>NC_086320.1:182426837-183026837 GCF_036172605.1 Pelobates fuscus | reverse complement strand
GGAAATGGTTTACACTACTCCTTTCACTCGGACTGATGTTACTACTAACCCTACCACTCCCAAGTCTCCTGAAATGGCTGAAACATCCTATACATCTGGCAGCGAGGCGGAAGAACCCATGGAGATTGGACTGGTTAGGTGTCGTCAGTCATCTCAAGAAAGGGCAAGAAGGGTGGCGCATGGACTGTGTTTTTACTGTGGGGAGAGAGGGCATTTAATCTCCTTTTGTCCCATTCGTCCTTCTAGGCCTCGGGTTCTCCGTCTGGGTACTACTCCGGCATATCCTATGAGACCTGTCTGCAAACATGCTGTCTGTCCTTGCTTGACCACTTTGAACAATCCTCCGTCTTCTACAGTTGTTGCTCCTGAGGATGTGCTGGAATCAGTTACGAAAGAACCTGAGATCGCTATTTCCACTAAGGAGTCTGCTTCTAGGAAGGCAAGCACCCCAACCACTACAAGTCCTATCAAGGAAGTCCCTCCTGCTGGTTGTACCTATGCCTCTAATGGGACTCTAGTCCGGAAGGAGCACTTGGAAGTTTTTGAAAAGGCCCTAAGAGCTATGACCTCCACTCCTACAGGTACTACTAAAACCAAGAAAACTAAAAAGTAACCTCCTGGGTCGTACTTGCCTTCCTCTTCTCGCCTACGGCGTCTTTGAAGGGGGGGTAATGTCAGGATCATCATTGGGTTTTACACAATATTGTGTATTTGGGTCTGGCTGGGATCAAACCTGAGTTGCCTGCATCCCAGTCAGGATCCTTACATTGGGCTCCACGCATCTTTGACTGTTTCTACATGTCCTTGGTATCCTGTAGCCTGAGCCTGTTTGCCTGGGATTTGCACACCTGTTCCTGGTTCCATGATCATTGCTTGAGACTCCCTATTTAAACCTCGCAAGTCTGGTCCTCATTGTCAGATCGTGTTTCCTGTTCCGTTTGGTTTCACTGCTGTTTATCTGACTCCTGGTTTTGATCTCCTGCTCGTCTACTGTTTTCGCCTGATTGCCGCCAGCCCTGACTTCTGATTCTGTTACCGACTATTCTTCTGGATTTCCCTTGTCTGTACTGCGTTCCAGGAAGCACTGGTTATTTCAGCCCCAGTGCACTGTGTCACACCCTTGGGGATTTCTGTCCTGAGTCCCCTCGGTCTGTGCCGAATTGCAAAGGGTGCCTTAACTCTGCCTGCCGGACTCCCACTCCAGGTAAGATCCCTGACATTGGGTCTGTTGAAAATCTCCAGGTTTTGCAGCTCCTTGCATTAGCCCTCTTTAGACTAGGAAGTATCTGAAACCAGTCCAAGTCATGTTATGAATTTAGTGAAAAAGAGGTATTGAGTATATCTTCAATTCCTTTGTTTGCATACATATCTTAAATAGTGATGTCCTGAACAGTTTGCCGGGAACCGTTCGCCGGCGAACATAGCGCGATGTTCGGTCCGCCCCCTATTCGTCATCATTGAGTAAACTTTGACCCTTTCGCCGTTGAACGGTTCCCGGCGAACTGTTCGGGACATCACTAATCTTAAATATGAAGTTTAGCACTCATCAGCAGTTTTATTGATATAAAAAAAAAAAACATGAATGGAGTGCTATGTAGCATAATTGCCTCTGTATTGTACTTACCATGTTTATTTCATTAGGTGGGTGTAAAACATATGTAGTAACTGATGTTATCCGACAGATGGAAGATAATGTGTAAAGAAAAGAAAATCTAAACAATTATCACCATAATCAAATACTGTAGATGCTATAATTTGCAAACAATACTGTCATGCCTTTCTTTAATTCAGTATGTAACCACGGCCAGTTCCCTTATTTACCACTATAATGTCTTAAAGCATAGAACTTAGCAGGGCTAACCATACAGATATCTTAGCCATAATATTATATAGTTATTAACAGATCCTCTATCTAAAAAAACTGTTTTGTCTTTAGATATTTAAAAAAAAAAAAAAAAAATATATATATATATATATATATACATATAAAATCCATTACAATAACTTATAGCAGAGTTTATAAGATTAAAGTATATGCTTGCAATATCATTAAAATAGAATAACATACCCTCCTGAACATGTCAACATGTCAGCCTCTCTCAGTCATTATAAGATGGAGCAGTGTTTCTGTACCCAAATTTCTCCCCTGTGTGCTAACATTAAAAAGGTACAAATTTATACCTTAGATGTTAATTTTAGGACCTCCCTTAAGCAAAGATACAAGGCCACAACTAAAACGTAAGGGTGCACATGTCATGAAAAATTCCATTAAACTAAGACAAAATGGCGTATGTTAGAACCAGGCAGCATATTATGCACTGAAAGTAGATAAGAGAATATTTATTAAAAAAAAACTTTGTATGAAAAACAATATGTTCCATTTCTAACACCTTGTCAGTTTGCAATATCTTAAAGACAAAGTACACTGTTTAAAAATACAGCATTGCATTCTAAAACTTGTAATATTTGCATTTGCCCATGACAAGTATACCCAGAACTATTTATTTTTTGGACTAAGAGGATGTAAAATGTGACCAATAAGTTAAAAAAATTCTCAAATTTTGAAGAAAATAAAAAATAACTAACACATTGCATTGCATGCACAAGTTTTACAAAAATAAAATCAACAAAATAAAGAAAAAATTCTTAACATGAACATGCAAAAACAAAAAAAAATAAATAAAGTATGCCTATATTTCTAAAAACCCTGCTGATGCTTTAAAAAGCGATAGTCATAGTCATCTCCTGTCAAAAGAGTTTTTTTTTTTTTTTTTAATGTACACTGGGTTACAAATTTATTTTTATCTTTAGATCTTTGAAAATATAATTATCCTAGCAAGCATACCAAACCTCCAATCATAATTTTAAAAAAAAAAGATGAAACCACAAAGTTCATTTTTCACAGTCCTGTCGTCTGAATATATTTTTATATAAATTTAATTGCTTGATTTCCTCAAAAGAAAATGCACAACTTTTTTTAGAAGTAATGTCTCAAGTTCCCAGCTTAGACTGAGGGCCTTTGTTTTATAAATGGTTAAGCCATAGGCATACACTTTGAAAAACAGAGACAGTGTTTCTTGATGTCATTAATCTCTATCACTTTTAATTTGTATATGTCTAGCTGAGGATTTAAAAGCAAGTATGCTAGAATCCGAGGTCAGTGTTGGGCATTGCCTCTTCTTATGTCCCCTACAAAAGTTCTATTTAGATCTCTTTATATTTTACTGTCTTGCTCCTTAATTCTAAAACAATGATCACATTATTCTTCATTTGAGGAGGACAGAGGAGCAGGAAATGAGGGGATTTTCATTTATCTGCCACCAGTCAACTAAAAAATGTGCATTAGAATTTTTCATGAAAGGATTCAATATTTTTACATTTAAAGTGGTTAAAACAAGGATAATTAAATGCAAAATTGTATGATAGCTACAATTATTAACACTTAACATACATATTGTTCCACTTCTAACTGGAAGAGTGACAATATTCTATTCCAAAGAGTATCAGGCAAGGAAAGTAAAATTATTTATTGTTTGTTGGGTTTTTCTTATTTTATTATACTGTTGTAATGGGAAGTAGTAAACAAAAAAAGGGTAAATTAGCCCTTATGTAATAAATTATTTCTAAAAGCCGGGTATTTTTTTACAATATAAAATGCAATACTGACAGAGCTTTTGTAGTTTAGTCATAGACCTCTGAAATAGACATACTTAGATCAATATATACAATGTCTTTTTATCGTGACTTTGGAGATGTGTCTAAGATTTCAGAAACTAGACTGGTAAGGCATCTGGTCAAAGGATTACTTCTATCTGTAGTGAGTGGTTAATAATACAATGCTTACATTAAGATTACTTATTGATGAAGAAATTATTTATTGATTAGTTACTTATGGTAGTATTGTATTTTATTAAATCTGGTAAATTTCAAAAAGAAAAGAAAAAGAAAAAAATGTGTGGCAAATTATCGGTTAGTGATAATTGCTGAGATTGAAATCTATCAAACCAGTTGTGACAAGTTCAATAGTGACTTACTCCCTAGTTCTAAACCAAATCAAATACTCCTAAACACAAGGTTTACTTTTACAATCATTGTGATGTGAAATAAAAACAAAAAAGTCAAACTAAAACTATGAATAATACAAATTAAACTATAAATAATAATAATAATAACAATAATAATAATATTAATAATAATAATAAAGTGGAATAAGTAATGGAATTTCCAATGGACACTGTAGTTGAGAAAATGATTCATTTTGAGATCTTGGAAGTGGAGGGGAAAATAAATTATGTATAAATAGAAAATAAAGAGGCATATACTTACATTTGTAATCAAAATGTAGAATATTCTTCTTATGTCACATGTGAGATGTACAATGAGCAAACATACACCTGCATACACACCACTGAATTTACACACGGTCACTCCACATGAATACACATCTGCATTTGTTTTGTTTAGTTTTTCACTAAAGGCCAACTAAAAGACAGATATCAAAATAAAGGCATGTGATTGTGTGCATGTCACTCTTCAATTAGTTATTGAAGAGGGTTATTCACTAAAATTAGAATTACAGAGAATTCAAAGTGATTTCTAAGTGAATATCAAATAAAAAAAAAATCCCAAAGTCTGCTATGCTTTCAGTTCAGCAGTTATGACCTTCAATTTGAAATTCACTTTGAATTCCCTGCAATTCTCACTTTGTTAATAACCATGTAAAAAAAGTGCCCATACCAAAAAATATGTTCTTGATCATCCCTTGTGTATAAGTGCACTAGGTGAGTGACTTCTTAGTAACCCCCTAGCACAGTGATATCCTCCATCATTGGGTCCCTAACTCCCTCTCCATTGGCACCGAGCAGCCCCAGCTCGACTATAAGCTTCTTGGCTTGGCGAACAGGGTAACTGTCATATTGCCTCAGTGCCTTAACATAAATCAATGCATGTTGCCGGCAGGGGATACTGGTAACATGAACTGGTATTCTGGCTGTCCCCTGATTGTGAACATTGGAAGCCATGCAAATGGAGCAGGAAGGAGCCTGTGCACAGTGTTTGCCTCCCCTATTCCCATTAGACAGCAAGGATGTGAATGCAGACTGGAACTCCTTCCACTGACACCTAACTCAGGTATGGAGGAAAGAGGGACTGTTTTCTTGTGTATGGGTATGTGTGCAAGTAAATTGTGAGTGCGAAACATATGCGGGGATATTCACTACAGTAAGAATTCAAAGGTAGTTTCAAATTTTAGGCCAAAGTAGCATAGCTGACTTAGAGATTTTTGCCAGTTTGGATATTTTAGCCTTACATTTTCAATACACTTTGAGTTCACTTTAAATTCTAACTTTAGTGAATAACCCTGTATGTGTATAATGAAGAGAGTGTGTGTATATGACACTGTATATGTGTATGCCACTGAGAGTATGTCAAATGTGTGCCAGACGTGTTTGCCTGTAGCTCCCCAAGATACAGTCCTTTCCTGCTCAAAAAGGGGGTACATCATGGCAGAAAGAGATTGCAAACTATAAACAGACACCCCAAAAGCCGAACATACCGTTCTGAGCCAGAATCGGAGAAGCCTGCTAGACATCGCCTGTGTTAAAATCTGAGGCCTACAACGACTGGCACGCCGATGATGTGGAGACGCGGCCGATCTCGACCAGTGGGCGCATAAACCACTGTAGAACGCTCGGAGCTCGTTCTCCCCCTCCTCCCCCTCGCTTTTGGACCTGCGGGGTTATCCCAGTCCCCACTGGGTTTGCTAAGCCTGTTCCTTCCTGGGAGACTAGCAGGGGAATCTTGACACCCATATGGCTCTCCCAAGATGCCCGCCGCAGCGACAACTCCGCACAATCAAATGAGCCTGATCAGCCAGACCTGGAGGGAAAGCATTGATGCTAGATTCGAGGCAATATGCCAGGCCTTCTGGGATCGTCTCGCTAAGCGGCAACCCCCACACACTCCTTGGGTGTTGGAGACAGCCTGTGAGGCAGAACCGGCTACCTGTGCCTCTTCTGGGCCAGGGGCCCCACTGGAGATACCTCCACGCCGCAGTCCAAACACCCGTGGAGACGACCGCAACCCAGGAGACCCGCGGGCCCACAATCCCGCCGTTCGAAACAGGTGGATCCGTGGACTACGGGCACTGGCTCCCTTCAAGGCCAGGAGCCGAAGATACAGTGATCTGCTGCACTGCTGGCTCCTGACGACCCACCAGCGGCAATCACAGCACCACCCGACAGGCCCTGTGCCATGGAGAGAAGGCAACATACCAAACATGGAGACAGACTCTCTGTTATGGCCTGCACAAGGGGTTGGTTAAGCACAACTGACAATCTACTCTTCTATACACCTTTTGTGCCCGAAATTGTTGTTGAGGATGAGCTCAGAGTTAATATATGAAAAACCCCTTAACCTCCCGATACCCACTAACACCCAGTGGCTGTACTACTACTTAATCAGCTGGCTTAATCAAATCTGACATGCATATTGGTAAATCAATACCGTTGTTATATTTGGCCTTTACCTTACTTAGCTTGATACCTTACAACCTGTATTAAATACAACTAAGCCTGAAGATCCTTTAGTTAACACCGGTAGGACAGTGACATGTAGCTTCGCTCCAAGGCCACGATACTGTCTATACCAAACTTGTTATTGTTCTTGTGACCTGACCCTTAAACATGTTTTATATCTAACACTATGCATAGGTACATGATCACCTCCTTTATACTCGTATTCCAACAATGTGCATGTCTCAGCTGTTCGCATAGAAAGTTGAAGCCTGTTTGACCATGTATTATAAAAAAAAGTGCATGTTCCTCATATGTCATATATTGCATTGATTGTGTTTATGAAAGCTTACCTGCGCTGATATGACATGTTATAAGCTTGCTTGTATTATCTCATATATGCACAACCAAAATAAAGAATAAGAAAAAAAAAAATTCTTACTTAAATTAAACCTGACAGACCTGCCTCCATACATTGAATACATAATTTATCACAGAGACAAATGATGTACTCATTGTAAAATATTTAAATATCAACTCAATTTCAGTGCTGCCATGTGTGACAGAACCAGCCCCGCCACTTGTGCCTGGAGAGGACTGCTTGTCAGCCTCTTGCCAAGTGATTATGGTTCCGGGAAGATATGGCCCTTTAAGTACAATATTTGGGCATATTGGATTTGTATGGTGCTGCTAGCCCTTTAAGAACCATTTTGGGGCATGGAGAAAATTTGGAAAGTAACAGATCAAAGAACACGGTGTAGTTAATATCAAAAAATAAAAATAAAAATGGGCAGCAACATACATATACAAGCGACTAAATATGAGTGTAAGCTCACGATATAGAATGCATGTGCGCTCCTAAATAAACTATAAGGATAATCAAAATTTATACAAATATAAATGTATTTATTATTCAATGATAAATAAAAAGATAGCTAAATAGATCTATAATTGATAAAGTTAATATAGTATTAGACATATGACATAATAAAGCTATCTAGATATATAAAAAACACACAATTATATAAAAATGAAGCGAAAATATAAATGAGAAAACTCAATAAAAGTACCTAACCTCGGTGGGGGCCCCCACCGAGGTATAAACCAGAGGAATGCTCGGGAGCAGGACGAAGTCCGACGTGTGAGGAGTGTAGTGCTGGACCGCGGTCGGTGTCTTCTAAAAAGACCGCGGTGAATAGAGAAGGCACTCCAACAGGGGACGCGTTGCACCACGGTCGGTGCCTTCAAAAAAGACCGCGGTGTGTGGAGACCGGCCGGCAGCAGAACACGCCTCAGGTAGATACTCACGGGGATTCCTGCACCCGACCTCTTCCTGCAACAGCTGATCGAGGTATCAAGCTAGCAGCTGTGGCTCATCGACGCGTTTCGTCCCGCCCACGGGACTTTCTCAAGATGCAGAAACAGCCACAGTTCGAACCTTAAATACACCCATCAATTAGCCATTAAGTATAGATAGGTGAACAAATAAAATTGAATAAGAATGAATGAAGATAACGACGAAAATAATAAATAAAGCTACCCATAGAGCACACAGAGGAAAAGGGTAAACCCATAAAACATCCATATATATGCATAAATTTTTTACAACATAAAAGGCAAAAATGTACCAATAGGCACCTATAGTACAGAACCCATATCACTTAAAGGGACAGATACTGATCATGCATATAAATGGCAATAAGCTTCAAAAGCGATCTAGAAACACCAGTACTTATAATATGTGATATAACTCATGATGTTTATACAAAAATATCTATACCATACCAAAGAACCGACATGGAAATATGCAAGTGTACACAAATAAATAAACGAACCAGATGGTAAAAACCTTAATATAAATCTGACTCTTCATAGAAGACACAGAAGGAAGGTATAAGCCCCTAAAAGATGTTTCTACCTTTTCAAAAAAAGGGGGGGGGGGCAAAAATTACAGCAATAAATGACTATAATATGGAACCCATATTAGTTATATATAGGGGCAAACATTCGTTATGTATAGGGGTTTAGAGCGCGATCTGTAATCGCAAGTGCTTATGGTATATACCCCATGATATTTGCATAAAACCATCTAGTCAAAGCCCAAAATCACAGAACCAACATAAAGGTATATAAATGTGAATAAACAGAGAAAAACTAATAATAGAGCCCTTAGAACAAATCTAACTCCTCATTCAGGCCGTTGGGTGTCATGGTATTCAACCTAAAGATCCACATGGATTCGCATTTGATAAGTTCCCTTTTCCTTTTAGCCAAATCTTGGGATGGGGGAATATGTGTTAGGCCCAATAACCTAATGCCAGAAGGATTTTTATCGTGAAAAGTAGAAAAGTGTCGAGCTACTGAAGATTTGCAGTTGTTACGAATTATAGCCGTTCTGTGTTCACGGAACCTGCATTTCAAGGGTCTTATTGTTTGGCCCACATACTGCCGATCACAGGGACAAATTAACAAGTATACCACAAAGGAGGTGTTACAGCTGATATCCGATTGAACAAAAAAATATTCAGAGCTGTTAAAGGGGCTGAAACTTGGAGTAGAATGCCATATGTAGCCACATGTCAAACATTAAGTGTGACCACAACGTTTACTTGTGAAGCCCTTTTTTGTCAGTGTCGTTTTCCTCTCTTTGTGGCATGGCAATTTGGAAGGTGCTAAGATGTTCTTCAAGCTAGGTGCCTTCCTGAATGTAACTCTTGGTGAATCCGAAATGCAAAAAGATAGCCAAGGATCTTTCCTCAAAATGGGCCAGTACTTATGAAAGATCTCGATGATGTCATCATATGCTTTACTAAAGGAAGTTGTAAAGATAGGTGTAGTACCCATACCCACTTCCTTGGTGCTGATGTTAAACTTAGCTGCCTTACATTTCGGGACTTGAACATTGTCCAGAAGTTGGAGAATCATATAATGCTCATCTGTGTGTGATTTTTGCTCGTGATATGTACTTACGAGGGATTGTCTAGAGCTGGGAAGATCCATAACATGATTCCCAAGGGTGGGGGTATCACCGTAATTAAGCCCTTTCAAATAAGCATTTAGTATTTTGTGCGATGGATAGGACTTTTCAACGAAACGTTGACATAAAACAAAGGATTCTCTTTCATAATCAGACAGAAACGAACAGTTCCGTTTGATTCTGATGAATTGTCCCAGAGGGATATTATGAATCCATGTGGGATGATGACAGCTATTGGCGTGTAAATAACCGTTTACATCCACACTCTTTTGGAAAGTTTTGGTGATGATTCTGTTCCCAAGGCCTGTAAGAGTTAGGTCTAGAAAATCAATAGTGGACCTGTGTTTCTTATGCGTGAAAGAAAGACCCCATCTATTGTTGTTGATGTAGGTCATAAAGTTGTCAATATCTTTCCAATCCCCCCTCCAGACAATTAGGATGTCATCGATAAATCTTCGATACAGGGCGAGCCGCTCCATCCAGTGTGGTTCCGCAAAGATCATTTCTTGTTCCCAATGGCCCATAAACAAGTTTGCGTAGGAAGGAGCGAAACTCGCCCCCATCGCAGTTCCCTTCTTCTGTATAAAGAATTTTCCATTAAATTCAAAATAATTGTGTTTCAACATAAATTCAGTGAAACTAATAATGAATTTTGATTGTTTCTCTGGAAGGAGTGGATCTGCTCCTAAATACAGGGAAAGGGCTTTTAGGCCCAAAGTGTGGTCAATGTTTGAATAGAGGGCTTCTACGTCTATCGTTAGCCAACAAAATTGTTCAGACCATTCGATCTCCTTAACCAGGGACAACACATGTCCTGTGTCTTTCACAAAGGATGGCAAATGGGGAACATATCTTTGTAGATGGAAATCAACCCATTTGGAGATAGGTGAGATTAATGAATTTATACCCGATATTATAGGGCGGCCAGGGGGGTTGCTGAGGGACTTATGCACCTTAGGCAGGTAGTAAAAAATGGGAATCTCTCCTTGTGCTGAAAGAAAAAAGCTCCTTTCTTTTTTGTCAATAGCACCACACAGTGAGGCTGCTTCTATGAGGTCTCTCAGTTCACCCCTGAAGCGCCGAGTGGGATCACTTCCCAAGACCTCATAATAATCTCTATTTTCAAGTATTCGTTCTGATTCCTTCAAGTAGGCAACTCTATCCAACAAAACAATCCCCCCTCCCTTGTCTGCCCCTTTAATGATGAGATTGTTATTAGTTTTCAAACTGGTGATAGCTGCTAATTCAGCTTTATCCAAATTACTGCAAACTCGATCTTTTTTCTTTTTAAGATTATTACAGAGAGTTCTCAGGTCGTTCAAGACCAAATCGTAGAACATTTGGATATATGGACCTTTATCTATCTGGGGATAATACATAGAGGGGGGTTTAAGGCCAGATGGAATAATGGCCTCTATAATATTTGTTGTATCCTCATATTGACTTGATGGCCCTTCCTGTTCATCCAGAAGAGAAATTAAATTATAGAAGACAATTTTATCCTGTGGAGTATTAAAGGTTTTAGGACAAACCTCCACGCCTTTAGAATCTCTGATGTTGAAGGATCTAACTACAGTCAGTTTCCTGACAAAGTAGTTAAGGTCCTTAAATAGATCAATGATATTAGGTAATCTGTCTGGGGCATATTTCAATCCTTTGTTAAGCAAGGAGATTTCTCCTGTGTTGAGGGTGTGGGAGGATAGATTGAACAGACCTCTCATAGACATCTTATTTTGGCTGGACTGTTCCTTCCTTCCTCTTGTTCCCCTATGGGGGCCCCCCTCTTTTTGTGCATGTTTCTGAACATAGGGAAGGTTCTCTCCCCTACTGTTTGAGGGGGGGCCAGCTCTAAAAAATGATCACGTGTACTGGGACCATTGCTCCTATACGGGAAATTTTGCTTGGGTTTGGCACCTAGATCAAGAACCTGATCAACTCCCCTCCCAGACCCCTCCTCCCTAGTGTTGTAATGTCGACTATTTCTTCCCAACACAGTATGATTCGGGTTGGGTGATTCGCCTTTATTACGTGAAGGCGTGGGACGGTGACTCTTCCTATATTCAGACTTAGTCCCAGTGGAAGTAGATGCACTCAGGTCATTTTTAACTGTATCAGCATAGGACCTATATTTCTGTCTCTGGATCCCTTTAGAAGGGGAATATGAGTGGTGGAAACTAGAGCGTTTTACTGACGACACGGGCTGACCCTTAATAATAGGGGTATGCCTAGAATCATGTTTTCTCTGCCAGTTCCTTATCTGCCCATTTTGGTAATCAAGCTTATCCCTTAGGAACTTTTTGCTTTTACGTTCAGTGAGATCTTTCTCAAAACTGATCAGTCTACGATTAGTATCCTCATCTAATTTTGAGATGGCAGTAGGCTGTTGCTGGGTAGAACTGATCTTATCCTGGAGGTCATTTATTTTCTTTTCAGTAATAGCGAGCCTCGACTCCCTATATCTGATAAGAATGTCTATCAGTATAAAAGAACATGAATCAAGGGCGTTCAACCACTCCTGTTCCAAAGGGGTATTGTCGTTAAAGAATGGTTGTTTGTCAAATCTTAAACCCCTGGGGATAAATTTATTTTCCACATATTTTTTCAAAAGGACACTATCCCACCAATCCCTCATCTCGGTTTTGAGAGTCTTCTCTAATTCAAAGAAAAGTTTATGTATATTAACCTCAGTAATTGGGGCAGTTTCTACATTCTCTGAATCTCCTACGTTTAAGAGATTGACTCTCCTGTCAATCCTATCTTTGACACTATGGAGATTCATCATAGAGTTTCTAAATAATGAAGACAATTGAATAAATCAGAATAGGAAAAGAAAATTATATATCTAAATGGGTAGCTAAACAATACACCTCAAACATGCGCTTATATAGTAATATATGGAAAGTAACAGATCAAAGAACACGGTGTAGTTAATATCAAAAAATAAAAATAAAAATGGGCAGCAACATACATATACAAGCGACTAAATATGAGTGTAAGCTCACGATATAGAATGCATGTGCGCTCCTAAATAAACTATAAGGATAATCAAAATTTATACAAATATAAATGTATTTATTATTCAATGATAAATAAAAAGATAGCTAAATAGATCTATAATTGATAAAGTTAATATAGTATTAGACATATGACATAATAAAGCTATCTAGATATATAAAAAACACACAATTATATAAAAATGAAGCGAAAATATAAATGAGAAAACTCAATAAAAGTACCTAACCTCGGTGGGGGCCCCCACCGAGGTATAAACCAGAGGAATGCTCGGGAGCAGGACGAAGTCCGACGTGTGAGGAGTGTAGTGCTGGACCGCGGTCGGTGTCTTCTAAAAAGACCGCGGTGAATAGAGAAGGCACTCCAACAGGGGACGCGTTGCACCACGGTCGGTGCCTTCAAAAAAGACCGCGGTGTGTGGAGACCGGCCGGCAGCAGAACACGCCTCAGGTAGATACTCACGGGGATTCCTGCACCCGACCTCTTCCTGCAACAGCTGATCGAGGTATCAAGCTAGCAGCTGTGGCTCATCGACGCGTTTCGTCCCGCCCACGGGACTTTCTCAAGATGCAGAAACAGCCACAGTTCGAACCTTAAATACACCCATCAATTAGCCATTAAGTATAGATAGGTGAACAAATAAAATTGAATAAGAATGAATGAAGATAACGACGAAAATAATAAATAAAGCTACCCATAGAGCACACAGAGGAAAAGGGTAAACCCATAAAACATCCATATATATGCATAAATTTTTTACAACATAAAAGGCAAAAATGTACCAATAGGCACCTATAGTACAGAACCCATATCACTTAAAGGGACAGATACTGATCATGCATATAAATGGCAATAAGCTTCAAAAGCGATCTAGAAACACCAGTACTTATAATATGTGATATAACTCATGATGTTTATACAAAAATATCTATACCATACCAAAGAACCGACATGGAAATATGCAAGTGTACACAAATAAATAAACGAACCAGATGGTAAAAACCTTAATATAAATCTGACTCTTCATAGAAGACACAGAAGGAAGGTATAAGCCCCTAAAAGATGTTTCTACCTTTTCAAAAAAGGGGGGGGGGGCAAAAATTACAGCAATAAATGACTATAATATGGAACCCATATTAGTTATATATAGGGGCAAACATTCGTTATGTATAGGGGTTTAGAGCGCGATCTGTAATCGCAAGTGCTTATGGTATATACCCCATGATATTTGCATAAAACCATCTAGTCAAAGCCCAAAATCACAGAACCAACATAAAGGTATATAAATGTGAATAAACAGAGAAAAACTAATAATAGAGCCCTATAGAGCCCCATCTTTTAGGGGCTTATACCTTCCTTCTGTGTCTTCTATGAAGAGTCAGATTTATATTAAGGTTTTTACCATCTGGTTCGTTTATTTATTTGTGTACACTTGCATATTTCCATGTCGGTTCTTTGGTATGGTATAGATATTTTTGTATAAACATCATGAGTTATATCACATATTATAAGTACTGGTGTTTCTAGATCGCTTTTGAAGCTTATTGCCATTTATATGCATGATCAGTATCTGTCCCTTTAAGTGATATGGGTTCTGTACTATAGGTGCCTATTGGTACATTTTTGCCTTTTATGTTGTAAAAAATGTATGCATATATATGGATGTTTTATGGGTTTACCCTTTTCCTCTGTGTGCTCTATGGGTAGCTTTATTTATTATTTTCGTCGTTATCTTCATTCATTCTTATTCAATTTTATTTGTTCACCTATCTATACTTAATGGCTAATTGATGGGTGTATTTAAGGTTCGAACTGTGGCTGTTTCTGCATCTTGAGAAAGTCCCGTGGGCGGGACGAAACGCGTCGATGAGCCACAGCTGCTAGCTTGATACCTCGATCAGCTGTTGCAGGAAGAGGTCGGGTGCAGGAATCCCCGTGAGTATCTACCTGAGGCGTGTTCTGCTGCCGGCCGGTCTCCACACACCGCGGTCT
This sequence comes from Pelobates fuscus, assembly GCF_036172605.1. Taxonomy (NCBI): domain Eukaryota; kingdom Metazoa; phylum Chordata; class Amphibia; order Anura; family Pelobatidae; genus Pelobates; species Pelobates fuscus. The sequence goes on along the minus strand of NC_086320.1, from coordinate 183,012,344 downwards.
TTTTTGAAGGCACCGACCGTGGTGCAACGCGTCCCCTGTTGGAGTGCCTTCTCTATTCACCGCGGTCTTTTTAGAAGACACCGACCGCGGTCCAGCACTACACTCCTCACACGTCGGACTTCGTCCTGCTCCCGAGCATTCCTCTGGTTTATACCTCGGTGGGGGCCCCCACCGAGGTTAGGTACTTTTATTGAGTTTTCTCATTTATATTTTCGCTTCATTTTTATATAATTGTGTGTTTTTTATATATCTAGATAGCTTTATTATGTCATATGTCTAATACTATATTAACTTTATCAATTATAGATCTATTTAGCTATCTTTTTATTTATCATTGAATAATAAATACATTTATATTTGTATAAATTTTGATGGAGAAAATTTGGGACAATGCCCCTTTAACCCCTTAAGGACACATGACATGTGTGACATGTCATGATTCCCTTTTATTCCGGAAGTTTGGTCCTTAAGGGGTTAAATCTGTGTCCCCAGACCTATTTGGGACAAGGCCCCTTTAAGACTGTGTCCCCAGACTTGTTTGGGACACTGCTCCTTTAAGACGGTGTCCCCAGTGTCCCCAGACTTTGGAAATAACTTGTTCCTGGCTTTCTCCCACTTGGTTCAGTAAATGGGGCTTACTGAACCAAGTACCACACAGGCGGACCACCCAGGTGGTGGAAGTGTGCAGGCAATTTACCTCCCAGGCTGGGAGCCTGCTGTAGGTAAATTGCTGAAAGCTGGGTGGCCGCAGTTCGTGCAAACCAACACGTGGCGGCAGCCATCTTTGTTCATTCAATGCGGTCAGCGGTGTGTGGAGCCAAATTCATGGAACTGAAATCGGCTACACAGTTCCGCGAACACCGCTGAGCCTTACCTTCTCTCACAATGATTTTGCAGCCGCACAGACTAAGTCCCGTTCGAAGATTCGAATGCTCATTCAATGTTTGTGGCATGTATATTTTGGAAGTTATTAATATGTTGCATAAACTGTATTTCTCTGCCTCTGATAACTATATTAATTCTTGTGTTCAGTAATCATATCACAGGCATAGGGGAGGATTTTGTGTGGGAGTGTCTGTGTGTATTGCACGGATTGATTGGTTGTATTTCAAAACCCTGTGGGCAGTACTGTGTTTGTGGATTGTGAATAAAAGAGGCTGTATGTGCCGGTACAGTCAGTTCTGCTTGACCTCAAAACAAAGTGTTGTCTCGTTATTGGGGGAATTGGATTGTATGCTGATTGCCAGGAGTGTAATGCTTTTCCTGTTCAGCTGTTTACAGCATTCATATGCTTGAGAGCATTCGTATGCTTCTCCGGTTCGGTGGTTGTGGTGTCTGCTGCAGTGCTTGGAGTCCTCAGGAAGCACTAGGAGCATCCTTCAACGGAGGTACCCAGTAGGGGTGCCCGTCGATCCGTTACACCCCGACTGGGTACCTCCGTTGAAGGATGCTCCTAGCACTTCCTGAGGACTCCAAGCCCTGCAGCAGACACCACAACCACCGAACTGGAGAAGCATACGAATGCTCTCAAGCATATGAATTGTGGATTTTATGTTTTTGTAACATTCCCCTTTCATCTGCACTGATTGGGGACACGTCCCTAAGTAGGGCAAACCTCCTTCATGACTTCAACACGCTGGCTTTACTGCAAGCATGCTGATGTCTGAGCCTATACTGTTAGTAGCGATAGCTCAAATGTTGTGTTTGCTATGTTTGGAGAGCAGAAGGGTTTCCTGTAGGAGGTGTCTCATGCTCTCCCTAAATTTAACCAGAACATACTAATAGAACTTCAAAATAAACAAAATAACTTCATGTTTTGCAGTTGTTCAACAGCATATACTTTTCAGTCAAGGTACCAAACCTTCCTTAATATGTAAAGGTAATGAAACTGACACTTTGGCTATATGCAGATGCATATCTGCTTAAAATAAAGTGTATTTTATTTCATTTTGAAGTCCTATGAAAGTTTACCTTCATGTTGGAGGAATATTTTAGAAGTTTAAGTTCTAAGTTCTTTTCCACCTCTATATCTGCACACTGTGCTGGTATGATGTATTGTAAGCAAAGGCGTAACTAGAAACCATAAGGGCCCCGGTGCAAAAATTGCTCAACGACAAACATTCAGATACAAACAGTATGACACTCATAGAGTTACAAACAGTTACACGCATACAGATACATAGGCAGACACTGACATACAGATACACATATAGACACACATGCAGACAAACAGATACACATGCAGACACATACACAGACACATAGACACATACACACACACACACAGACACATACATACAGACACATACAAACAAACCCAATCATACATACACACATATAGACACATACAGACAGACAGACAGACAGACACACACACATAAATACATACACAAACACATGCAAAATATTTTAGTCACCCTCCTATTTCCTACCTTGGTGCAGGAGGGTGACTTTCCCTAGGGTCCAATGGCTGGCTCCACTCCTCTCCTTCCTCTTCTTCTCTCTATGATAGCTAGGAGGAAGTGATCAGGGCAGTCACTTCTTCCCAGCATCTGACCTCATCACAGGAGGCATTAACATGAAAAACTAGGCTAAGGTCTGAAAAGTAGCTAGAAAAGATGTTAAAAATTAGGCAGTAGAAGTCCTAGTTGTGACAGGAGCACTGTGGGCTGTAACCCCCATGTTGAGTAAGTGGCTTCAGCAGATTCTATGTGGAACATCTGAGATATTTGTCCAGAAGTGTGCAGTTCTAGGAACAGCTGAGAGAGTGCCCAGAACCCTTAGAAAGAGAGAGTGTGTGTGTATGTGTCTCTGCAGAAATCATATATTTACATGGTTCAGAGCAGTACAATACTCTGTGTTGACGTAATACGCACAGGAGGAGGGCAGGCTCTGGCACGGTTGAGGCAAGCAAGTAAGAACTCTCTGAGACTCTGAGACTGTTCCAAAGGACCCGGTCGGGACTGCAGCTGATTGAGCTACGTGTTTGTTTGGCGTTCTGGTGGTTTGGGGTCCCGGCGTCCTGGTGGTATAACATGCATTTCAGAGGTCTGCACTAGGAGAGCCGATTAAGTGCTCAACCAAAGAAAGAAGAAAGAAGGAAAGTCGCTTGCCACAGTTTGAGCAGTGAATTATTCGTTGGCTCCTCTGGCTCCTAAAGATGCCTTGAATAATTTTCAAGAACCAAGATGTCATCCAACATACCTGCAAGCCAAAATTACTCTAAGAAAAGTGCAGTTTGAAGTGCAGTTTGAAAGAAAGATAAGTACTATGTATTTGTTTGCTTTCTTCATTAACTTGCTTATGTTTCGTGTTCCTTTTGTGTTCCTTTTGTGTTCCTTTAAAAGTGTCACTGGTGTCGGTCCGAAGACCAGGACCCCTGTATGCCTGATGATGGTAGGAGTCACAGCATGTAAATGAACTATCAGGGTCTGGTGCAGGGTAACCACACACCCCCAGGTGTTGAGCACCAGGGTTTGTGCAGCCACATACTAGGGCCCTGATGCAGCTTCTGTAGATCCTAGGAGCTAGATATATTGCAGATAGGTATCCAGTACTAGAAACAAGGTAAGACTAGAACAGGCACTAAACACGATAACAAGACAAGACTAGAACAACCCAGAACCAGAGCAGGACAGAAAGCAGAACCCAGAACATGTACACAATACATGAGGGAAACAAAAACAGGACATGGACAGGGCAGGACAGGACATGACTGTACATGAACTGGGAATACAAGACAAATTAAAACAAGACAAGATATACAAGGCAAAACAAGAGGAGAAATAACTAAGTACTATATATGTATTAAACATTGGAGATTTAGACATACATAAATGGCCAAGATGTATGCAACCCACCACTGTGCCAAATTACTCCAATTATGGTGGGTCCTAACTGCCTAGATATGCAAGACTAAAAGTACAACAATAAAACACATACAGTACTTACCTGCAAGGAAAGGTGCAGAGGAATGAGACCACTGCTAGCAGGAACCCACCGAAACAAAAAGGATTAATGGCAAAGGAACGGGTGTGGCAACAAAAAACAAACATATAAAGGAATCCAGGAGACTGGGAATTCCAGGAACGGAATAAAGGAATGGAAGAAAAACTAAACAAGAACAATATGACAAAGGGAATGCTTAATCCTTTAGTTCTAAAGATAAAGGCCCCCCTGGTGGCCAATACCCTAAAGTCCTTAGCCACCAACTAAACCTAGCAATGACATGCCTATCCCCAAAAACTATACACTGAATCTTTCTAGGAGATAACTATATTAAAATGCAACAATTAAGATTGTTGGCTGGAATTAAATATCTCTTAAAAGCTTTTTTGTGGCATACTTCATTCAGTCTCTAGTAATTGGTAGGCTTGTAAACAAAACACTAAAATATCTCACTCCACAGAGGCTTGCACAGTAATGTCTTATATTTATTATTATTCTTTATGATAGAGTTGCATTGGGTTGAATGCTTGTCAGGATGCATTTTTATTTTTATCATGTTTTTAATGCTACAGCTGATAGTCCAACAAGACTTTGAGAAGTAAGCAGGAATTATCTTTAGATAAGTCGATGGAGATCCTAGCCACTGGGAGGTGAAGTGTTTACACTTTTAAATTAGGGTACACTGCGTCTTTTGGTCTTATTATGGAGAAGACTTAGGAATTTAATTAGAGAAAAAGGAATTTGGCACATTTTAGCCTCAGCTGTTAGGATCACAGAGCTTGGCATTGTTTGTTCTATAGGGTGTAGAAAGGAGGATGTTTATTCCCCGGGCCCCTATCTGGCGTCTTAGTATATATAAACCCAATATTTAATTGTACTCATTATAATTAACAGTCTATGGTACCTTTTTTGAGCATACGTAAAATTGGCATCAATACTGAAAAAAGCTAATAAACAGAAAAACTGTAACTTTCCAGTGATGCCAGCTTTTTTTACAATCCTAATTAGATTGTAGATAACCTAATTTAAACCGAATACAATTTCAGTGTATCAACATACTTCTTAAATGTTTCTCTTAGTCAATGTTGTAATATGTCTGTCTGTATCTTTCTCTCTCTATCCTTCTCTGTTATGATTACAGGTATAAGTAGGGTTACCATATCCACCATGTTTTCAGGGACACATATCACATATACATATTGATGGGGAGCACATGAAAACGGTTGCCCAGTAGTATATAGAATTTGGTGTTTAGTGAATAGACTCCTACGTATACTTTGAAATACATTTTTACAGGAGATCATTATTATGTCACTTGTCACATTTTTCTTCTTCTACAAAAATATTGCCAAATACTAAATTTCAGTACCCTTGTAGAGAAGCTTGTAGTTCAGGGTACAACATATTAGTTGAACAAAAGAGACATCCTATGTTATATATGGCTACCCGTCTCTTTTCTTGGTTGATTTCCCACAAAGTAAGTCACCACTTTGTTGTTTGCATTGACAAACAGTGGGCTGTAAATCTTGTCTCTAGTTTCAGTTGAGTTTCCATCACATGCTTCATGCACTTCAACACAACTTAATTCAAGTTATTGAAGTGGATTTCTGACTCCAAAGAAACCACTGTAAGCTTGCGTGATTAAATCTTTTGTGATAAACCTCAAACTTCCTGTAAACAGGAGCAAAATAGTTAAGTATTCCCATCATTTAATCACATTACTTGCATTTAATTGTTTGTGTGCCGTGTAGCAAACTAACATTCATCTAGCAAAAGCAAGATTCTTGGCTTGTAACCTACCTATTATGGATGAGTTAACTAAGAGGGCAAGTCAATATATCTTGGTGCTGTCATTAAGAAAGTATTTGTACATCATGAACCGTAGCCAGATCACTGTTAAAGATCTGTCTCTGCAAGGGTTAAGATATTCTGCACAGACTATTATTGTTAATCTACACAGCAGGGGATTAAAACACTTTTAATTTAACATTAAAAAATCACAAGGTCTTTGAAAATAGGAAAATCTGCAGTCACAATTAGTTAATTCAAATGTGCAATATTTTTTCCTTAATGATTACTAAACTAGGAAACTTTTGAAAAAGGAATTTCAGAGATTAGCTAAGGTCTGTTGAACAAACTGGACCCCCCAATCTAAATAACACAGATGAGTGCACTCTTAAGATCCATTATGTCTACTAACAAATCCTGTGAGTATCTCATTCTGCTGGAGACAAGACTCAACTAGCTCTGCAGAACAAGATAATAGACACTAAACAAAACAAGAGTGTTAATAGCATAGTGTTTTAGCTTGCTATATAAATGTTGCATTACATGGTTAATTTGTCATTTTACCACATGACAGGAGGCTTCCTCTTTCTTTGCTGCTCCAGCCAAGTGCACAGGTCAGAGTAATTTGTTCTCCCTATGCTTTATTGATTTCACTGTGTAATTTTAGCCTTATTTTGGTTACTTAGATTTATTTAGATTGATTCACTGCCTAAATGTCTTCTGTCCTTCTACCGATTTTGTGCTTTATTAGTTTTTTCTTTCCATCCTCCACTATCCTCTGACATTTCCCCTCATGTCTTTTTTAATCTGTCTCTATTCTTCACAGTTTTTGCGCGTTGCAGCCGCCATTGCCGCAATTGCGGTCTATTTTCCTTCTGGAAACACTGCCTTTGGGTGCTGGTTAGAGGGAGACTGGTTCTCATTACTTGCATTACTTGCATTATTTTTGGTGGACCTGCGGCCACGAGGCCGGTGGACCGTTGCGTGTGAGCGGCGGCCATTTTGGAATCTCGCAAGTACTGCAAGATTCGCGGCACCCATCTTATTCTTATATCGGTCTGGACTCTGAGGATACAGATTTCACAACCTGCTACCAAATATACCTACTGTGAATGTTATCAATGTATTGCTTACTGAAATTAATTGAATCATTTTGTACTAAGGATTAATACATGTTTATACTTGGAATTCAATTCACATGAGTGTTGCATATGTAACGTTCACTAGGGAACCCTTACACACAGACAGGACAGAGTAGAGAGAGTTGCATTACCAATCCTTATAACGGTCGGGTTATGCAAAAAGGGATAGTCAAAACACGAGCCAAGGTCAAGGGAAACAGAGAGATGGAATAACGAGAGTCAAAGCCAAATATCAGTAACCAGGAAATCCAAATAAGTTCAATGACCAATGGTAAACCAAAGACCACAACAGGGCACTGAGGCAAGGGATTGCCTCAGATTGCCTCAGATCGTATATACACACAAGGTGTGTCTGATTGGCTAACATCCAATTAGTATTAACCACAACACGTGGGAGGAGTTTCTTCCCTCTTGTGGTCTCTGAGGTCATCACTGTGTGCCAGGTCACATGACCGGGTGCAGCACACATATAAGGATGCTGCTCTGGAGCATGCAGCGTCAAAATGACTGCCAGTCTTGAGACAGGGACCAGATGACACTGCTCGTGGTGATGAGGTAAGCAAGGTTGCCACGAGCAGCGCAGGGGCAGGGGACCTGACAGCATATATAGATTTTCTACATATGGTGTTCTTAAAAACAACACCAGGAAATTATTACAGACCTGTTCATCCACAGGGATTATTTTGTACTGTGCCAAGTCCTCTGGGTTTTTCACGGCATGTCCTCTGGGTTTTTCACGGCATGCCACCTTGGGTGAGCCCCCAGATTATTACGTATAGCTCTGCCGATGCAGACTATACAAAGATATGGTACCTTACTTGCAATGTTAATATCTATGTGACCAAGTAGGTACAACGGGTTGAGCCCCAATATAATTACATGCCTCCGAGCATCTGTTTGGAGGGTGAGCCCCTCTCAAGTACCAAACCCAATGAAGGGGTCTTATTGGGTCTTATTGGGTCAACCCCAAGTTTATGTGACTATTATTTTTCTTATATCACTCATGGGAAATCCCATTTTGTACCACTAGAGGGTGAGCCCTCTTCCACTGGCACCCACTACACTCACGACACATTGCCCATATGGTACAGGACTATCAATGCTTGTTATGTGGATGGCATACTGATCGTATCATGAGATACAGCTCTGGTGTACAACTGTGGTGAACCCCATTTCCTACACCTGGAGGATCAGAGAATTTGCCTCAGACATCTTCTAAGTATGTCAGAGAAGCAGTATTGAAGAGAAGGTCCACTATCCCTGAAGATCCTAGATGTGCAAGTGATCCCACTATTCGACCCTCGCACCATCCAACATCCGAGTTCACCGGAATGGAGCCTCCCAGATCATCTGGCTCAGTTTGTACAATACTGGCTCCATAAAACACTTGGAGAAAGAGGTTCGGGTATGCCTCAGAGCCGAATGCCCAAGACCACTATTGCCTGACAAAGTGGCCATTACACCGGAGTTCGACACCACTGTAGCGCTCTTTAGGTGTTGGTCAGGCCGGGACCCATGGAAAAGCGATGGAAAGGGTCTTAAAACCATGTAAGACAAACTGCTGGATCCCATCGACCGTATAGCAAAAATACTTTATTTTGCTGACCTGGCTCTCACCCAGGGTACACAGGTTGGCCAAAACGCTTTCCAAGAATGTGCCCAACATTCAATCTGCCTGCTAGGCAATGCCAATGCCACAGTTTGTGCCATACAGCGCAAACCAGCATGGCTGAGAATTTACACAAAATTGCTGGAATTAGGATCATTAGAGTTCAGTCCCCTGGTGAGAGGTCTTCTCTTTGGGGAACCGAATTGAAAAAGCATGTCAAACTGTGACTTTAAGTAAGGCGCAATCATCGCTCAAACAGGTTTTCTGCACCCCACCAAATAGGTATTTTGGGAGGGCTGGTCGGCAACGGAGCCGAGCCACCTGTCGCTTCTGATCTACAGGCTCCAGATCCTATCTTCCTTAATCCAATTTCTACCCGACCACTACACAGTGGTCCTCATACTACAGGGGCTGAGACAGAGCCAGAGGAACTAGAAACAGAGGTCGTGGACGTTTTCTCTACAGGTGAGTCGTATTTCTGGCCTACCTGTTTCCAACTGTACCGCTGGAAACCTGTCTCTTTTCTTCGGTGCAATACGCATCAGATGGGGGTGGTTTCTTCAGCAACATATTTAAAGTCAAGAAGAAATCAGGGGACTACCGACCAGTTATAAATCTCCGAAACATCAACAAATACGTAGTTTTCAGACATTTCAAAATGGAAGGGATACATCTCCTTCAGTACCTCCTCCTCGAAAACGACTGGTTCACCTGACTGGATCTGAAATACGCATGCTGGGAATGACAACGCTTTCTCTGTTTCCTGTGGAGAGGACGAGCATACCATCAATCCAATTGTCCCCCAAAACAAGGACAGAAGGTGCCTGTAGCAAGTGTGTTAAAAAATGATAAGCTTAGAGTCATGTCTACAAATGCTCGCAGTTTAGGGAATAAGATCCATGAACTTGTGGCAATAATGGCAACTGATAGTGTAGATTTAGTCGCTGTTACCGAGACATGGTATAATGAGAAAAATGACTGGGACATAGCAATACCAGGGTACTCTTTATATAGAAAAGACAGGGAAGGCAAGAAAGGGGGAGGGGTGGCCCTGTATGTAAAGGATAGCATAAAATCTAGCCTAATAAAGGTTAGTGAGGTGAACATAGAGTCCGTTTGGGTTACGTTAGAATTTGGTAATCACACAGTAACTCGTGTAGGTGTGATTTATAGGCCCCCAGGACAAATTGAAGAGTTAGATAATTTACTAGTTGAAGAAATAGCTAAAATGACAATGAAGGGGGAAGTTATCATCATGGGTGACTTTAATCTTCCTGATGTGAATTGGAAAACAAAAATAGCTACTTGTGCCTGGAGCACACATATTCTAAACTCCCTACTGGGATTGTCTCTAAAACAAGTCGTTGAGGAGCCAACTCGTAAAGAGGCCATACTAGATTTAGTGTTAACAAATGGAGATTTGGTATCAGATATTACTGTAGGTGAAAGTTTAGGATCCAGTGATCATCAGTCAGTGTGGTTTAATATAAGAACAGTGACTGAGTCACACCACACAAAAACAAAAGTTTTAGACTTTAGAAAAACAGACTTTTCTAAAATTAGAATATGTGTAAAGGAGTCATTATCAGACTGGAGCAATTTATATGGAGTCCAAAATAAATGGGATTATTTAAAAGTTGCACTACTGAAGGCAACAGAAAATTGCATTAGGCTTGTCAGTAAAAGCAAAAAATTCAAGAAACCACTGTGGTACTCCGCAGATGTGGCCAAAATAGTAAAAAACAAAAAGTTAGCATTTAGTAATTATAAAAAAACCAGAGTGAGGAAGACAGAATGACCTATAAGATTAGGCAGAAAGAGGCTAAGCAAGTTATAAGAGCTTCCAAATCCCACACAGAAGAGAAAATAGCACAGTCAGTAAAAAAGGGGGACAAAACTTTTTTTAGATACATAAATGAGAAAAGAAAAGTAAAACAAGGATTAGTTAGATTAAAAAAAAAAGAAGGAAGGTATGTAGATGAGGATAAAGGTCTAGCTGACTGCCTCAATGAATATTTTTGTTCGGTATTTACAGATGAAAATGAAGGAAAGGGACCTCTGTTAACAAAAAGGATAAATGAGTCATTTATTACACGTGAGTTTACAGAGGAAGAGGTTCTATTTCAACTGTCAAAAGTAAAGACAAATAAGTCAATGGGACCTGATGGAATACACCCAAAGCTATTAAAAGAGCTTAGTGGTGTACTAGCAAAACCATTAACAGATTTATTTAACCAATCATTGATAACAGGAGTAGTCCCAGAAGATTGGAAGTTAGCGAATGTTGTGCCCATTCACAAGAAAGGTAATAGGGAGGAGTCGGGCAACTATAGGCCAGTAAGCCTTACTTCAGTAGTGGGGAAAGTGATGGAAACCATGTTAAAGGATAGGATTGTTGAACATCTAAAAACACATGGATTTCAAGACCAGAGACAACATGGGTTTACTTCAGGGAGATCATGCCAAACTAATCTTATTGATTTTTTTGATTGGGTAACTAAAATTATAGATCAGGGTGGTGCAGTAGACATTGCTTACTTAGATTTCAGTAAGGCTTTTGACACTGTTGCACATAGAAGGCTTATCAATAAACTACAATCTTTGAGTTTGGATTTGAATATTGTTGAATGGGTAAGGCAGTGGCTGAGTGACAGGCAACAGAGGGTTGTAGTCAATGGAGTATATTCGAAGCTTGGGCTTGTCACCAGTGGGGTACCTCAGGGATCTGTACTTGGACCCATTCTCTTTAATATTTTTATTAGTGATATTGCAGAAGGTCTTGATGGTAAGGTGTGTCTTTTTGCGGATGATACTAAGATATGTAACAGGGTTGATGTTCCAGGAGGGATAAGCCAAATGGAAAATGATTTAGGTAAACTAGAAAAATGGTCAGAGTTGTGGCAACTGACATTTAATGTGGATAAGTGCAAGATAATGCATCTTGGACGTAAAAACCCAAGGGTAGAGTACAAAATATTTGATAGAGTCCTAACCTCAACATCTGAGGAAAGGGATTTAGGGGTGATTATTTCTGATGACTTAAAGGTAGGCAGACAATGTAATAGAGCAGCAGGAAATGCTAGCAGAATGCTTGGTTGTATAGGGAGAGGTATTAGCAGTAGAAAGAGGGAAGTGCTCATGCCATTGTACAGAACACTGGTGAGACCTCACTTGGAGTACTGTACACAGTACTGGAGACCCTATCTTCAGAAGGATATTGATACCTTAGAGAGAGTTCAAAGAAGGGCTACTAAACTGGTTCATGGATTGCAGGATAAAACTTACCAGGAAAGGTTGAAGGATCTTAACATGTATAGCTTGGAGGAAAGACGAGACAGGGGGGATATGATAGAAACATTTAAATACATAAAGGGAATCAACACAGTAAAGGAGGAGACTATATTTAAAAGAAGAAAAACTACCACAACAAGAGGACATAGTCTTAAATTAGAGGGACAAAGGTTTAAAAATAATACCAGGAAGTATTACTTTACTGAGAGGGTAGTGGATGCATGGAATCGCCTTCCAGCTGAAGTGGTAGAGGTTAACACAGTAAAGGAGTTTAAGCATGCGTGGGATAGGCATAAGGCTATCCTAACTATAAGATAAGGCCAGGGACTAATGAAAGTATTTAGAAAACTGGGCAGACTAGATGGGCCGAATGGTTCTTATCTGCCGTCACATTCTATGTTTCTATGTTTCTATGTTTCAGTTCACATGTCTGCCTTTCATTCTCAATTAGGCTCTGTGGTGTTTCTCAAAGATACAGAAACCGGTGATGGCTCACATTTCTCTATTATTTTATTATTATTGCCATTTATATAGCACCATTGAATAATGCTTTCCTATGGGGAGGTCTAATGCACGCGCTTGGCCATTGCCGGCATGCGCTTTAGGTCTCCCCCACTGGTGGACGTCAGGGGGGGAGGAGCATTGGCAGAGCCTGACCCAGCGCTGATGTCACTCAGGTAAGTGTCTGAATGGGTTTTAACCCCTTCAGTGACATGGGCGGGAGGGAGGGGGCACTGTAGGATTCTCTAGGTTTGTTTTCCTGGAACTGGAGAATCCCTTTAACACCATCTTCATTTAAAAATATAAACTTGTCTCACTACTTGCCTGGGACTGGACCGCATGTTACTGCTAACTCACTCTTCTATTCATAATTTATACATTGTCTTGTAGTTTGGGGGGAGTACTTGATCTGCCAGTCCCAGCTGACCCCAAGCTAGGTCGTAATAACACAAAGCAGGAGCTTTCTATGCACAAAAATGACCCAATAGGTGTCTAGTGACTTCAAGGCACTGTTATATCACAGCATGGTACTATTATATGGTATTATACACAGTTTTTGGATGATTTGGGTGATGTAAGTGTGGAGCTCACTTGCCAGGCGTCTACCCAGCATGTCTGTCAAGCCCTGTCCCCTAGGGGATCTATTATTATTTTTTGTCATTTATATAGCACCAACAGATTCCGTAGAGCTTTACAGTATCATGAGAGGGGGGATTTACCTATAAATAGGACACTTACAAGAAATCTTACTTACAAGAAATCAGGAACGATAGGGTGAAGAGGACCCTGCTCAAATGAGCTTACAGTCTCTAGGGGTATAGGAGGTGGGGTATAAAACACATTAGGACAGGAAATAGCAATCAAATAAGTTGGGAGTGAAGCAGAACTGGAGGAGAGAGTAATGTGCTGCTCTTTAGGAGAGAGCAAGAGACAGGTATGTGAGGTAGAGGTTACTATGGGAGGCCATAAGCTTTCCTAAATAGATGGGTTTTAAGGCACTTCTTAAACAATTGAAGACTAGGGGAGAGTCTGATGGCAGTAGGCAGGAATTTCAATAAGAAGGGAGCCGCCTGCAAGAAGTCCTGCAAGCGTGAAGTGGCCATACGGGTGCGAGCAGTGGACAGGGTAAGGTCAAGGCCAGAGCGGAGAGACCGTGAAGGGGCATACCTATGGATCTGTGAAGAGATATAAGAGGGGCTAGAATTGTTCAGTGCTTTATAGGTATGGATTAGCACTTTGAATTGACTCCTATAGGATACAGGAAGCCAATGTAAGGACTGACAGAGGGGTGAGAGGGCCGACTAGAAAGAAAAATCAGTCTGGCAGCAGCATTCATTACAGACTGTCGTGGGGCAATATGGCTTTTGGGAAGACCAATAAGGAGAGGGTTACAATAATCCATGCAGGAAATTACTGGAGCATGGACAAGCTCCTTGGTAGCATCTTGCGTAAGAAAGGGGCGTATGCGGGCTATGTTTTTAAAATGTAATCTACAGGATTTGGCAACATGCTGGATGTGAGGCTCAAAGGTGAGGCCAGAATCAAGTATGACGCCAAGACCGCACACTTGCAAGGATGAACTTATGTGGATACCACTAACTTGAATGGAGAGAGAAAGAGGAGGATCAGTATTAGGAGGAAAGTCAAGGAGCTCAGTTTTAGAGAGATTGAGTCTCAGAAAGCAGGAGGACATACAGTCAAAGATGGAAGAAAGGCAAGCAGTGACACATTGCAGGACGGCAGGGGAGAGGTCCAGGGAAGAGAAATATATCTGGGTGTAATAAGCATACAGTTGGTAGTGGAATCCAAAGGAGGTAATAAGCTTGCCAAGAGAGTCGGTATAAAGAGAAAATATAAGGGGACCGAGGGCAGAGCCTTGGGGGACTCCAACCGAGACAGGATGAGGGGAGGAGGTATCATTAGAAAAGGAGACACTGAATGAGCATTGGAAGAGATAAGAGGAAAACCATGAGAGGACAGAGTCACAGAGACCGAGTGATTGAAGAGTTTGAAGAGGGAGAGCATGATCAGCGGTGTCAAAGGCAGCAGAGAGGTCAAGAAGAATTAATATGGAGTAGTGACCTTTGGATTTAGCCGTGATTAGGTTGTTAGTAACTGTGATAAGAGCAGTCTCAGTAGAGTGGAGAGGGTGGAAGCCAGATTGAAGAGGGTAAAGGAGAGAATTGGAATTGAACAAGTGAAACATACGGGTAAAGACAAGTCTTTCTAGAAGCTTTGAAGAAAAAGGGAGCAGGGATATGGGACGATAGAGGGGGAGGACAGGTTAATAGGTGTTTTTTCAGGATAGATACTACAGTGGAATGCTTAAGGTCTGCAGGAACAATGCCAGAAGAGAGAGAGCAGTTGAAGATGTTTGTTAAGGAAGGCACAAAAGAGGGGGAGAGAGATCTGATAAGGTGAAATGGGACAGGATCGAGCGGGCAAGTGGGTGGGCTAGAGGAAAGGAGAAGCACAGCCACCTCTTGTTCAGTAGCTGGGGAGAAAGTCTGAAGGGTAGAAAAGACATGATCAACGTGTGGTTGAGAAAGACAACAGCAGCTTTTCAATCTTGTGGGTAAAATAGCATCTATTTTAAGTTATTTTACTAGTGTTGTACCAATTATGTATGAAATTGTTCAAAGCAGAATTAAAGGAACACTATAGGGTCAGTAACACAAACATTATTCCTGACCCTGTAGTGTTAAAAACACCATCTAGCCCCCCTGGTCACCCTTGCCTTCCTAAATATAGTAAAATCGTACTTGTATTCAAGTCTGCAGCTTCTGCCCCGTGATCTTTCTGCTTGGGTGACATCATCAAAGTTGTGTTCTGAAAAGTTGTGTTCTGAGCCGATTGCAATGCTTTTACATTGGATTGGCTGATATTGTCAAGGAGGCAGATTATGGGCAGAGTCAGCACAAGTCAAATACAGCCCTGACCAATCAACATCTACTCATAGAGATGCATTGAATCAATGAGTCTAAAGGGAACACTCAGTGTCTCCATGCAGAGTGTGGAAACACTGAATAGCAGGCATCTGAGAAGTGGCCAGTGAAGTTATTACTAGGCTGTAATGTAAACACTGCATTTTCTCTGAAATTCAAGTGTTTACAGCAAAAAACCTGAAGGGAATGATTGTACTCACCAGAACAAATACAATAAGCAGTCGTTGCTGACTATACTCTCCCTTTAATGTTTGTCTTCATCTTTTTACAATGTTTTAGTATTGTATTCATACTTAATGTTGTGTTATGTAAACACATATATGTATATAAATAGAGTATCAGACGAAAATCTAATCTGCAAAATAACCACATTGCCAAAAGGCCTCTGTCACAAATGCATGGAATCTCACAAAGAACTCACTAACTAAGGGGGCAGATGCTAACAATATGTTTTTAGCGCTAGGTTTGATGTCATATGATAACTTTATGCTTGATGATTTGTTTTTTGTGTAATTCAATGTAAAAAATGTGCAACTAAAAACTAAAGCAGGAAGAATATTTGTATTCCTATTATTTGTTGCACCATGTTACCTTCAGTGCACCCCATAACTTTCTCTTTAGCATAATACATTCATGACCATTAAACCTTCAGTGCCAGAAGCAATTTTATTTGATTATAGACATAGCCAGTATCTCAAGTCATAGAACGACACATACAGTTTTAAGATGAAGGAACGAATTACATGGTTGTTTGTTATTGAATTTAAAGGTCACTTTCCTGGGACACTGTGAACCTCTCAAGAGAGTTTAAAATTAAATTACAACACTCTCTATGTGCAGTAAACCTCAAAAAAGAACATCAACAATCCCATCAACAGCGTCGGTTAAATCTAGGTCTCTACCAATTCTATCATAATACCAAGTAATTATTGTGTTTTATCTGAAGTCATCCCAGAATTCACAGCATTCTTTTCTCTCCTTTATTTCGTTTAGATCCATCATTTGGACATAATGGATGTTTTGACACACAGAATATTATACTACACAAAAGCTCTCAGATAATCTGTTTCTTAAATTACACTGTACTGTCTGGAATATCTTAATTTTCTCAGTATTTTTATTAAACAAAATATCTGATTTTAAGGGTGTGATTTAGTGACACTTTTAATTTTACAATGAATAAATAATTAGCAATAACAGGTTACTGAGTACAAATTTAGCAGATGTACAATAAAATATTCTCACATGTGATAATTTTGCTGGAGCAAATTATGAGAAAAAAGGTGTGAATCTGCTGAGTGGTGCTTTTTTAAATTGCTTTAAGATTAATGAAATGAGGATGTCTTCTCTCCATACAGTTTTAAACTGTAAAAATACAGTGAACCTTGGTTTACAAACGCCTTGGTTAACATAATTTTCAGTTTTCAAATGAAAATACATTGAAAATAATTTTTCGCAATACAAAGCAAGTTTCCCCAGGATGCATTGCACCTGGGAGGTTTATAGCACCACCCTCTGCATGCTGGAGCCTGTGGCGTCGAGAGTAGAGGTGTTGGAGCGGCTTTTGCATCAAGTTCTGGAGCCATTCTGGAAATTGTTTGCAGTTGTTTTGGGACTTTTTGTTGCATTTCTCAAGCTGTGGAAAGGTAGGAAGCCGAGCTTCATCATTTGCATGCCTTTTCTTGTGTGTTCTGCATTGTAGGTTGGTTTTCATGCCAGCTCATTTTGACTTTTTTCTGACCTCCAGAACGCATTAATTGGTTTTCAATGCATTCCTATGGGAAACCGCGTATCGGTTTACAAATTTTTCGCAATAAGAAACCTCCCGGAGAACGCATTAAATTTGTAACCCTAGATCCCACTGTAAAATTGCTTCAATTGAATAAAAGTCATAGCTTTAAACATTATTTAAATATGTAACATATAGAAACATCTAACATCTTTTTAACAAGAATATAGAATATGTATTCTCTTATCTGTCATTCAATTGAACAAATATACACACATGCTTATTTGATGTCACAGATAATCAAACGTGAACTGGTTTGGATTCCCCACATAGACATTAATGGTATATTCGTGTATAGTAAAGTTTGATATCTGACTTTGTGTACAATGCATGAATAAATTCCCATTCAGGTGAGGGTTAAAGTTGGGGGATGTTGTTTGAAATGGTGACTCCCATTGACATTAGTCAGCCATGATATGTTTATCACAGTATGTCGATCCATGGTGATTATGTCATGATTTGATCGGTTCAGGTTGAACATCTTGTGACCGAGTCAATTAGTTTATGCTTGCCTGTGAAATCATGAAGGTGACAGGTGGAGGTTGGTAACTACACTTTCTTACTAGGATGAAGAAATTCAATAGATGAAAAACTACAATTTGTAGCCCCTTTGTTTTGTTGTATAATTAAAGATCAGCTTGATGGTTGAGTTCTACGTCACATGCTTTGAATTTAAAATAAAGTGAAATCATTTATACAAGTAATATTTTTCTACCATATGTAGTTCAAGATTTATTTTAAGAGCATTTTTTATTACTTAAAACAGTAATATATATATATACACATCATACTGTGCAATAATGTGAACTATCGACCAATTAATTACCTACTCTCCAGCGCTACCACGGGGAGTAGGAATCTAGGGTGATCCACCTACCTTTGGCTCTCACCTTCCTCTTTTTATCCCTACCACTTGATTGGCCCTGCTTGGAAAAAAATTACCTATGCAGGCAAATTCTCCCCAGTGATGCTGAACTGTTTAACTAACAGCACGACAGCAATCCTAAAAGTACACTCCAAACACCAAAACAACTTAATCTAAATCAAGTTGTTATGGTGCCAGAAGGTCCCTGGGGCACTCTTATCTCAAGGGGTAAAACCATTCTTAAACTGTTTAACCCCTAAGTTGCCTAAAGTGGCAATCTCCACTCCTCCCCTGACAACATCCGGCTTCTGAATTTTTAGATTTAGGAAGCACAGCGTGCCACCAAGTAGGGCACCATTGAATGGCTGAGAGTGGTCAGCTGATGCTCTCATCCAATTAGTGACCCCCATTCACTAAACTGGCTTGAAGACAGTATTTTTCTTAAAATCTACACATTTGATAGAATTTCTGCATTCTCTTTTTTAAGAGCAAAAGTAACTGTACCTTGACAGGATTACTTTAAAAACCTTAAAGTGCTCTTTAAGTGACATTGTGGGGCCTGTAACTTATGGGCAGCCCTAAGAGAGCCTAGTAGTCACTTACTAGGAGGTCAATAATGTGAGTGGACCTGTCACTATTAATTCTTTGCCCCACCTGTGACCACAAGTGGAAGGGTAGTACAATAAGGCGGTGGAAATGCTATTCTCACCCTTGTTTTAGGGTCCATGGCCAGCCCTCATTGTCTACAGGTCCCAAAGCCCATAGTCTCCCCTTCATGCAATAGTCTTCATGTACTTCTTTTACCCGACTATTAATGAAGGGTGGGGTAATAAATCTAATATCAATAAAATAAAAACATTTTATACTATACTAGAATTATTTTTTCTTCTTAAATCTTCTTTTTAAGATTAATAAATAAATAAAAATCCATCATACACTAAACAACTATAAAGTAAAAAACCAAAAACATTGAAATGCATTGCATTGTCAGATAGAACACTCAGATTTACTGACTTCCAAGCCAACCAATCAAAATGCTCTGATAGGCAAGTTTCTCACCTCAGATTTGACTGGCCACCCCCAGACTTACCCCTAAAGAGCTACATATCCACCAGTGGGAATTATATCCCTGTATGCTGTTTTACTCAGAGCTGATCTATAGCTCTAACAAGTGTAAGTGTGATCCCACATATCCTTGTTGTGTCTCCTACACTAAGCATTTCACTATCTGCACTATTATTTGTTATTTTCTGTTTTGCTACAAATACTCATCTCCAACTAAAGCCTAGATGATTCAAAGCCAGGATCTTTAAAATAATTATTTAATTGTTTAACTGGATTCAGCACAACCTGTTTTTTTTGTGTTCTGCTTGAAACACTGTGCATACTGAAATATTTGTAATTGTGTGCTGGGGGCTAGTTGCACACCCAGCAAAAGTTACATTAGTAGCCCAGAACTCTGTTCCAGGCTACCTAATGTTAATTATGTGCATATGTTACATGTTATCAGCGCACATTGTATGCTGACAACAGAAGTATAACTCTTCTCCCTTCCAGGCAGAGTGTCTGCAAGGAGAAGATTTTGTCCCCCTCCTCCCACTTTGTGCATACTCTGGGTAATGCAAGACTAATTATGATTTGGGCCGATGGGCACGTACCGCCACGTGAAGATGGGTGTTGGCCTAATGGAACCATTAATTAACTTATTCATAACTATTGGATGGCATTTGTAACCAATTAGCCAGTTGATCTGACACTATGTATAAAATGACATAAAATGTATATCAACCTTGATTGAGTACAGATGAAATACATATGTATGTAATACCTTATATCTTGTTTAAAAATGCAAAATCCATATTATGCATATTG
Organism: Pelobates fuscus; assembly: GCF_036172605.1. NCBI lineage: Eukaryota > Metazoa > Chordata > Amphibia > Anura > Pelobatidae > Pelobates > Pelobates fuscus. The sequence goes on along the minus strand of NC_086320.1, from coordinate 182,992,594 downwards.
CCAAAATGTGTTGGAAAGTGGTCCGAAAACTGTAGACTGGCCGACTATAGGCCAAGCAGCTGTGCCAAATAGTTGTGGGAATTATGGCTAGCAATTCTAATTAAGATTGTGTCACAGTTGAATGGTGCCATATAAGGGCTTATACACGTGTAAATGATTTCCTGAATGTCATTATGTGGCAAACTAAGGACCGAATGAATAGTGTAGATAACAATACTGATGCTGGCCCAAGAGCCGAATGTGGGAATTAGTTAATTCAGGGCGAGATGCAGAGCCCATTTGTGTAGGTAACACTGACACAGATCTAGCGTGTACCTACAGCCGGACAGAGGCAGGATGAGGGCTTAAGTGCATATCTGCATAGGCTGCAGCTTTGTGAAAGCTCATTCATGGTAGGTACACTTAATACATTAATGTGCTTATAGATTTTGAAATGCTATTTGGACTGTAACCAATAAGTACAGTGAGTACCATGAACCACACAATGACAGCCCATAGTAGGGTATTGTCAGGATTACAAATTGCATGCAGAATTGTGTCACACCTAGGACTAAGGATAACATCTAACTAGACCTTAGAATGCCTGGACTTAACGTATGTAAGAATAGTCAGAATACTAGCCGAGGTCAGGGATACAGAATCAGACTCAACAATGAGAAAAAGCCAAAAGTCAAGGATGCCAGAAATCAGGGTCAAAACAAAGCCAAAGCCAAAGTCAAATATCAAAATATCAAGATCAGGAACACACTCTTGGATTACCAGTCAGAAACTAAGACAGGGAAATGAGAGAATGTAAAAATAAGTTTAAATAACCCTCCTGTTATTCCGATTGGGTGTAACCGACCTATGACCCCAAAACGTGCGCGCGTGTGATGTTATGCCGACTTCATCCTCAACGTGGGCGGTCATGGTGCTATAAAGTGGCATAGATCGGCAGAGGCCGGCACAACTATTCCTGTCAGGACGGTAAATTCCCTCACACACATTACTATAAGTGGATGAATTTGTTACAGGTATGTCTTGAGCCTTTATAGGCTGGGTAACCTCTCCCACAACTCTAGGCTTCACCTTAACATCATGAAAGAATATGACAAATACATTTTTGTTTTTTTAGATGGAAACAATACTTAACTAAAAATATATTTTTTTTTATAGAGGAGTGATCTCTACCTCAAAAACATATGTATTATACACTTGCATTTAACACATATGGCCTATGGTCACTGTAATGGAACATGCCCATATTCATCAACATGCACATTTAATAGATATTTTGAGAAACATACTATGACTCAGACGTAAAACTAAAGAGAACATTCCTAAGATGACACCTTGGATCTTTTCTTTATGTCAACTTGCATATTGCTATGGCATTGTAACCTTTTTGTTGTTGCTGCTTATTTTGATAATTAAGTAGTTATGGTGTTACATTGTTTTTAATTTGTTACGTTACATATTTAGATATGTTTATTCATCATGTAATTAGCTAAATACAAAGTGTTTGTAATATCATACTTTGTTTATAGTATTACGTAGCACAATTGTGAAATACATATGCAAAATATAATAAATGTATGTGTAGAGATATATGTTCATACTTTGCAACTTTGCTACTCAAATCTTATTATCCTTTTATCTACATTGTCAAAAAAATGATATTTCAGTATTTTGAATGTTCTGGATTGAATAAGGCGTATGTAAGATAAGCAAGTAATAATTATATATGCTTTATACTAAGCTTTGCATAAACTTTTGCAGTTTAAATTTAGTACACCAATTTATGGGAATAAGTCATCTAAAGGACATCTCAAAGTTATAATTGTGTGAGAGGAGTAGAAGAAAAAAAAGTAAAAAACGCATATATACTTTCTCTAACAATTACATTTTGCTGCTTCTTCAATTTTTAGTGCCATAATCCTGCTGAAAGTGTAAATGCTTTGATTCTTTAATAGCCATGCCAGCAGGCTTTTCTTACCATTATTAGGTTAAATATGTAATGCTAAATTAGCAATATAAGTTGGAATGAAGCGAGAGGACTCAGTCATTAAATTATTCCAAGTCTATCACTTTGATCACTGCTTTATAATTTAAGGTGTGCTTAAAATTTGATCCTATTTAGGTTTAACATAGAAAAAAAAAAATACAGGTCTGATTTCACACGGACTTTATGCCCACAACTAATAAAAGACATCTAAAACATGTATTAATTGTGGTTCCTGAGCCAGTCCTCTAATCACAACATTTTAAAATTGTATTCCTAGCTAATCATGGCAGCATCACTTATGGGTAGCTCCTCCCTTAGCAGTCACAGGACAGGAATTAATTATATTAATTAATTAGACTGATAGGTATAAAGAGTTCCTCCTCCTCTTACACCTCAGTCTTTTTTCCTGTCCTTAGCAAGTTTCTACAGGACTTTTTACATTTTATTTTATGTCCGCCTTCCTGCGTTTGTCGTGGGTTCGTTCCAAATGAAGTTCAGCCTCTCTTCATTTGAAGGACCCAGTAAACAGCCTGCATGAGCAGGACTAACTGGGTCAGGTTCAGTGTAAGTACTGAACTGCTGCGTGGGATTTGGTGTTCTGAGGGAAACACGGCTACAGGTAATCTGAGACTATGGGGTTGGCTATCCTTAAAAATTCCCCTTGTTGTCAGCTTGCCCCTATTAATTGGGGTCCCAAATCCCCCCCCCCCCATACCTTGATGGCAGTTCCTTTGAATCCATGCTGAGGGAGTCCCCTGTGGGGTGATCTTGGCTCTATGTTGGTTTTGATCTGATGGATTTTTGAATGGTCTCCTGGGATTTCTGGGTGTTCTGGTGCCTTTCTGCCGCGTGGAGGCACTTTCCCGACTGCCTGTGGCCCCCTGGGTGTTGTAGCTGGAACGCAGTGTGCGCTCCAGCAGACTGCCTGGTGGTCGCGGCCGGATCCGGCGAACCCGGAAGTGAATTTCAGGCCGGTCGCTTGCGTTTGGAACGCATAGCGTGCGTTCCAGCGGTCTGTGCATGCGCGGACCGGACGCTTCCCGGCTCTATTTAAACTCAGTGACACAGCTTGCTCTGCCTAAGCGCTGTATCAGCTGTTTGTGAGCTGGCTTTTCGGTCCTGAGTTTCTCTTCAGTTTCTTCCTTGGCTGTTATTAGCTGGCTGCCTGGAGGAATTTCTCTGTCATTGAGGTAGGATTTTAACTCTTCTGTGCTTCTGATTTGGGCGTTTTCTTTGTCAGTTTGCCTCTGCCTCCTTGGGAATTGTGTATTGAATTTCCTTTGATTCTCCTTTTCAGTATGGATTCTCCTTTTCAGTATGGATTCTCCCTCTGCCTCTGCAAGATCCCTCTCTAGAAAACATAGGTGAGCCATTATTTTTTTCTATGGGTGGGTTGTTAAGAGTGCCAAACTAAGCCTGTAATATATGTTATATATGGCTTTATTTCAGCCCCAGCATGCATCTGGATTCCCCAGCAAGGAAATCAAGGGAAAAGTCCAATAAATGCATTAATTGTTCATCACCTGCTTCCCATGGAAGGAATCTTTGCAGGGAATGCTTATTGGAAGTGGCAGATGCCCCCAGTGGGGGTCCCCCACAGGACGACCTTAAACGCTGGATTTCCCAAGCTATTGCTGAGGGCTTTATATCTACCATGGTGTCTAGTGGCTCGAGTAAGAGACGCAGAGTGGAACCTCAGTCTTCCAGCTCTGGAGAAGACCCTGATGTGTGGGAGGTATCAGATGATGGTGAGGAGGAAGTTGAATATACCTCCAGGTCTCTCGACTCGAAGTCTATTGATAGACTTATTACCCTTCTCAGAGACACTCTTAGTCTCAAGGAAGAAAAGTCTGTAGTGAGAGAGGCTGACAGGTTCTTTGAATACCTAAAACAAAATAGACCTACCTTCCCGGTGCAGTCCTCGATCAGGGACATGATCCTTCAAGAATGGAATAAGCCAGAAATGAAATCCACCTTGAAAAATAAATTCACGAGGATTTATCCTTTCTCTGCCGTGGACTGCTGCCTGTGGAATTCAGTTCCTAAGATTGACGCTGCGGTGATTCATATGGCAAAGAAAACGACACTTCCTATTGACTCCATGGAGTATCTCAGAGAGCCTATGGAAAAGCATATGGATGGAGATTTGATTAAAGCCTACTTGGCACTGGACTCCGCCCTTCATCCGGCAGTGGCTCTGACCACTCTCTCCAGGGCCTTAAGAGTGTGGCTCGCTAATTTGGAGGAGGACATTGACCGGGGTGTCTGTAGGGAACATCTTTTGGAGAGCCTCAAGGACTTTAGCCATGCCACGGAATTCTGTTCAGAAGCCTCCCTGGACATCACTCGCATGATTGCCAAGAGTATGGCCCTGTCTGTGGCTTCTAGAAGGGCCTTATGGCTTCATTCGTGGGGAGCGGACATTGCCTCTAAGGTGTCCTTGTGTGGCCTTCGATACCAGGGGGATCTCCTATTTGGCAAAATTCTGGAGGACGCTATTCAAAAAGCTGCTAATGGCAAAAAAAAGCGTTTTTGCCTCAGGTGAGCAGAAAGAGCTTTCCCTCCTCCTGGAAGAATAAGCGCTTCAAGGATCGGTCCTTTCGGGACAGCAGAAGCTATATACCGGGAAGGGAGTACTCCAGGAATTCTTCATGGAAATCCTTCTTACACTCTTCTTCCAATAAGGCTTCCAGAGAAAGAGGAGCTAGAATCTCTGGGAAGAGCTTCTGAAGGTCTTCAGGCCCATTCGGGGACTGTGGGAGGAAGACTGAAGTACTTCTACCCTGTGTGGGCCAAAAATATTTCGGACGTGTGGGTCACTTCCATCATAAAGGAGGGTTACAGGATAGAATTTTCCTCTCGCCCAAAATCCACTTTCTTCAAAAACTCCAGGGTGTTGGCAGGCACCAAATGAAGGGCCATGGGGACCTGCATTTCTACTCTTCTGGCACAAAAAGTTTTGGAAGAAGTTCCAAGACAGGAAAGGTTCCTTGGGGTTTACTCCACAGTGTTCTTGGCCCCAAAGCCCCAGGGAAAGTAGCGTCTCATCTTGAACTTGAAGGGGGTAAACTCCATGCTCGATGTCAGAACATTCAAAATGGAATCGTTACAGACCATCTTGAAGAGCGTCAAAAGAGGAGACTGGATGACCTCCATAGACTTGAGGGACGCCTACTACGAAATCCCCATAAACCAAGATCATATGCAGTTTCTCGGGTTCTGGGCGTTAGGAAGGCACTTTCAATTCCGGGGACTTCCGTTTGGCCTCAGTTTGGTGCCAAGAACATTCGTGAAAGTTCTTGTCACTTTGATAGCCTTCATAAGGGAGAAAGGAATCGAGGTCTTCCATTACCTGGACGACATCCTTATCGTAGGTCCATCCCAAAGGACGGTAGGTCATCATACGTTGGTGGCTATGAACGTTCTTTAAGACCAAAGTTGGCTTCTGAACGTAGAGAAGATCTCCCTGCTTCCTTCTCAGACGATCATATTCCTCGGGGCATTGATAAACACCGTATCTGCCCATGTGTTCCTGTCTCCAGAAAGAGTCACGAAAATCAGAGACAAAGCAGGGAAGCTACAAGGTCTCGAGACTGCCTCTGCAAGAGAAGTCATGAGTCTCCTGGGCTCCTTGAGATCAACTATTGGGTTGGTAGAATGGGCCAAGTGGAAGTTCCGTCCGGTCCAGAATTGCTTCCTTCTCCAGTTCGACAGAGTGGGAACAGATTGGGAGCAAAAAATCTCTCTACCCCTCTCCGTGAGGAAAGGGTTGAACTGGTGGAAGAACAAGAAGAATTTGGCAACAGGCTTCCCGTTGGAAGAACCTCCTTGGAAGGTTATTACAACAGATGCCAGTTCTTTTGGTTGGGGTGCCCACTTCAATTCCACTTGGACTCAAGGGAAGTGGACCTGAGAAGAGAGTCAGCTACACTCAAACCTGAGAGAGCTGAGAGTGGTTTCCAAGGCCATCTTGGTGTTCCTGACAGATCTTAAATTCTTGGGTGCTAATCAAGACAGACAACAGAGCGGTTGCTTCATATGTGAACAATCAAGGGGGCACAAGAAGCAGATTGCTCTTGAAGGAACTGGCTCCCTTGATGACCATCGCCATGACCAATCTTCAGGGTCTGAAGGCGATCTATCTTCCAGGTTCAGAGAACCTGACTGCGGACTTCCTCAGCAGGAAGGAAATTCTTCCGGGAGAATGGAAACTTCACCCGGCAGTCTTTGCATGGATTGCCCGTCAGTGGGGCATGCCCCAGATCGACCTGATGGCGTCCTCCCAGAATCATCAGGTGGAGAATTACTTCTCTCTCCACCCGGACAGTCAGGCAATGGGCCAGGATGCTCTCTCTCTTCCTTGGTCATTCGATCTGGGTTATGCGTTCCCTCCCCTACCCATGATACCCAGGTTCCTGTGGAAAGTTTGGACGGAAGGAAAGAAGGTTATTGCCAAGCACTCCACCAGACACAATAAGCACCGCAGGCTGCAGCTATCTCCCTTCAGAACGAAGCAGGAACAAGCTCTTACAAGAGCTCAGTGATTATAGCAAGGGAATATGCCTAGCATAGCAATCCCTTGTAGCAGATTCCCCCAATAAGAGACAGGACTCAAGTTGAGGGTAAAAATAGAACTCTCTGGCTGCTAGCTTGCAGCCCTTTTTATTAGGTGCTCCCATGAAGGGGAGGGACACACACAGGTAACGTACATTAACCACACAATAGTTACATCCCACACATAGCCCTCCCCTCTACCTGTAAACTAATTATCTGTACACACAGGAAAATACAATTATCCTAGGTAGGGAAAATACAGTTTTTACACAACATTCATAACTCCCAAAATATACATCACATTCGCATAAATACATATACACAATCAATCCATTCGGGGGAACAACATACTCAAAAATCATACGAATTGGACCAGGGGTTCAAAAGTTAGTACAAATGTGCATTTGACCTTCTGGAAGCATGGTTTTTAGAAGCTCAAACTAGTTCCCCAGAATCCTCTATCCTGGAGACAATGGAGAAGCTGATTTAATTATATCCAGGGACAAACACAGCCTCCATTAAGCACATGTTACCAGCAACCACCAAAAGACATAAAAATACATAACTCCTGTTATACTAAACAGAACCCCCACATTCAACCCATCCCCAGATGGCTTGGATCTGAGCGCTCAACATATCCAAACAGCGTTTAGATGCCACAAACACAGTTCAAACGCCATGGGGTTTAAGTTTCGTATGGGCTGATGAGAGGGCCCATAATCCTGGGGCAGCCCAATAACCCACAGTATGCCCAAATACCGTGCATAAAGGGCCAAATCGCCCAGGGACCGTAGTCACAGGGTAAGAGGCGGGCAAGCAGCCCCCTCCAAACCACAGTGGCGAAGTGGCTTTCGCTACACATATATCTCTAAAAATCGATCACCTCCCATGAAGATAAGAACTCATTCTACCAGAGCATTGTCGACTTCATGGGCTAATTGGGCAGAGGTTCCATACGATGATATTTGCAGGGCAGCCACCTGGTCTTCCCCGATGATGTTCTTGAAACACTACTAGTTGGATGTGGATACTCCTTCCACTGCCTTTGGGAAGAGTGTCCTCTCTACGGTTTCCTTATCCCGTTGATATTAAATTGCTTTGCGGCATTGAGTCTGTTCTGTGTCTTTTCTAGAGTTTAATGTTTCCACCCTATAATTAAGTGAGCTTGGGTATTAACCATAAGTGATGCTGCCATGATTAGCCAGGAATAGAGAAAATGTATGACAGACTTACCGTAATTTTCTTTTCCTGGCTATTTCTCATGGCAGCATCAGGGTTCCCGCCCATTCTCTTATTTTCAGCTTTATAATTGGACTGAGGTGTAAAGGGAGGAGGGACTCTTTATACCTATCAGTCTAATTAATTAATCTAATTAATTCCTGTCCTGTGACTGCTAACAGAGGAGCTAACAGCAACTCATATCACTGTAATTTAACATTTATAGCAGGGCATTGTAGAGATAACAAAAATACTAGGGTCTTCAGCCCAAGTGTAAATCTTATGTCCCCTCCTGCATATATTGATCCTTAAACCAACCCGATACCATATAAAACGATCCACTCGCTGCAAAATCTCATGGTTGCTACTCTATCCAATTCTATTTGACCTTTCCGCTGCTTTTGATACTGTTGATCATCAACAGCTTCTTCTCATCCTCTGTAATCTCGGTCTAGGAGATATTGCTCACTCCTGGTGCTCCTCCTACCTCACCCAGCTCTCTTCTAGCATTTCTTTCTCTGGTTCTCCCTCTTCCTCACAACCTCTCTTTGTTGGTGTCCCCCAAGGTTCAGTCCTTGGTCCCATACTGTTCTCGGTCATAATAGAATGCCTTTATTTAATCAATCTGACAGGAATGGCCACAAGTAATCGAATAACAGTAGTAGACAGAAGGACTTTGCTGAATGCACACAACTTTAGAAATAATTAGAAAATAATAAGCTGTAGTATAAAAGGCCACATTATATTTCACTTGTGTCATATAACATGAAAAATGGTATACAACAAGGGTAAACTCACCTGGTCTTCCAATATCACTTCCATGCAGATGACACGCAAATTTGTCATCCCCTGATCTCTCCCTGCCCCTCTTGACTAGTGTCTCTGACTGCCTCTCTGCTATTTCAAACTGGATGGCTGCCCACTTCCTTAAGCTCAACTTTTCCAAAACAGAACTTCTGGTCTTTCCTCCCTCAATTGTTGCTACTCCCGTTTCTGTCTCCCTCCATGTTAATGATGCTACCATCAGCTCCACCATGCAGGCTCATTGCCTAGGTGTTCTCTTTGACTCCGACCTCTCCTTCACGCTTCATGTTCAGTCTATTGCCAAATCCTGCCACTTCCATCTCAAAAACATAGTGCGCATCCGCCCCTACTTAACGCCAGATCCGGCTAAGGTGCTGGTCCATGCCACTGTCCTGTCTTACCTTGATACTGCAATCCGCTTCTCATTGGTCTCACATGTTTCCAACTTGCTCCATTACAGTCTATAATGAATGCGGTGGCAAAGCTCATCTTCCTCTCCGCTGCACCTCCCACGCTTCACCCCTCTGTCAGTCCCTGCATTGACTTCCTGTAAGATATAGGGCTCTATATAAAATTCTGGTTCTTGCTTTCAAATCTCTACATAATGCTAGTCCTACCTATCTAACTTCCCTTATACACAAGTATGTCCTGTCTAGGCCCCTACACTCTGCTGAAGACCTGCATCTATCCTCTGTTCATACTCCCACCTCTGATGCCCGTATCCAAGACTTCTCTAGGGCTACACCATTCCTGTGGAAATCCCTTCCTTTTCCGTTAGACGCTCACCCACCCAGATTCTATTCCTTCAAAAAAACATTAAAAGCTCACTTTTTCACAAAAGTATATAATTTGAACTGTAAATGGCATCAAAAAACCCCACACTAAGTCTTTATTGAATACTATTCTATCAATCTACTTCCCTTACCTTTTGTGTCACTTTACCCCACTCCCTCTAGCATGTAAGCCCTGCTCAACCTCCCTGTTTCTGTGTGTCAAACTTGTCTGGGTACAATTACATGTTTGTTAGTCTTAGTCTACCCATTGTAAAGCGCTACGGAATTTGTTGGCACTATATAAATATAATAATAATGATAATGTCCCAAGTTCAGATCTATAAATCACATTGTAACACCAAACTGTGTGTGGATTCAGCCTATTACACGAAACCATCATTAAAATGACACCCAAGGCTTTTCAATACCTTACTTGAAACACCAGCCCCTGCAAGCCACCATCCCACTGGCTCCCAGCATCGCCACTGCGTTTGTATATTGCCAATAGATAAGAAGTTGTCTAAAAACTTGATATGGGATATACCCATGATGAAGTGATTGTCTCTGGTGATTGATATTGTCAAACATGATTGCTTTAGTATCATTAATACATGACATCTAGGAAACATCAGAACATAACACACTAAGTCAGCTGGTAATATAAATGCAAAGCATATAGAAGCAGTAATGCTGGTGAATATGCAGTATTAATTAAACAGGGCAGAATAGAATACCTATATTTAATCAATCTGACAGGAATGGCAACAAGTAGTCGAATAACAGTAGTAGACAGAAGGACTTTGCTGAATGCACACCACATAAGAAATAATTAGAAAATAATATGCTGTAGTATAAAAGGCCACATTATGTTTCACTTGTGTCATATAACAGGAAAATGGGTCTACAACAGAAATCTCAATCTCCCCACCAAACCCATATCCAATACAACTCATATGATTCTTTAGTCATTTAGTGCATTGAAAGATTTTTGGATATTTCTGATCATCAACATTTGGGGGTCTGGAGTTTGAGCTTCCTGGTCTATAGTATATGTATAATCAATAAAATTATATCATTGGAGATTGGAATGAGCCTTATATGACAAATTTCAGTTCATTATATTGCATTCATACACTGTGAACAAAATTTGTAGATCGAGGTCCAATGAAAGGCGAAATGATCATCCTGTGTTTTTATAGGTCTTGTGCAGAGAGAATTTTCCGGCATTTTGGTTCTGGACTGCCTTTATGGGTAGGATCAGTCTGTGAAATTTGTTGTTTCCATAAATTTGCATGGGCTCACTGTGCTTAGAGGGGTATTCGTTACACCTTGCTGACGAGGCCTGAAGAAACCTAAAATGATCGTCTGGGTTTGATGTATCTCTGGTGCAAAAAGAACTTGCCAGCATTTTGGTTATGGAGTGCCCTTATGAATGGGATCAGTCTCATATGCAAATGATATAGGTTTTCTTTGTAATGAACCATAAATTAAAAAAAAGTGCGCTGTGTCTTTAAAACAGACTAAAATATTGAAGTGCAAAATATTGCTTTAGTGCTCTGTGTTATATTGCTTCTCAGTAAAATATTTTATGTGCAAAAATAGCAATCCCGTGCTCATATATTAAAATGTAAACACAAATTGTGGCAAAACTAGCCACTTAAGACTGTATTTGCTTAAATGTGTTTCTGTAGCTTTAAGGTTGTTAGAACCAAGCATGAAAGCCACCGGCATTCATATAGTAGTTTTACAAGCAGTGAATTCCAACACTGTTCGTGAAACGAACAAACTGCCGAAAGGGAGACCACACACAGGAGGTTGTGTAGCTCCTATTAAATATTGAAACATTGTTGCCATCGGTAATTAGAGAGATTCAGGGTGGCCGCCATTTGGCTACTGACCACGCGGCGGTCGGCCATCTTGGATCCTTTGTTAGCCCAGTGGTATTTGGTCGTCGAGCGCCTGGAACTAAAATCGGCACTCGACGGCACGAATACCGCTGGACTTCCAAGCCATTCGGGAGCCCCGGTCCTTTGGTTGGTTGTTCCCCTATGGTCAATCGGTACTTGGAAATAATATGTATTTCGTGTGCCGTTTGGTTAGTTGTGCTGGAATCTGAGCGGTACTTTCACGAAATGTGCACTCAGACCCCAGCTATCTACCGAACGTCCATTCATTTAAATAAAGGGAATAATGTTAAAGTTATGTATTTTCATGTAAAATATTGGTTCTGCTGCATGGAGGGATAATCCACTTAACTTTATATTCTAGTGGGAGCATCCCTCTCGTGCAGCAGTGCATGATGGGAGAAATGTCCCGGTTGTTCAGTTCCCCATGTCGTCCCCTACTGTACAACCCCTGTAATGTCAGTAGGGAAACCCCTTGCATGGGGAATCCCATAAATACTGTGACCTGTGATTAAAAGCTCAGTTGACTCCCAGCCTATGTGTCGTCTAGTTCTTGGGAAGGAAGGATTCCGACAACGCAACCGAGATTATTGTATGCTGTATTTATTTACCTGGATTATTTTATGCTGTTCCTGTTACCCAGCGGAGATACTGTAGATTATAATACCTCTCCGCTACACAAATGTAAGTTAAAACCACCAATGCTTATAGTGGGTAACAGAGAAAAAGCACTTACATTGAATACCTCACTTATTAAATTCACAATAAGGATATGTCTCCTCCAAAGTTCACAGAAACATAAAATATAAACAAGAAAAAAACCATATATAGTGTATGGATAAAATATGTAAAAAAAAATTTTGAAAACGCACTCACAAGCAGAGAGCAGAGAAGTCTGCTCTAACTGTCAGCGTATATATATATATATATATATATATATATATATATATATATATATATATCCAAGAAAAGAGTAGAGCACTCCAGAGGACTTGTTTCAAGCAATTTATTCCGTGAAGAAAATCAACGTTTCGACCCGCAGGTCTTTATCAAGATACCTTGATATCTTGATAAAGACCTGCGGGTCGAAACGTCGATTTTCTTCACGGAATAAATTGCTTGAAACAAGTCCTCTGGAGTGCTCTACTCTTTTCTTGGATATACATTTACGCTGTGTAGCACCGAGGCTTTTTTTGTTGTTCTATTTAAAGGTAGAGTGCCAGACTCTGAACATTTTGTATATATATATATATATATATATATATATACACACACTCCAATCCAATCCAATCCAATAGGTGGCAGCAGCAAGGAAAAGAAGGTAGCAGCAAGTGAATAAAACTTTATTTTGGAAAATATCCTTAAAGGAGCACTATAGGGTCAGGAACACAAACATGTATTCCTGACCCCATAGGGTTAAAACCACCATCTAGCCACCCTGGTCCCCTCATGCCTCCCTAAATATAGTAAATCTTACTTGTATTCAAGTCTGCAGCTAGATGCTTTTTGCCTGTTTCCTTTAGACCTGCCCACTGCCTGCTGACATCAGCAGAAGTGATAGTCTGATCCAATCACAATGTGTCTCCATAGGAATGGCCGAGACTGACAAAGAGGCAGATCAGGGGCAGAGCCAGCACAATTCAAACACAGCCCTGGCCAATCAGCATCTCCTCATTGAGATGAATTGAATCAATGAATCTCTGTGAGGAAAGTTCAGGTTCTGCATGTAGAGGGTGGATACACTGAATGTTTGGATGCATTTTAGGCAGCCTTGACTCAGGAAGGATCTCCTAACAGACATCTGAGGAGTGGCAAGTGAAGTTATCACTAGGCTGTAATGTAAACACTGCATTTTCTCTGAAAAGACAGTGTTTACACCAAAAAGCCTGAAGGTAATGATTCTACTCACCAGAACAAATTCAATAAGCTGTAGTTCTGGTGACTATAGTGTCCCTTTAAAATCACTCTATGCCCACCACCTCCTGACTGGACCTCCTTTTTTTATATTTATCATATCATACTATTTTTAGACATTTGTCAAGTGCCTTTTTACTTGTTTTTTTTTTTTTGTGTTCACTTGCTGCTACATTCTTTTCCTTGCTGCTGCTTCCACCTTGGCTGAAACAAACCACAAAATCAACTAAATTTTGTTGACCCAACTTTTGTTTGTCAAAGTGTTTCAAAAGAACCACATATTTTTCTCATTGGAGAGCTCTCCTGCATCTTCTCTACCCTTTCAAAGTTCTTCTCTATCTGCTTTGGCGATCACCTCATCCAGCGGTGACCTTATCTGCTACCAGTTGAAAAAGTAGTCACCTGACAAAGTTACTATACCTACCATCACCACTATCACTACAATAACCATTGTCATTACCATTTTTACTAACATTAGTCAACCAAGTTCTTGTGTAGAGATTAGTGTTTTGACAGATGCCAAAGCCAGCTGCACCTCTGGAGTTGAAATGCTATGTGTTGAAGCTCATGCATTGTACTGAGGCAAAGTTTGGGATCACTTTTAATGTCTCCAAGAAGACTGATTTCCATTGTGCAAATTGCGCAGCAAGGAAGTAAGTAGGGGAGAGTTGCATGTCATCTTACCAGTGCCAGTATAAACCTACATCTGAAAAGATAACACAGATCTGTATTACTGAGGAAAAGAATCAGAAAATACTAGGGCAGGTTCTAGTGAGAGACAGATTACATGATTTGCAGTGTGCTTTACTGCCATTGCTTGAAATTTGCAAATTGCAAGCTTTTTCTCAGCAATAGAGTGTGTCAGTTTATTGCACAAGTGAAACCTGCCTGCATCGGGTGTGGTAGTGCTGTGTAATGCACTGTGGGCTGTTGGCAATGTGGTGCTTAATCTTTAAGCCAAACAATATAATGATACAGTAGAAGTAAATCCACCAAGCAACAAACCAGGTTTTAACAAAAACATTATGTATTGCGCAGGGTAAGATCACTATAATAAATGGCATTTCAACCCTTTAAGGACTGAGCCAAATGTACACGTTGTGATCAAAACAAACCGTAAGCAAAAACTTGAATTTGCGCTATATGTCTCTTCAGGCGTAATCTGCCTTTTTCATATTATGTGCACCCACACTTATTATACATAATTTTATTCAGGGGAAACAGGGCTTTCATTTAACATCAAATATTTAGGTATGAAACAATTTTTAGTTCTATGTGACATTCTAACTGTGATTGTCATAATACTGTTTGCTTTTACTGCAATAAAATACACATATTTGTATTTAGCAATGTCTTCCGAGTAAAACAGTACCCCTCATGTACAGGTTTTATGGTGTCTTGGAAAGTTACAGGGTTAAATATAGTGCTAGCAAATTAAATTCCCTGGACTTTTGACCTGGGTTGTCAGTCAGGTCCTGCTAATTGTAATTAATAAAATGACCTAATTATGAAATGTTATTACATAAATATATACGCAGAATTGGTATATAAATATATATATATATATATATATATATATATATATATATATATAATAAATATATATATATATATATATATATATATATATATATATATATATATATGTGTGTAAACAATATATATATATATATATATTTTTTTTAATTATTTTATTTATATATACTGATATATGCTTATGTATATATATATATATATATATATATATATATTATTTAGTTCTACATGTATTTAGATATCAATATATATATTAATATTAAAATACACTTAGACAGTGTATGTGTATGTATGTATATATATACTTAGATCATATATATAATAAATATATATATGATCTAAGTACCGTATTTATCGGCGTATAACACGCACTTTTTTCCCCTGAAAATAGGGGGAAAATCGTGGGTGCGTGTTATACGCCGATATCCCATAATTACTTACCTGTCCTGAAGCGTGGGCCGGCTTCACAGCTTGCACCGCGGTACAGGAACTTTAATTTCATGTTCCGGTTTCCGGCGGGACTGAAAGGAAGTGTGCACAATAGTGTGCACACTTCCTTTCAGTCCCGCCGGAAACCGGAACATGAAATTAAAGTTCCTGTACCGCGGTGCGCGCTGTGAAGCCGGCCCATGCTTCAGGACAGGTAAGTAATCATGGGAGGGGAAGTACACTATGGGAGGGGAGGGGAGGGGGGGGGGGAGGGAAGTACACTATGGGAGGGGAGGGGGGGGGAAGTACACTATGGGAGGGGAGGGGGGGGAAGTACACTATGGGAGGGGAGGGGGGGGGGAAGTACACTATGGGAGGGGGGGGGAGTACAGGAGGGGAGGGGAGGGGGGGGAAGTACAGGAGGGGAGGGGAGGGGAGGGGGGGGAAGTACACTATGGGAGGGGAGGGGAGGGGGGAAGTACACTATGGGAGGGGATGGGAGGGGGAAGTACACTATGGGAGGGGAGGGGAGGGGGGGAGAATACTATGGGAGGGGAGGGGGGGAGAATACTATGGGGAGGGGAGGGGGAGAATACTATGGGGAGGGGAGGGGGAGAATACTATGGGGAGGGGAGGGGGAGAATACTATGGGAGGGGAGGGGGAGAATACTATGGGAGGGGAGGGGGGAGTATACTATGGGAGGGGGGGAATACTATGGAAAGGGGGGGGACACTATGGGATGAGGGGGGAACACTATGGGATGAGGGGGGAATACTATGGGATGAGGGGAAATTTCCTGGAATTTCTTTCTAAAAATGAGGTGCGTGTTATACGCCGATAAATACGGTATATATTTTATTTTAAACGGTTATTAACTTTATTTTTTTTTATTTTTCAGGCAGCAGGGGGAGTACCTGTCATTACAGGCACTCCCCCTGCTGGCAATGCCTTGGACAGCTATGCCGTCCATGTGATCGCGAGGTCCTTGCGAGGACCTCGCGATCACATGGTCTAGGGGGGCCGAAGAGGATGGAGGGGGACTCCCTGGGCTCCCAGGTAAGTCCCCATACCGCAATCGCCGGCGTGGGATCGCCGGGGACCGGGTAAGTAGAAAGGACGGTTAGGGCGTTCTATGCCGCCCTCCGGCGTTTAGAGCCGGTTCCCTTAGAGCCACCCGCCGTCCTTAAGGGGTTAAAAAAAAGGGGAACAACTGCCACAGCAGCAGCAGTCTCTCCTTCATTACTATAACTCTTGGGTAGGGCAGTACGATGTGTGGATAGTGCAATTGGTTGACGAAGGCAGATTTTCAGATCCAATCTTGTTGCATTTCACTCCAGAGCCATGTCAAAAGAGTATGCTAACACAATCAGCTGACTGATTGCCCAGGTTTATGGAATGCTCCTAATGGCCAGCATGCTTTCCTCTCCTTGATTGCACACTGATGCCCAGAGTGCCTGGCATGGTGGGGATAGTGGTGGTCTAAACTTACTGGCAGCCATAAAATGGAAAACAAAAGGTGTAAGCTCTTTACAACATGAAGTGGTTTTTTGAAACACAATGTGTCTACACTTTTTAGGCACAACAATAGTGATCCCACCACCTTTTAGTTCTTTGGTATCCAGAATGTACGGAGACACTAGAGGGGTGGCGATTTTGAGTCCACTTTGAGCAAATGAGAGATGAGGCGGATATTTGACTTAGACACCTTTTCTCCAAATGGACTCAACGTGGATTTCTGTCACAGTTTACCAGGGAGTTGGAGCCCAGGTGCAGGAGATGGCACAAGGAGGAGGCAAAAACCAAAGCGCAGTACAGATGAGGGGGTAAACCAAAGACAGGATCAGGTGAGAAGCAGAAGTCAGGGCTGGCAGCGGAGTATCGTAGTTGGTAAGGCAGGCAGAGGTTAGAGTCCAGAAAATCAATCAGCAGAATAACAAAGATCTGGCAGGAAAAAAACAAACAAACAACCAGATACCAGGCCTCAGGCAGAGCTGGCTTTTACAGCCCGCTGATAAGGAGCAGCTGACCCTAATTGGTAAGAGGCTGCAGGTGGATCAGCACTGCTCCATCCAAGCAAGGAGTCAGGAATAGAGATGTCGCGAACATAACATTTTCCGAATGGCAAACGCGAATTTCCGCAAATGTTCGCGAACCGGGCGAACCGCCAAAGACTTCAATAGGCAGGCGAATTTTAAAACCCATAGGGACTCTTTCTGGCCACAATAGTTATGGAAAAGTTGTTTCAAGAGGACTAACACCTGGACTGTGGCATGCCGGAGGGGGATCCATGGCAAAACTCCCATGGAAAATGACAGTTGATGCAGAGTCTGGTTTTAATCCATAAAGGGCATAAATCACCTAACATTCCTAAATTGTTTGGAATAACGTGCTTTAAAACATCAAGTATGATGTTGTATCGATCAGGTAGTGTAAGGGTTACGCCGGCTTCACAGTGACAGACCAAACTCCCTGTTTAACGCACCGCAAACAACCACAGTCCATTTGCACAACCGCAAACTCCCCATTTGCACAAGGTTGGATACCAAGCTAGCCATGACCCATTCCTTGTCCTCACTGATGTAATTGAAGGTCTCTTCCTCCACCCAGCCACGTACAACACCAAGGGTCCCCGAAAGGTGACAACAAGCCCCCTGGGACGCCTGCTGTGTTTGATCTTCCACCTCCTCAAAGCCACCTTCCTCCTCTGACTCCTCTTCTTCAGACTCCTCTCTCTGTGTTGCCTCTCTCTGCATTATTATAAGGCGTGTTAAGTTGTACTATTCCTATCAGTTTATTCCCTGGTACGTCCCCTATCAGGGGACGTGTATATGGCATAGATTTTAGGAAACGGGAGATGGAAAAAGATGCTTGGTCGGTCCTCCTACTTCAAATTTGGGTCACTGCGCGTGCAATCTAATGTGCCACCAGATAGGAATGGTGTGTTAAGTAGTACTATTCTTATCAGTTTAATCCCTGTTACGTCCCCCTCATCAGGCCTTTTTTAGGTGAATGTATCGCCCACTGTCAGTCCCTTCGGGATCCATCCCTCATTCATCTTAATAAAGGTGAGGTAATCTAGACTTCTTTTGACCTAGGCGACTTCTCTTCTCAGTGACAATACCTCCTGCTGCACTGAAGGTCCTTTCTGACAGGACACTTGAAGCGGGGCAGGCCAGAAGTTCTATCGCAAATTGGGATAGCTCAGGCCACAGGTCAAGCCTGCACACCCAGTAGTCAAGGGGTTCATCGCTCCTCAGAGTGTTGATATCTGCAGTTAAGGCGAGGTAGTCTGCTACCTGTCGGTCGAGTCGTTCTCTGAAGGTGGACCCCGAAGGGCTGTAGCAATGCGTAGGACTTAAAAAGCTCTGCATGTCCTCCATCAACAACACGTCTGTAAAGCGTCCTGTCCTTGCCGGCGTGGTCGTGGGAGGAGGAGGATTACTTTCACCTCTTCCCCTGTTAGATTCCCGTTGTGCTGTGACATCACCCTTATACGCTGTGTAAAGCATACTTTTTAATTTATTTTGGAACTGCTGCATCCTTTCCGACTTGCGGTAATTCGGTAACATTTCAGGCACTTTCTGCTTGTACTGGGGGTCTAGTAGTGTGGACACCCAGTACAGGTTGTTCTCCTTCAGCCTTTTTATACGAGGGTCCCTCAACAGGCACGACAGCATGAAAGACCCCATTTGCACAAGGTTGGATGCCGAGCTACTCATGTCCCATTCCTCGTCCTCAGTGATCTCACTGAAGGTATATTCTTCCCCCCAGCCATGTACAACATCACGGGTACCAGATAGGTGACAACGAGCACCCTGGGATGCCTGTTGTGGTTGGTCTTCCTCCTCCTCCTCAAAGCCACATTCCTCCTCTGACTCCTCTTCCTCACAATCCTCTTCCAGCGTTGCCGCAGGTCCAGCAAGCGATGCTTATAAGGCTGTTTCTGGTGGGGATGGTGACCACAACTCTTCCTCTTCCTCTTCACGCTCATCTACAGCCTGATCCAGCACTCTTCGCTGGGCACACTCCAGGAAGAAAACAAATGGTATCATGTCGCTGATGGTGCCTTGGGTGTGACTGACTAGGTTTGTAACCTCCTCAAAAGGACGCATAAGCCTACAGGCATTGCGCATGAGCGTCCAGTAACGTGGCAAAAAAATTCCCAGCTCCGCAGAGGCTGTCCTAGCACCCCGGTCATACAAATACTCGTTAACGGCTTTTTCTTGTTGGAGCAGTCGGTCGAACATTAAGAGTGTTGAATTCCAACGTGTCAGGCTGTCGCAAATCAAGCGCCTCACTGGCATGTTGTTTCGCCACTGGATATCTGAAAAGTGCGCCATGGCCTGAAATGGCCACACACCTTCCTGGCCTGCTTCAGGACGTCCTGTAAGCCTGGGTACTTATGCACAAAGCGTTGTACGATCAGATTACACACATGTGCCATGCACGGCACATGTGTCAACTTGCCCAAATTCATTGCCGCCAACAAATTTCTTCCCTTGTCACAAACCACTTTGCCGATCTCCAATATGTGCGGAGTCAGCCACTGATCCACCTGTGTGTTCAGGGTGGACAGGAGTGCTGGTCCGGTGTGACTCTGCTTTCAGGCAAGTCAACCCCAAGATGGCGTGACACTGCCGTATCCGGGATGTGGAATAGTACCTGGGGAGCTGGGGGGTGCCGTTGATGTGGAGCAAGATGCAGCAGCAGAAGAGGACTCAGCCGAGGAGGTTATGGAAGAGGATGGAGTAGGAGGAGTAGAGGAGGTGGCAGCAGGCCTGCCTGCAAGTCGTGGCGGTGTCACCAACTCCTCTGCAGCAGGTTTACCCAATGTGCAGTGTAGCTGATATACCTGCCCTGGCCATGCTTTGCAGACCAGGTATCAGTGGTCAGATGGACCCTTGCCCCAACACTGTGTGCCAGACATGCCATTACTTCCCTTTGCACAATCGAGTACAGGTTGGGGATTGCCTTTTGTGCAAAGAAATTTCAGCCGGGTACCTTCCACTACGGTGTCCCAATAGCTACAAATTTTTGGAATGCCTCAGACTCCACCAGCTTGTATGGTAAAAGCTGGCGGGCTAAGAGTTCAGACAAGCCAGCTGTCAGATGTCGGGCAAGGGGGTGACTTTGTGACATTGGCTTCTTACGCTTAAACATGTCCTTGACAGACACCTGACTGTGGGCAGATGAGCAGGAACTGCTCAAGGCGAGAGATGGAGTGGCGGATGGTTGAGAGGGGGCAAGGAGGACAGCAGTGGTTGACGTGGCTGAAGATGCTGGACCAGGAGGAGGATGGCGGCTTTGAGTTTGTGTTCTGCTTGTACTCATGTGTTGAACCCATAGTTATGTGCGATCACGTGCCTTCGCAAAGCAGTTGTACCTAGGTGGGTGTTGGACTTCCCACGACTCAGTTTCTTTTGGCACAGGTTGCAAATGGCATCGCTGTTTTTAAAGGCAGACACACCAAAAAAATGCCACACTGCTGAGCTCTGCAATGACGGCATTCTGGTGGTGGCAACAGCATGCGTTGATTGGCGTGCTGTCTGGCTGACCCCGGGTGCCGATGCATGCTGTCTGACTGTGCCACTAGCTCCTTGCGACGACCTCCCCCTGCTTCCAACTCGTCTCCCCCTCCTCCTCTCTGTCTCCCCATCTGAACTTCCCCCCTGTTCTTCTTCTCTTCTAGCGGGCACCCACGTGACATCCACGGACGCATCGTCATCATAAACCGCTTCACTTGTATCTGACAACTCAGCAAAGGAAGCAGCAGCGGGTACAACATCATCATCATCACACCGTACATCCATGTGTGTAATGCTGCCTGACTGAGACATATCCCTGTTATCTACATCCTCTAGCAATAATGGTTGCGCATCACTCATTTCTTCCAACTGATGTGTAAATAACTTCTCTGACAGATCAAGTAAAGTGGCTGTGGTGCTAGTGTTGGTGGTGGCGGCAGGCGGGCGAGTGGGAACTTGAAAGGTGCCCGAAGCTAAGCTGGAGGAGGATGGTTCGTCAAGGTTCCGAGCGGAAGCTGTAGAATATTGGGTGTCCTGTGTTAGCCAGTCAACTATGTCCTCAGAACTTTTCGAGATCAGGGTACGTGGCCTCTGAACACTGGGCATTATTCTAGGGCCAAAGGGCAGCACCACGACCACGACAGCCCCTGCGGGGTGGCCTGCCTCTGCCTGTAATTCTTTTTTCGATTAGTGGTACTATGCGTGCAAGCTACTGTGACAACAGATATGAGTGGCACTGTGCACTGGCAGAAGTTGGCAGAGTAGACGCTGTAGGCCTGACACACACGCTTGCAGACAACTAACTGCTATTCAATCTACTACAGTCAAATTTTCATTTTTTTTTTAAATGTACACTACTGTTACACCAGATATGAGTTGCACTGGTGTGACACTGTGCCCTGGCAGGCCCTGAAACGCACATTTGTGAAGGAAACTGACTGCTATTATTTCAGTCAAATTTCTAGTTTTTTTTTTTTTTTTAATGTACACTACTGTTACACCAGATATGAGTTGCACTGGTGTGACACTGTGCCCTGGCAGATCCTGAAACGCACACTGTGAAGGAAACTGACTGCTATTATATTACAGTCAAAAAAGTTGTTTTTTTTAAATGCAAGCTATTGTGACACCAAATATGAGTGGTGGCACTGGGCAAGTGGGCACAGTATACGCTGTGAGCCTGACACACATGCTGGCTGGCAGGCAACTGCAATTAGATTACACAGGAAAAATAAATAAAAAAAAGCAGACTGATGTTCTAGCCCTAAAAAGGGCTTTTTGGGGTGCTGTCCTTACAGCAGAGATCAGATGAGTCCTTCAGGACTGTAGTGGACACTGAATACACTAGCCTAGATTTCCCTATTAAATCAGCAGCAGCTACACTGTCCCTACTCTCTCTAAGAATGCAGCTTCCGAATGAATCTAAAATGGATGCTGTCCAGGAGGTGGGAGGGTCTGGGAGGGAGGGTCTGCTGTTGATTGGCTGGAATGTGTCTGCTGACTGTGAGGTACAGGGTCAAAGTTTACTCAATGATGACGAATAGGGGGTGGACCGAACATCGCATATGTTCGCCCGCCGTGGAGAACGCGAACAAGCTATGTTCGCCAGGAACTATTCAGGACATCTCTAGTCAGGAAGCAAACAAATAAAGGTAGATACTGAAGCCCCCTGGTTTACAGCAAGGTAGAGAACCTGAATGGGATGCTGGAGCTGTGAGTTCAAATCCAGCAAGGTCTATTAAAGGGGTGGCTGCGCCTTTCTGTCTGCAGGGTTTGGGATGCACAGTGACAATTTTGAAATGGCAGATTTAATTTCATCCTCTTATATGCACTATATGCTGGGTAGGAGCTTATAGCTATTTTTATATATTCTTATCCCTATGATTCTGATAGGGAAAAAAACATATATATTTTTAATATTTATATGTGTTTTATGGTATTTTGTTTATCCTACCTCTCCAAAATGTGTTTATTTATATATATATATATATATATATATATATATATATATATATATATATATATATATATATATATATATATATATATATTTCTCTTTTTACAGATTTTATCATATATAGTCATGAGTTATAACAATCTCATATTCTTATTCTAAAATGTATTGTTTTTAATAGTATTATCATTTAGTTTTTATTATGCTTACAATAAAGAATGTTTAGTTTTTATCCATAGAGTTAAAACCAGCAACAATCTCTAAGTAAGGGCACCATTGCATACAACAAGTTTTGTGTCCCAAAACAAAAATGGTTGCCAATACTTCAGACCCCTTTAAGAACTATATTGAAACCAGAAGTGACCTAAAGCCAGACGTGACCAGAAACCGGAAGTGACCTGATTCCGGAAGTTACCAGGAAGTGATCGAATACCGCGAAAATGTCGCCAAAATTCAACACCCACAGACTACTATTTGAACAAACACGGGGAACACCTGAGGAAGACCTACATGGTTGAAACATGTTGAGCTTTTACT
Source organism: Pelobates fuscus (assembly GCF_036172605.1). Classification (NCBI taxonomy): domain Eukaryota; kingdom Metazoa; phylum Chordata; class Amphibia; order Anura; family Pelobatidae; genus Pelobates; species Pelobates fuscus. Next base: position 182,969,461 of record NC_086320.1, on the reverse strand, counting down.
TTGAACATTTTTAATTATTTGTCTGCTGCTATATCCTGTTTTCTGTACTTTATTAAAATAAATCCATTTGGGAAAAACCTTCAAGTTTCCTGAATATTTGGGAGTATAAGAATTCCAGGATTCATTTCAGAATCTTATCTTCTGATAAGCCATCACAGCCAGAGCCTGCTATACGTGGCTCTGGGAAGATATTTTTATCAAATATGTTGCATATACAATGTACTTTAGGAGGACAAAGTGATTTGGATGAACCAAATGTATCCGCCATTCACAAATCTAGTACTTATGCAGCTGTCTGTCAGTATATAATCAGTGAATTTAGAATTTATGCATTGTATGAAAAGTTAGTTTACATACATATCATTCCTAGAGGTTATTGTAGAAATATGGAAATTTGACAACCATGCTTCTAAAATCTACAGAGCATTCTGAGCATGACATAGAAGTTTATATCAAAACTGCAGTGTTAAGTGCAGTTTTTGTTTCCCAAAATATGTATAATGACATGTTCCATGTTAGCTTTTTCACTCGTATTATCACCACTATTGATTATACGTATTAGAAATATAAAATAGGTAAACAGCACCAATTAAAATATTTTAATTATCAGGATGTTAATTACGCTAAAGGATACTGTTTTGAACATGACTCAACTAACAAAACACTTAATTGTTTCTATAAATCATGGTGTGTATATCATGCTTTGATCAGTTGAGGTTGTGTGTCATGTGAACAAGGCAGTGATTTTGTGTGCCTGATGAGTCCGTCCTGAAGGTGACAAGAGGTGGTTAGAGGATGAAGAAATTCAATAGATGAAAAACAGCAATTTGTAGTGCCTTTGTTTTATTGTATAATTAAAGACCAGCTTGATGGATAGTCTCTTTGCTACTAAACAAAAGTCATTGTTGTGCACTTCACAAAACGCCTTTCAAACATAGAATCACAGATCACAACACGTTTTGAATTTACAATATACTAAATTATTTAAACACATAACTTTCTCTATGCCCTCTCTTGCTGAAAATCTATTTTAAGAGCTTTTTTTATTCAGACACTTGAAATAGCATGATGTAATCATTGATTGGCCAGATCATGTTTAGAAATCTGGTACTGCATTTAAGAATATAAAACCATAAATCTCTATGACTCACACTGTGCAATGTTGGGACACTTATCTTAGGGTAGTTACTGGACTTTCAGACTGCCTCAAATTACTGGGATTTTCACTCATTGGCAGTAGCTGATATGTGCAGCTGATTTTAGGGTTATTTACAGAAGTGAGATTCATAGTGAGGTTAAAGGGAATTTCTCATTTAACCCCTTAAGGACACATGACATGTGTGACATGTCATGATTCCCTTTTATTCCAGAAGTTTGGTCCTTAAGGGGTTAAGGTCAGAGTAGCAGAAGTGAAAACATAACAGAGTTAGAGAATGTTTCCAGTTTGTCTATTTTGTCTTTCAATTTGATATTAATTTTTAATTTGCATTACATTTTTTGAATAACCCTGTATGATTCTGTCAGTCTCTCTCTCTCACTGTTGCTATACTGTAAAAGTAGTGCTTCTCCACAGCTTCTTTTCAAGCAGATCACTAAAAGAAGAGGGGCTGAATTGTGGAAGCTGCTCTCCAGGAGTATAACAACTACTAATCTCAGGCAGACTGGGACTCATTCCACTGTGTTGCCCTAAATGTAAAGCCTATCCTTATCCCTATTTCTGAACTGATTAAAAAAAAAAAAAAAAAAACTATTAAAGAAACATAATACTGAATTGTGGAATGTCACTGCTTTGCAACTGTGAGTTTCTGGTTCAATTCCCTATCAGGTCACCTCACCAGTAAGTGTTTCTGTGCAAGACACCTAAACAAATATTTGCCTACCTCAAATATGAGAGTCACTTGAATTAGAAAAGTCATGCCAGCTTGCATGTTGCCTAGATTAACATATTCAGCAGATGCTAAGGTTAGGGAATACTGACAACAAGTGGGTTGCTGCAACCAGTGTTAATTTTGTCGACTAACAATTTTAGCAAGATTTTAGTCAACTAAAATTTTTGAGATTTAGTCGACTAAAATTAAAACAATTCAGATGACTAAAAAAAAAATGACTAAAATGACTAAAAGTAAATTTAAATTTTTACATTTGCCACCGAAATTAACACTGCACAGAGGGGCTGTGGAATAGGCAAAAGAGACAGACCAGGGCTTTGGAGAGAGACACTTAGAGGGGATGGGAGTCTAAAGACTATGTCAAAAGACTATGACTAACACTAAATAGAGAGTTTGTCTGCCAAAATTAACAGTGGCTGGAAAAAAGTATTCATTGACAAGAATTAAAAAAAAAACATTGGAACAAACCAAAGTCATGCCAGCTTGCATGTTGCCTGGATTAAAAATCTTGGAATAAACCATTCTTGGGCAATAATAATAAACCTACGACTGTCTGAGTGCTATTAAAACAGCAGACCCAATGAGACGGGTTACATAAAACATACGTGGGAATGGCTAACATTCAGTAAGCAAATAAGACCCACATATTAGAAAAAAAACTTTTAACAGCAAAATTTAGTTCATGCTGCTGTTTGGCTTTATCAATTTTCCATACTAAAAATAACTTAAAGGAAGCAATTCAGGCAAGCCAAAATTCAGAAAAAAATAAAAATGTGCCGATTACATTATTGACATGCAATATTGCCTGGCCTAATAACTACTCAATATCAATATAATTTTTGCAATGCCAAACTTAGGTATCAGCATTTAGGTTGACAAAATAATGGGGTTTTCCATTAAAGTGATAAAGTGAGAATTCAAAGTGAATTTCAAATTCAAGGCCAGAGTAGCTGAACTGAAAGAAAAACTAACAGATCATTTTTCTATTTTATTCCCCCAGAATTCTTTCCAGAATTTAAACTTAAAATTGAAATTCACTTTGAATTCACCTTGACTTATACTTTAGTGAATAACCTGTATTGTAATACATATGGTAGTATATATCTGGATTGAAAAAAGTAAATCAGAGAACATTAGCTATCTAAAAAATGGGAAGCAAGAGTCATTTAAATTCAAAAAGGGGATGTAACGGAGCTTCCGCTACCACGGTTGTGTACCTCCACCGATGGATGCTCCTAGTGCTCACCGAGGAATCCAAGAACTCCTCCAGACACCATAAGCACTGCAGACCCCACAACTGCACAGCTTGGTTGGGGTCTCGCCGTCTCCTACCCAACCTGGACCTTCGACAAGACTCCAGGTTCCAGTGGGCGAACCTCTCTTCCTCCAGAGAGTCAAGCAGGAATAGCTCTTACAAGAGATCAGAGAATCCAGGGGAGTATCATGATTACCTTTAAGTGATATAGATTTCCCCTCCACACAAGAGACAAGACTTAAGTTGAGGGTGAAGAGGAACTCAATTTTAATGGAGCCACACTGGCCTTTTATGCAAGTTTTCAAACAAGAGTGACACCGACGTGGACCTTGTTGGGCACAGGGATACAAGTTAACAAACCAATAAAAACTGCCTTATACAGTGAGACACTCCCATACAGTATACACAATCCCTCCCCTCTGCCTGGCAGATATTTAAGGCAGGTAATGCATTAACTTAATTATCTCCAGGCAAAAAAAAACACATATTTTTCCAAAGTCTCATAAGTACCCCAAAATGCAACATATTCCCATAAATATCACATGCCCTGAGAGCCCTGATCTGGGTGAACAACATATCCCCAAAAATCACCCAGATCAGAGCACGGGTTCAGAAATTCCCTGGAAGTCTCTTTTTGACTGACCGCACGCATGGCTTCATGCCCAAAATAGTTCCAGAGAATTAGGCTGTGTGGCCGGTCTATTTCAAACAGTCAAAGTAACGTTCAAATAGTCTAACGGAGCTGTTCGTGCACAGAGTCAGTGAGTGTATCTGGTTCGGTAGATTATTTCTACTGAACGGCGCTCCATTCGTGCAATTCTATTCAAAGCTAACTGGAGGTGGAAGTCCCAGCGTAGTTCGTGCCGTTGAGTGTCCGATTTTAGTTCCATGCGCTCAACGACAAAACACAGATGGATGCGTTCAACTAAACAAGATGGCCGCCACCTCGTGTTGGACTATACGAATGGCGACCACCCAGCTGTTCATAAATTAAGCTGTGGTTCACCATAGCTTCTGGGAGATTAGCGAGCAGCACACTCCACTTGCGGGTGGTCTGGCTGTTCGACCCCTCGGTCCCTCTTCGAACCACTTCAGAGTAATCATGACGTATTGTTCTTCATCTTAGGTTGTATTTACCTACTTGTAAGAATGCTAAGGAACAGATGATTGTCATTATGCCCTGATATGTAAAACCATAGAATTCAAAGAGAATGCATTTTCTTCTTCTCATGACTGTATGTTAGTAACCTAATCGTGAACTAGGATATCTTATTTAATAGCTGTATATTGGTAACCTAGTTTTAAACTTTAATCAATGACTAAATGACAATCTTCTATCTCCCAACCAAAGTTGTTCCAAGTTCAAGCTACACTGAATCTTACATTAGAATAGGTAACCCAAACAATTCCCCACTTTCACAAAGACACAGGAAGAGTAAAACACACAGTGTCATTGCTGGTCCTTTAGTCTGTGGAAAAATTCTGTTGAAAGTGTAGATTTTTTACAATTCCTCTTGTTATCACTTTACTGCTCAGTTGTCACTTGATCTGTGAATTAAATCAACATTTAGTTAGTTCCCTAACAACCAATCATCTTTTTTTCCTGTTTTTGCTGCCTCTTGATTGGACAGGAGAAACAACCCACATGATTACTCAGACGTCTTGTGCGTCATGTAATACTAAGCGGCATATCTGCTGCCACAAAAAAAATAAAAAATGGCACTCCGAATAAAGAATTGAAACAAACATGTTTGGGCATGCAGTTCACTCTACTGATTTTCCCACCCTTTTTGGTTTAGCAATTTTCCCCCTCAAAACTATTGCATGGACAAATTGTCAGAACCAAAATGCCACATGTACACAGTTTAAATTGACCAAAAAATATGTCAGGTGCATAGTCGCCATAAGGGTGGGCAGAATAAAAACCCCACACACCTTACCCAATAAGACACAGACACTTAGGTATATGTCAAAATTGTCCACCGGTTTTATTAATATATATATTTGTAATAAATGAACATGGAAAAAGTTATTGCCCCAACCCCACCATACCACACCCGTATCGCCCACAATTATATATAAATTAGGCAATGACCCATATCTAAACACATAAACATATGACAATATTTTCCAGCATTAACATAAATTAAAATCCCAATGTTTTAATTAAATATGGAAGGGGTATACCTGGTTTCCCCTACACCCACCAGGTTCTGAGCCACCGACAAGCTCAACCACATCGCATCCGTAGCCGCCCTGATGCAGAAGGAATAAGTCCCAAAGTGGCCTGCACACAACCCCAACTTCTCCAAACCCAACTTAAAAAACCTGGTAAACTGAAAACGGGACTGTGAGGAACAATCCACGTGCTTCAAGAAAGAACCCCCCACTGCAGGCCTTTGTGCCAGATTCCATGACACAGTGGTAACCGGGCACAATGCCAACTCTGGAAGAGCACATAGGGTAACGTCCTTGTGTAAGCCCCGACATCAGTGTTAGACCGAGCCAAATGAATCACAAGTTGCCCCTCCTGAACGCGCACGTCGCCCACCTAAATACCCCCCAGAGCCCACTCGGTTATTGCCAACAAGTTCCCCAATCCGAAACATGTCGAAGAAGGCTACGAGAAACTCCGTGTGGAATAGATGTCCCTCAAAACCATCAAAACAAATGTTGGGCAACACTTGAATTAGGAACCCCAACATCCCACAGATACTGGTCTCTGCGCGTCAGGCATCCTAGGTCCCTTCCAATAACCCTTAAGCACCTGCCTAACCACAAAATGCTTCATAAGATCATCTCACCCAAAAAGCAAGCACCGCCATATGCCTATCCACCACCGACGGGGACATGCCCTTTGCTAACCGAAACGTAAACCAAAGAAAAGCATCTAGTCAAGAATCACCCCCAAGAGCCAGCCCACTATTCTTTTCACGATTCCTAAACCTTACAGTAGGCCCCCACGTGCCCGGGGCCAAGGAAGCTCTCATGAATCCCCCAAGCAAGAGGCTCCAAGCCGCCACATCTCCTCCAGGCATGCATACCCCACCTTCTGCACTCCAGGTGCCACCATCCGAAACCGGGACCACTGCAAGTGAGATAAAGCATCAGCTACGAAGTTCAAATACTCTGGCACATGCCATGCACAGAAAACCTCATTGAGCGACATAGAGAGCAAGACAAAACAATGCAAAAGATGAACCACTGGTTTCTCCGCCAAAGCCGCTGGCCACTGTTCCGCGAACCACCAGTCCCCAAAATAAGCCTTGAAGCTTACGCTGCACGAGGCATCTGTGAAGAGTTTGAGATCCACAACCGAAAACACCTGCTTTCTGAAAGAGCACCATACCATTAAAATCCCTCAAAAACACATCCCACACCTCCAGATCAGCCCTCATGGGTGAAGACACACTGATGAAATGGTGCAGTGACCAAACACCCGCTGTAGCCCCACACAAGCTCCTGCTAAAGATCCGCCCCATGGGGTTCACCCTGCAAGCAAAGCTGAGTTTCCCAAGAAGCGATTGCATCTGTTGCAGCTTAACTTTTCTAGCACACCACACCCCGCAACCCCATCAGTTTATCCTGAGGCAGCCGACACTCTCCTCTGTCCGAGTCAATTTCCAGGCCAAAAAGTCAATTTCCAACACTCTGTTGGGCCCTCTGTCTTACATGCCACGGGTGGAACCCCAAGCTGACCCACCATCCATTCAATGGTTCTCAACAGGTGAAGACAGACCGAGGAATCCGCTGGACCCACACAGAGAAAGTCATGTAGGTAGTGCACCACCCACAGATTCCCCGCCTCAGAGCAACCCACTCCAAGAAAAAGCTGAACTTTTTAAAGTAAGAGCAGGATGTCGAACTGTCCATCGGAAGACACGTGTCAAAGAAACAACCCAACAAGTGATGACATTCTGAGTGGACTGGCAACAGGCAGAAAACTGCCTCCACATCCTCCATTAGGACCCTAGGCCTGGCCTTCTTAACCAACTCAACCACATGTTTGAATGATGTGTAAGAGACCAAGCACAGATCCTAATCAATGTTGTTGTTCACCGACGACCCCTTAGGTTAGGAGAGATAGTGTATGAGACTAAACGTACCCGGTGCCTTTTTGGGGACACCTACAAGCGGAGATAGCTGCAAATTGACCAAAGGAGATTCTGTGAAAAGACCCCCCATCCTGCTCATCTGTACCTCTTTTCACAGTTTTTCCCGCACCACCTTCAGAAACTCTGACACCGACTGCAAATTGTGAAAACCTCATGAACCGCCCCTGTCCTGAAAGGCAATGAAGAAACCTGACCTGAAATCTACACTCAACAGCGCAGCATCTGCCCTGTTACCATAGTGGCTTAGCGACATCACCATCACGTCTAACTTCACTGGGGTTCGCCTCAGCCTTCCCTCGCTTGAAACACCTGTTAAAACCACGGTCACTCCCAAAACCCGAGCACTCATGCTAGACCCCCATTTCCACTGACCCTCACTGAAGAGCCAGCATAAGCCCCTTTGGAAGGCGGCTGAAAAGGGTGGACTGCCACCTTCCACTGGACATTTGCTTAAAGGGCAGTGCCTTCTGCGCCATCATCAGCTTCATCCACAGAGGCAGGTTCATCTGGTCCCACCTCATACCCGGATTTGCCGCAAACCACTGTCAAAACAACTCGCCATACTTCCACCATGCGAGTCTGCCATAAGTGCGGTATACTTCACATATCCCATCCATTAGCAAAACAACGACAAACACAGTCGCGGCGACATTTTGGCGAGGAGGCAAAACGCGTTCAACCAGTTACCAAAAGATTTTCCGATACCTCTTCCGCTTCTCCTTCTTCTCGTCCTTCTTGCCCTCCTCCTTGAGGTCAATAACATCCTCCAATGGAAGAAGCATGAATATTTTGCAAAATTCACCCTTCCACAATTCTCCTTTCTGTTATGCATCCCTAACAGACTTGCAAAAGAAACATATGCTTGCTGCTTAGCTGCATCCAGAATACCCAAGCTAATTCTGCCCTCTTACTTCCCAATGTCTGTTTATAGTGCTGGTGGAGCCGAGTCCTCCCCTGGCCCACTTCCCGCTGCTCAACATGTATCCAACACCTCGTCCAACAGGGCACCAGACCCTGGTGCCCAAACTTAGCCTATGTCAGCCCCTGTACAGCCACCCACAACAAAAGTGTTAAGCAAGGATTGCAATGTGGCCACCGGCGAATGCCCCTTGGTTGCTCCAGAAAATCCAACAGGTCCAGGATATAAAACATCCTGGACCCCACCATACCACGCCAACTGGGGGAGTCCCCCCAATGCCAAAATTGCCCAGAGGAAGAATGACTCTGAGACCTGAAATGAGAAACAGCAGGATGCACTGTTCCCTTGCGACCCTCCCGTGCCGTTCCCAGATTCACCTGCTCGACTCCAAAACCTCCCGCCTAGCACCCCGCGAGCTCGGGGCCTGGCCAACCCTACCCCTAGGGCTATGACTCCTGCCATCCCCCTTTGACGACCTTCCGCATTGCGCCTGTTGTGGACTCATGGCCATACACCAAACTACCAGAAGCACTGTGGACACCTTGACCCAGCCATGTAACGTGGCCACTATAACCGCAGGGGCCATGCGTTCCGGGGCCCATCAGGTAGCCCATGCTGTTAAGGACCCCCGATGGCAATGAATTTCCCTGGGGAGGGCGTTCAGCGCTACAGCTGTTTAACCTTGCGACTGCCCATCTGTGATGATGTAAGACAGTGGGAGGAAGTGACAACCACCGGGAGCCACGCTGGAGGAGAAGGAGAGGAGGGAGTCAGTGTGGAAACTCTGACTCCCATCAGTTGGAGCCTTCCACCACCAACAGGAACTATTATATTGATTTAAACCCCTTTGACATCACTTCCAAGGGGTGAATGTAAGCTATGGAAGTACTAATGAAAGTCGTTGAACACATACAATTCACTTCTATTATTGCTAATTATACTAATATGTTGCCTATATAAACAGATACCATGCATTAAATGTTTTATACACTACTTTTTATTGCTTTTTCTATATATTGTAATAAAGTTAATCGTTTTTAAATTTAATAACCAAAAAAGTGTAAAAGCACTTGAGAACCATAAAATAAGTGTTAAATGTCCACAGTTAGAGCTGCACTTCCCCAAAGTGACACAGCAGTGACACAAAGTAATAAAGAAATTTATACCAAACGTAGCATGCTTTAACTGAATTGGATCCTTCAAATTATATTCTACAAAATAATAACATAAAAAACATAGTGCAGACTATCTGGTAAAATAACACAGCTATATACAGTGGTGTCTGGGAGAAAACTCACATGTACCAGAGCCCTATCACTCCAGGCTCTGGGTTTTAATTACTTCAATGGAGAGGGATATTTCCCACAGTGTGATATTCAAATAGATGTTTCCAGATAATGGTTACGGTGAGATATGTATAGATCCTCCATATGTGTAGGAGATAAAAGGAGAGGCAGGAATCTACAATTGAATAGTGTCACATTGACTTTATTATAATACAATATTAAAAACTCGTACTTTAGTAGTGGTGGGCATGCCAGAAAACTATCCACAGCAAAGCAAGCGTGTTAAAACTTAAAAAGCCACCAGCATACAGTCTCTTCCGGGTTTCGCTGAGCCTCACATGAGCCTCGTGGGTCCGCCTCTTTATTACGTCCCGGTAACACGTTTTGCCCGCCTTGTTGGGCTTCTTCCAACAATGTTCATAATCTCCTACTGCTTTTAAAGTTCTAATGCCTCCCCTTTTATTCTTATATTGGGTGGGGGGTGTGACAGAGTTCGTGTTTCCCCTCCTATCTCGGGAGGGTCATTAAGATTAGTGTTCATACAGGGAGTGCAGAATTATTAGGCAAGTTGTATTTTTGAGGATTAATTTTATTATTGAACAACAACCATGTTCTCAATGAACCCAAAAAACTAATTAATATCAAAGCTGAATATTTTTGGTAGTTTTTAGTTTGTTTTTAGTTTTAGCTATTTTAGGGGGATATCTGTGTGTGCAGGTGACTATTACTGTGCATAATTATTAGGCAACTTAACAAAAAACAAATATATACCCATTTCAATTATTTATTTTTACCAGTGAAACCAATATAACATCTCAACATTCACAAATATACATTTCTGACATTCAAAAACAAAACAAAAACAAATCAGTGACCAATATAGCCACCTTTCTTTGCAAGGACACTCAAAAGCCTGCCATCCATGGATTCTGTCAGTGTTTTGATCTGTTCACCATCAACATTGCGTGCAGAAGCAACCACAGCCTCCCAGACACTGTTCAGAGAGGTGTACTGTTTTCCCTCCTTGTAAATCTCACATTTGATGATGGACCACAGGTTCTCAATGGGGTTCAGATCAGGTGAACAAGGAGGCCATGTCATTAGATTTTCTTCTTTTATACCCTTTCTTGCCAGCCACGCTGTGGAGTACTTGGACGCGTGTGATGGAGCATTGTCCTGCATGAAAATCATCTTGAAGGATGCAGACTTCTTCCTGTACCACTGCTTGAAGAAGGTGTCTTCCAGAAACTGGCAGTAGGACTGGGAGTTGAGCTTGACTCCATCCTCAACCCGAAAAGGCCCCACAAGCTCATCTTTGACGATACCAGCCCAAACCAGTACTCCACCTCCACCTTGCTGGCATCTGAGTCGGACTGGAGCTCTCTGCCCTTTACCAATCCAGCCACGGGCCCATCCATCTGGCCCATCAAGACTCACTCTCATTTCATCAGTCCATAAAACCTTAGAAAAATCAGTCTTGAGATATTTCTTGGCCCAGTCTTGACGTTTCAGCTTGTGTGTCTTGTTCAGTGGTGGTCGTCTTTCAGCCTTTCTTACCTTGGCCATGTCTCTGAGTATTGCACACCTTGTGCTTTTGGGCACTCCAGTGATGTTGCAGCTCTGAAATATGACCAAACTGGTGGCAAGTGGCATCTTGGCAGCTGCACGCTTGACTTTTCTCAGTTCATGGGCAGTTATTTTGCGCCTTGGTTTTTCCACACGTTTCTTGCGACCCTGTTGACTATTTTAAATAAAACGCTTGATTGTTCGATGATCACGCTTCAGAAGCTTTGCAATTTTAAGAGTGCTGCATCCCTCTGCAAGATATCTCACTATTTTTGACTTTTATGAGCCTGTCAAGTCCTTCTTTTGACCCATTTTGCCAAAGGAAAGGAAGTTGCCTAATAATTATGCACACCTGATATAGGGTGTTGATGTCATTAGACCACACCCCTTCTCATTACAGAGATGCACATCACCTAATATGCTTAATTGGTAGTAGGCTTTCGAGCCTATACAGCTTGGAGTAAGACAACATGCATAAAGAGGATGATGTGGTCAAAATACTCATTTGCCTAATAATTCTGCACTCCCTGTATTGCACATTTCCTCTTGTAATGATTACTAAAATCAAACAGATAACGAGTATTTCTTCCTGCTTTTGGTTCAAATACATCAATAATAAAGACTCTTTTTCTTAATTTACAATATATGGGGCAATATAATTACTCATCAAGGGGATATTCACTAAACATCACATATTTGTACCATATGTATATATATATGCCGTTCATTTCTATTTTCCCATGTCAGTTAACCATGAAAACATATCTCAGATCTTAATCACTATATATAAATACGACATAATAATTAAATAATAATTAATAACACAATAAGGATTATCTCATAAAGCAAAATTATTATCAATGGGGATTATCTTTTAAACCAACTTTTTTTAACAAGAAGATTGTAATAATAGGCGTGTGCAGCCTATTGCATTAGGGTGTGCACGCTAAAGCACAAACACACGCCGTGTGTATATGTATGTATGTATGTATACATATATACAGTTGCAAGAAAAAGTATGTGAACCCTTTGGAATGATATGGATTTCTGCACAAATTGGTCATAAAATATGATCTGATCATCATCTAAGTCACAACAATAGACAATCACAGTCTGCTAATAACACACAAAGAATGAAATGTTGCCATGTTTTTATTATACACACCATGTAAACATTCACAGTGCAGGTGGAAAAAGTATGTGAACCCCTAGACTAATGACATCCCCAAGAGCTAATTGGAGTGAGATGTCTAAAGACTTACAAAAGTCACTGGCAAATGCTAACATCCCTGTTAGCGAATCTACAATACGTAAAACACAATAATGGATTTCATGGGAGGATACCACAGAGGAAGCCACTGCTGTCCAAACAAAACATTGCTGCACGTTTACAGTTTGCACAAGAGCACCTGGATGTTCCACAACAGTACTGGCAAAATATTCTGTGGACAGATGAAACCAAAGTTGATTTGTTTGGAAGAAACACACAACACTATGTGTGGCGAAAAAGAGGCACAGCACACCAACATCAAAACCTCATCCCAACTGTGAAGTATGGGGCTGCTTTGCTGCGTCATGGCCTGGACGGATTGGTATCATCGAAGGAAAAAAGAATTCCCAAGTTTATCAAGACATTTTGCAGGAGAACTTAAGGCCACCTGTCTACCAGCTGAAGCTCAACAGAAGATGGGTGTTGCAACAGGACAATGACCCAAATCATAGAAGTAAAACAACAACAGAATGGCTTAAACAGATGAAAATACGCCTTCTAAAGTGGCCCAGTCAGAGTCCTGACCTCAACCCGATTGAGATGCTGTAGCATGACCTCAAGAAAGCGATTCACACCAGACATCCCAAGAATATTGCTGAACTGAAACAGTTCTGTAAAGAGGAATGGTCAAGAATTACTACAGGAAACGTTTGGTTGAAGTTATTGCTGCCAAAGGAGGTTCAACCAGTTATTAAATCCAAGGGTTCACATACTTATTCCACCTGCACTGTGAATGTTTACATGGTGTGTTCAATAAAAACATGGCAACATTTCATTCTTTGTGTGTTATTAGTTTAAGCAGACTGCGATTGTCTATTGTTGTGACTTAGATGATGATCAGATCACATTTTATGACCAATTTGTGCAGAAATCCATATCACATACTTTTTCTTGCAACTGTATATATAAATATATATATATATATATATATGTATACACTGCTGTGTGTGCTGTTAGTGTGCTGTGTGAGGGTGCTGTGTGTGTAAGGGTGCTGTGTGTGTATGTGTGTAAGGGTGCTGTGTGTGTGTATGTGTGTAAGGGTGCTGTGTGTGTATGTGTGTAAGGGTGCTGTGTGTGTATGTGTGTAAGGGTGCTGTGTGTGTATGTGTGTAAGGGTGCTGTGTGTTAGGGTGCTGTTAGTGTGATGTGTGTGTGAGGGTGCTGGTAGTGTGCTATGTGGGTGAGGGTGTTTGTGAGCGTGCAGTTAGTGTGCTGTGTGTGAGGGTGTATGTGTGTGAGGGTGCTGTTTGTGTGCTGCGTGTGACTGCCGTGTGTTTGTGAGGGTGCTATTAGTGTGCTGTGTTTGTGAGAGTTCTGTTAGTGTACAGTGTGTGTGAGGGTGCTGTTTGTGTGTGAGTGTGCTGTATGTGTGCTGTGTGTGAGAGGGTGCTGTGTGTGTGGGTGCTGTTTGTGTACTGTGTGTGTGAGGGTGCTGTATGTGTGTAGGTGTGTATGTGTGTGGGTGCTGTGTGTGAGGGTGCTGTTTGTGTGCTGTGTGTGAGGGTGCTGTATGTGTGTAGGTGCTGTGTGAGTGTGGGTGCTGTTTGTGTACTGTGTGTGTGAGGTATGTTTGGAGGGATTGTGGGGGTGGAGGTGGGGGCATATTAGTAAATTAGTAAATTATTTATTTTCTTTTGTGCAAAATGTAAAGACAATGGATGTTCTTTAAAACCTTTTCTAATGTTTCAAATGTGTTCTTCAATACAGGTATGGATTTGCCTTTTCTTTCCCCCCCACCTACTGCAGCTTACATGGACATGTTAAAACACGTTATCAATTGTTTAATTTTATAATTTTTGACACTAATGCCCCCTTCCAGTTCTTTCTTAACTTGTTTCCTGTCCCTCTGCAACAGTACCCACATTGAAAGAATCCCTCTTTAGTATTTAAAAAAGTATTAATAAAATCATTCTTCTTTTTAAAACTACTTCTCACTAAATGATTTCTAATACTTGGTATTCCTCTATAGATAATTTTAGGTTTCTTGGAAACAATATGTTGCAAAAGTGAATCCACAGACAAAATAAACCAATATTTATTCATAATTTTCCTTAAACCCTATTATTTGCTGACTCGCTAAAAGAATATTGGGACTTCATTTGTCTTTTCTGTACTTTGTTTACTCTTCTGAACCTCCTGGGTCTTTTTCTCTACAAGAAGGTTTTTATTTCTAATGCATGTACCTCCCGATAGGCCCTATTTAGTGTGTCCTCTAGATTGTTCTTAGTTCTATAATCTTCCATCAACTTACTTGCTTAAATTTCATACACATCAATTTCTGTGCAGTTTCTTCTAACTCTCATTAGTTGTCCCTTGGGGATATTTATGAGCCAAGGACCGTAGTGACAGTTATCATAAAAAATAAAGCTGTTAAAGTCTACCTTCTTAAAGAACGTTTTCGGGTGGATCTTACCACAAGAAACAAAAATATGCAAATCCATAAAGTGGACCTCGCTCTCACTACTGTACATGGTCAGCCGTATCCCCCAGAGTTGAGATGTTTGATAAATAGATAGATTAGCAGATTCGGCTCCCAACCATGCCCACCACACACGTGCCTCCTCCCAGAGTGCGGGAGGAGAAGGAGAGGAGGGAGTCAGTGTGGGAACTGTGACTCCCAGTAGCTGAAGCCAGTCACCACCAATAGGAACTATTATATCGATTTGAACCCCTTTGACATTACTTCCAGGTTGTGAACGTAAGCTGAAAGTACTAATAGAAGCCAATGAACACATACATTTTACATCTGTTATTGCTAATTATACGAATATGTTGCCTATATGAACAGATACCATGCATTAAGATACCACACTTCTGATGAAACAAGCTGAAATGCGTAAAAATTAGGTTTTACCATTTATTTGGATTGTTTTATATACTACTTTTTATTGCTTTTTCTCTTTGTTGTAATAAAGTTAATCGCTTTTAAATGTTATTTATTTTAAAAAAAAAATTGGATTGCCACTTAAATTATTTTTACTTCATGACTTAAATACATCCCAGGTAGGGATTGTACCACCAAAGTTCTTCAATACAAGAGCAGGTCCATGCTATATTCCATGTAAGTAGGATATCTATTTTTATTGTATGCACAGCCACTCTACTATATATACTGCACTATTAGATATCTTTACTCTTGTCTTCACATATTTGATACATTGGAAAATCCACCATCATCACTGCTTAATTGATATCCCGAGATGGGGACTATACCGTCAACGCTTATTACAGCAGGGCTCTTTGAAGCTGAGCTGTTGCTACAGCACTTTATTTCACTTGCTTTTAGAATATATTGCACTAGTAATGTTTCTCTTTTCTTTTTGTCTCTCTGAGATACCTTTGTATGATCTCACTTAGGGGTTATAATTTATTTTAGATGTGGTCATCTATTGTTTGTTTTGACTTACTAATACAATGCTAACAGACTACATTTATACCTATCTTTTAACCTGTTGAGATAATATATATATATATATATATATATATATATATATATATATATATATATATATATATATATATACACACACAACAGATGAATGCTTATGAAAGATTATCCAATAAATTTAAATTTAAGGGTTAAAACTATTTTCTTACCAATTAAATGAAAAACATCTAGGACCATGATAGGCTCGAAAACACTTCCATTTGAGATCCAATATCATGATTAAATCCCAGTAGGGAAAATAGGCTTTATCTATAATCCAATGCACTCTCAAATAGAAGGTCCCTAGGGATCCCTTACAAGCAAATTAAGTACTGTGAAGATTCCTTTTTTATATGTTAAATGAAAAAAAAGGAAAGAATAACATAATGGCCCTGCAAAATGCTCAGAATGTTTTAGCTCTTGCTTTGTTACTTGTCAGGGTCTTACCTGAGTTGGGAGTCTGTAGCGCAGATATGTTGCTCACCCTTGCAGATAGCCACAGGCTGAGGTGGTCAGGTAAGAATTCACCTGGCCTGTGGGTCTGTGCACGGGGGCTGTGCAGGATGCAGTACCAAATACGCAGGACAGGCAAGTACTGAACCAGCAGGAATGTCGAGGGATAGCCGAGGTCAAAGGATGCCAGAGGTCAGGAACAACGAGGAGTAGCCGAAGTCAAGGGATGCCAGAGGTCAGGAACAACGTAGTCAGAAGCCGGGGTCAATAATACAAAGCAGATAAACAGGAACACTGGTACGAAACAGGATCAGAGACTTGACACTGAGCACAGGGCGAGGCTGGGTTTAAATACCCTGCTGATGACCGATCAGAGTCAGGTGAGACACAGCCAAGTCAAGGTGCAGCCCCCGGTGTAGTAGCCATGCCAGGATGAACAGGACCGGAATCAGTAGTCACTGTATAAAGCTGCTGTGGCTCAGAGGCAGAAAGCAGGACTAGGACTGAGAAGTTCCCCTGTTCAAGACCCCTGTTGGGAACTCCAGGAGCGACCACGTCTGGCTGTCTGTCTAACTGGTGAGAACCGTGACATTACTATAGTGTGAGACTATCCCACAACACCACTCCACTATCCATTTGGGAACGGCTTACTCTTATTTTCATCAAGCCTTTCTCACCAAAATCTATGTTTTGTATGCTACTTATTTTCTATGTATAAACTTATTGTTTTAATGTTTTATTTTTACAAGGCCCCTTCCAGAGAGATGTCCTCTCTTACTGGGGTCCCCAAATGTCAGACATTCAGGCACATAGTATCATACCCAATCTTAATTCACATTATCACAAACAGACAATCCTGTGGTATATTTGTCATGATTACTATATGACCTAATATAAGACCTTTATAAGAAAACCTAAAGAACAAGAACCAAGTCTACCGTGCCTTAGAATGTCCGGTCTTAAAGGACCACTATAGATCATAGACAAGAGCATGTCCATGGAACTATAGGGTCTTTGGGTCCCCCCCACCCTCTGGGTCCCACTCCCGCCGAGCTGAAGGGGGAGGAAGGGGTCAATTCTTACCATTCTCCAGCGCTGGGCTCCCTCTGCGCTGGGGACTCTCCTCTCTCTTCCGACGTCATCCGCCGAATGTGCATGCACGGCAAGAGCACCGCGCGCATTCAATCAGTCCATAGGAAAGCATTTCTCAATGCTTTCCTATGGACGTTGGTGTCTTCTCACTGTGAAAATCACTGTGAGAAGCGCGGAAGCGCCTCTAGTGGCTGTCAATGAGACAGCCACTAGAGGCTGGATTAACCCTAATGTAAACATAGCAGTTTCTCTGAAACTGCTATGTTTACAGCTGCAGGGTTAACCCTAGATGGACCTGGCACCCAGACCACTTCATTGAGCTGAAGTGGTCTGGGTGCCTATAGTGGTCATTTAATGCAGATAAGAATATTGCAAATTAGCTGAGGTCAGGGACACAGAAAGAGACACAACGAGGAAGCAGCCAAAGTTCAAGGATACCAGAATAAGGGAAAGTCAAATTACAAGCCAAAGTCAAATATTAAAAAGAACTAGAACAAGAACGCACTCTCTGACAACCAACTAGTGGAAATCACGACAGGGCATTGACAAAATGCTATTTTGGGTTTAAATAACCATCTTGAGTTTGTAATTGGTTGTACCTGGCCTCTGACCCCAAAACGTGTGCCATCTTTGTTGTGGGCACAGGTTTCTTATTTAAACTGGAACTGCAGCGGCCTGCGTTCCCAAGAATGCAGCACTTGCTGGGAACTGGAGCGAGAGGGGATCGGGCAGCGAACTTTCACAACCTAGGTAAGTATAAAACATTTCAGTTGGAGTGGCTGCTTTGTTTATGTGCAGCCACACAGAAAAAAGAGCCAGGAGCCATGACAATAATCAGCTTGCTTGCACCGGTTCTATGACTCATATAATATTGTCTATAAATTCCAAAGGTCTCAAACGCCATGTTAAACCATTCACACTTCCATATTGGATACCACTCTGTGGCCCAGTCCAAGACTAGAGGGTTAACAGTACACATTTCTAGTTGGACCATACTCTGATCTTTCTGACAATCGCAGTGTTACATCCATCTCGGGGAGAGGGAGTTTAAAGACTTAATGAGTCTCTTTTGGCACAGACAGAGACATGTCAAACTATAAAAGACAAACTAGAAGAATAATTTAATCAAAACAATTCACTACAACTCTCTCCAACAAGACTTTGACTTGTCCATAAGGCTGGAGTAAGAGATTAACTGATAAAAAATAGCCCCCCATAAGAAGATGAGCAAAGCTCAACAGTTCACTCTATTTGAAAAGGTACTTACAGAGGTCACTTACATAAACAAGCCTCCTCTAAGAACTCTGCCATACAATTAGCCCAAATCAAACAATTCATTATTGATATGCAACTATACTAAAGGGAAAATGGCACTGGTTGAAACAGTTTTATTATGCATCTTCTAACAAAGCAGGATGCTTTCTTGCCAGAAAAACAAGAGAAAGGAAAGAGATACATGTTCCTGTGTCTGATGATGTTTAGAAATTTGCGGGTGTTGTCACCAAGTAAGGGAAATTCTGGACAGTGACAGCAATGAGCAGCTGGTACCAACTGTTGCTTATACTTGGCCCTACCTTGATCACTAACAGCACGCCTATTGCTTGCCTCACTGTGCTCAAGGGTTTCCCTATACCTTTACCCATTAATAGTACCTGAGTCTCTATTTGAGTGAGCCCCAATCTGTTGTATACTGACAAGATCATGATGGAGAATTCTTACAGCTGGATCTGAACACGCTAAGTCAGCGCTTCCCAATTGGGGTTCCGCCAAAATTTCAGGGATCAAAATGGCCTTGGCGATAGTAGATGAGGGCAGCGAGGGAGCTGAGCAGGGGAAAGATTATCGCGGCGGCCATTATCGTGGCGCGCACAGCAGTGATACTGGAGCTGGAATATGACATCACTCTAGCATCACAAAGAGGCACGCGAGGGAGCTGAGCAGAAAGATCACTGCTCCCTTGCCGCCCGCACGCCAGCTGCTCAGCCCAGCTGCCCCACTGGACCCCAGGGACGGCATGTCAGCCGCTCAGCCCAGAAGCCCCACTGGACCCCAGGGACTGCACGCCAGCTGCTTAGCCCAGCAGACCCACTGGACCCATGGGAAATAGAGACTCCATGCCAGCAAGGTAGGGAGGCTGGGTGGAGTGAAAAAAATGTGTCTGTTAAGGAGTTTGTATGTGGGGTTGTCAGTGAGTGTGTGTGTGTGTGTGTGTGTTTGTCAGTGAGAGTGTATGTGTGTTTGTCAGTGAGTGTGTGTGTATGTGTTTTGTCAGTGAGAATGTATGTGTGCTTGTCAATGAGAGTGTATATGTGTTTGTATGTGTGTCTGTCAAAGAGTATGTGTGTCTGAGTGTTTGTCGGTATGTATATCTGTGTGTCAAGGTTTGTGTATGTGTCAATGAGTGTATCTGAGTGTGTGTGTGTATGCCAGTGTGTGTGTGTGTGTGCCAGTGTATATCTGTGTGTTTGTATGTGCCTATGTGTGTGTGTGTGTGTGTGTATATGTCAGTGTGTGTATATCTGAGTGTGTGTCAGTGTGTTTATATGACACTGTGTGTATGTGTCAATGTGTGTATGTGAGTATGTGTATGTGCCAGTGTGTGTATCTGTGGGTGCAAGTGTGTATATATGTCTCTGTGTGTATCTGAGTGTATGTGTATTTGTGAGTCAAGATGTGTGTATGTGTCACTGTGTGCATCTGAGTGTGTGTATGTGTATCTGAGTGTGTGTATCTGTGTGTCAAGGTATGTGTGTCTGTATGTCAGTGTGTGTATATGTGTGCCACTATGTTCCAGTGTGTATCTGTGTGTCAGGTACATACACACACAGAGAGATACACACTGACACACATATGCACACACTGGTACATACACATACAAACACAGATACACACACCTTGACACATAGATACACATACCTTGACACACATATACATGTACACACACACACACAGATAAACACTGTGTGTCAAGGTGGGTGTATATGTGTGTCAGTTTGTATGTCTGTGTGCTACTATGTGCCAGTGTGTGTGTGTGTATCTGTGTGTCAGATTCATACACAATGACACACAGCTACACACACTGGCACATACAAACACAGATACACACACCTTGATACACAGATACACAGGCACATACAAACACAGATACACACACCTTGATACACAGACACACACCAGCACATACAAACACAGATACAGACACTTTGACACACAGACACACACCGTCACATACAAAAAATTGCGCAATTTATTTTTTTACCGGGGAGGGGGTTTCCACGATGCTGATGCACTATGTCAATGGGTTCCACAGGAAAAAATAATTGGAAACTCATGCTCTAAGGCATCCTCTGCCCCTAGTCACAGCTGCTATGGGGCTTACTCAGATGCTTCTGATTCTTCTACGAAGGAAGGTTCCAACCCAGCCAAACACCACTGGAAAGGCAAAGGTATCCGGCCTTCACAGACTAAGGGCAAAGTGCCTGCCAAACGCAGCAAGGCAATGGCGACCCGCACTCAACCCCGCAATGAGACCTTTCCTAGGATGAGGACAAAAGCCTGCACCACTTCCTGTCTGTTCTGGACAAATGGCAGGTGGAAGCATCATGATCTGAAGATGATGCTTGGGGCTCAGAAATTAAGTCAGGTTCCGCCTGTGTGTGGGAGTCCTTTCTGAGTGAGCCTCAGATGGCTGAAGGTGGTGGTACAGTGGAGGTTATGCTCCAGCAAAATGCAGAGGTTATACTAGACCCTACAGGTCAGAAACTGTTTGACCCATGCAATATTTGCCAACAACATTCTGGAAATTTGACATTTACTGAGCACTTTGCTAAATTTATGCATCTATGGTTGCATAAACCATTGCATAAAGAATGATGCTATTGCTTGTGGTCACAATGCCCAGGCCTTTCTCTACTGGACAAGGTGGCAATTGATAATTACCTTCATTGCATGTGGTGGCCAAGACCCCTCTCCCTCTTGAGAATAATGTATCTGGCAGATTATGTTTTTCTGAGGATGGAGTCCCTCAAAGCCAGCACTGTGTGGGAATGGGCTCATGATATATGTGAATGGGCAGAGAGATGTTTCTGTTTCATCAGAAACATGAATGTGGTCCTCTCCTCAGAGAGGCACAAAGTGGGAGACTTGGGCATCAATGAACTTGGACCAAGACACAGGGCAAGCTCTTTAGTGTGGTTTTATGAAAGAGCTTAACAAACATGTCTATGTCTTCACATCGCTCACCAAGGCTCAAACTTCAATGAGGAAGCTTTCCTATGGCAACTCCAGGGGGATTTTTGGCAGATCTGGTTGGCATCGGGGCTGTGCTGCCATCCGCTTCTGGCCTTCAGAGCCCCATACCCAACAACAACCATTCTACACAGAAGTGGGTGGCAGACCTTCACATTTTTTCCAGATTCTTAGACAGGGGATGCAGACCACATGGATAAGCTGGTGCTCATTTCTCCTCACCACTCTAGTAAGCACCTCTTTTGATTCCCCACCTATGTGTCTTTAGACTGCAGGCAGTCTTTTCCTTTTTTGCCAGAATTGGGAAGATTTCTCTTTAGATGCATGGGTGCTGAAAGCGGTTCAGGGGTATATGATAGACATCAATGGTGCTCCCGTTCAAGCTTGTCCACCACATCCCATCCAGTTATCATCAGCAAATACTTGGCTCATTGTATTGGAACTCCAGGAACTCAGGAGCAAAGATACTTTTTAACTGGCAACATGACCCCTGGGCTTCTTCAGTAATATCGTCCTCATATGGAAGAAAACTGTAGACTTTCACTCAGTTATCAATCTTTGAGATCTCAATACCCATGTGGTGTATTGTAACTTCAAGATGGAGGGCATACACCTTTTGAGAGATCTCCTTCAAGCTGCTTTATTTAAAGGGCGTGTATCACTCTGTTTCCATTCACCCTGCCAGCCATCCTTTCCTATGGCGGGAGATGCCTTTGCTGTTTACTTGACTCCCCTTCGTTCTCAGCTCGGCCCCATAATGCTTCACCAAACTCCTGAAACCAGTAGCTGCTCATCTTAGGGCCTGATGGATTCATTGAATAATTAATCTAGCTAATATACTTCTTTTCTGTCTGTTGTTCAGACTACGGCAACACACTAATTTTGCTGTGGATCAGCTGGGGTCGTTAGGATTTGTGGTGAATTGACCAAATGGTTTCTTCCCAGTCAATCCAACACTCGACATCATGCACTCTATGACTACCTACATAGAAGGTCTTTTCTATTAGCAAGGAGATTTGCACGGTTCTTCATTACAACTCTATCACTCTCCACATCTGGCCCGGATCGTTGGGAATCTATTTAGCTCAATCCAAGTGATCTTATTAGAGCTCCTTCACTACCAGGCTATGCAGTGGTTTAAAGCCAGGTTCCAACCTGTGCCAGTGACAGACAAAGTCTGCAGGGAACTGGGTAGCAGTGGTGGCTGGACAGCATGCAGGCTTGGCATGGACAGGCCATATTTGGCAATTAACCAGACTTCTCAGAATGGACAATGTGTTGGCAGTCAGTTTTAACAATTGCCTGGGTGGCACTTGTTCCAATGTCCTGTCAGATATCACAAAGGATATCTTCAACTTTTGTCTTCTACTCCTGGACGATTGGCTTCCTCTGGTGGCTTGGACTCTTTCTGAGGTTCCTAGCAAGTCAGTGAACTATCATATGGGATTCCTGGGTCCTTGGGATGAGGCATTCCTACCTCTTCACTTGGGCTTCCTGTACCAGTTGGTGTGTGGAAAGGAATCTCGATCCATTTACTTCATCTTTTTTCTCATCGGGCCAATCTCTTTGGTCTATTAACCTGGTGTGTTTGGCTTTTTCAGCTTCTCACGTCCCAGTGCTGGAGATCTCAGTGGGCAAGGATCCCCTTGTTTGTCTGTTGCTGTGGGGCATTCGCCTTCAATGTCCTCTGGTCCCCAAATATTCCCACTTGTGGGACGTCAATGTGGTTCCCTGTTTTTTGTGGGACCGATTTATATTGGTTGTCGGCTAAGTTTACGTTCCTCCTTTTTTGGTTTCTGTTAATCAGGTTTCGGATGTTTGGGCATTTGATGTAAATAGTTCTCCTTTTCTTTGTAAGTTCGTACAATAAAAAAACTTTCAGGTTTTTTGTCGTATGAACTTGAATTCCTTGTCAGTGTTTTATCCCTTTGTTGCGTCTGGCCCACAGTTATACATGGTTTTGCATCGTTGTGATTGCCTCGCCATGTTGTGGTTACCTCGCCATTGTGACATTCTTCCACTTTTCAGCTTCTTATCTCCTAGGTTTGTCCTCATGGACCAGTGTTGGTCACTACTCTTGCCAGGTGAGTTTGATGGATCTTGTCCTCAGTGGGAGTTGACTAGGGATGTGCATGGGTAAAAACTTTGGTTCGGTTCAGTTCAGAAATTCGAGTAAGTAAAAATATTTGTCTGCTTTGGCAATTCGGAACAATGGCATTCGGTTCAGTTTGGCAATTCAGAACTTTGGTAATTGGGACCCTAACCTTAACCACTTCTTTTGCCATTTTTTCGAAATCCGAAGCAATTCAGAACTTCGGCAATTCGGAACTTCGGCGGTTCGGTTCGGCACTTCGGAAATTCGGCAATTCAAACTTCGGACATTCGGAAGCATCCAAATGTCCGAATTGCATTAAATTTGTCTGAATTGCACATGTTTAATGTCTAATGAGAACACACTATGTCAATTATCCTTGTTCAGTGCTCACTCCATTCCAGGGGCAGCGGCATCTTCAGTTTTTTTCGGCATGTGCTTCTCTTGCGAATATCTTACATTCGACGGACTGATCTCAGCATGACATATTTTGTACCTTTCCGTTCTAATTTTCGCCAAATTAGCTATTTTAACCCTAAAGTAAAAACCTACTTATAAAAGATTTTTATTGAACTGCTAGGCACCAAATTTAATTCAAGAAATTGTGGCTGGAAAAAACTTCTAATCATTTCTGCATTTTTTTATCTCATCTGTATTAAGACATTTAACAAAATATTGTAAATATCATTTGATACATGATGTAAAAATGTTGATATGCAAAGTAACAAAATGTAATAATAAAGTTATGTCTTGCCCCAATCATGCTTTTAATAAGAATTTATGTGCCTTATCTTGGCCAATAACACTGCTGTAATGTATCTATCTAATGCTTTGGAAAATTGCATAAGTCAACAAAGTGAAAACACTTGTAAACATAATCAAGACATGAGCATATTGATTGAGGTGGGAAAAGTAAAGCAAAGTATCATAGCGTGCATGTTATATCACAACTTGCTCCATGTGATTTTGTGATGATTTATCACTAACACAGAGTATCTGCATTTTGATAAGATTTAAAAGCATTTGCAAGCCACCTCTATCAAAAAATCATTATTTCCTGCAAATAGTTTCTTTAATCTATCCATCATACCAGTTCAAAAATAATCGTGGCATGCATTCCCAGGGACTAAACACCATGCAGTAAATAATTAACAAAGAAGATTACTGCAACATTTCAGATTATATTTGGGTAACTTCTTTAAAAAAATGTTTTTTGTTTTTTTGCTGCAACTCATTTTAAGATGTTGTGGTGTTCTAGACAATGCTTAACTCAGCTCAATAATATCTCCTGGGAACAATGCAAAGCTATCACAATTTTAATTATTTTGCAGCCAGAGGGGATTTTGAAAAAATTGTGAAATAATACATTTCTGGTTACCGTGGAAGCCGAAGGGTTAAGATGAAAGCTCAGAATGCAGAGTGTCAAAAAGTACAGAAGTTATTATAAGAGTAAAGACAGCATACATAAATATTGGATTTGTTGGAAGACATTTATTTTTGCTTCTTTGATTTTTGCTTAAATAAAATATAAAGAATCTAGACCACAGTGTTAATATAACTAGGAAGGAGACATTCCGGTCTATGAAGGGAATTCATTCAATAAACATTTTGCCAAACTTTAAATGAAATGAAAATACAGTGTAAATAGTAATATTTCAAACAAAATACAACTTAAATCAGATCTGATATTAGAGAAAATGATTTGTTACCTATTCTCCAAATACTATTAGTTTAAAGTAACACTCCAAGCACTTTAACCAATATATGCTGGGGTGCCCTGGTATCCCCACCACTATTGTAAGTAGTAAAACATATTTAGAACTGTTTGATTTCTTACCTGGGGGTCTACTGGGTACTGCTACCACCTCCACTAGTTATGCCGAAGAGCCAGAAGTTCCAAAGCAGGAATATCCCTTAACTCCTGAACCAAGCCCTGCCGTCCACGGTATTCTTGGCATTATAACTACTACAGTTTAAGTTGTTTTGGTATTTTGTTCCTTTAACATATTTTAAAGAAAAGTAATATGTTGCTGCTTCAATTTGGCTCTTATGTTAAGTCAATCACCACTTGCCAATCACCACTTGCCTAATTTTGCCAATCACCACTTGCCTAATATGTAAATGGAAGTTAACAAATAAAGTAAAACAAATAGATATATGCATATTAACGATAAATTAAGACAATTTTTTTTTCTATGCACATATACAGCATTTGACTCATTTTCATCTTCTGTTTCCAGCTGAAAGAAAACTGGTAAAAACAGCTGCAAATCCTTTGGTATTTGCATGTGAAGTACAAAAACAACAGCCGATTGCAGAAAGCATGTTGTGTATTTTTTAATATTGCCTGAATGTATAACATGCTTTGCAGCCCACCATTGATATCACTAATAAAGTACACATTTTGTAAGTTCCCAGTTTTGGGTTAAATGACTATTATTTTTGCAATAATATTTTTGGTTCTCCAGGTGGATGTGGCTATATTCTAAAGTTCTCCGCTTTACAAGAATGACAACTTTAACACTGCACAAGCATTCCATTTTCTATGAAAACCACTCCAACTATTTGGCCCCCCAAACTGCTCCAGATAGCATGTCAATCATATCCTACAGTGCCAGCTTTTCCCCAAAAATGCTTATCAGTGCCAATTTTCCCAGTGCCATCCCTGTCCTCATACAGCTACCCACTGTGTCCCAAAATAGCTAATCAGTGCCATCTTTGTCTCAACATAGCTAGTTAGTGCCATCTCCGTTCACAAATAGATTGTAAGTGCCATCTTTGTGCCCAAAAAGCTTATCAAGGCTAGGGGCAGATCTAAAACCTAATCTCAGAAGGGGAGCGACATTTGAGGATAGGGGCTGCAGTAGAAATATGGTAATATAGTAGGGATAGATGCAGTAATGGGGCTGTTGTTAAGTTAAAAGGACTTTAGTAGGTGAGTTAGAGGATGTAGTAGGGCAGGCATAAGCAACCCTTGGCACTCTAAATGCTTTGGACTACACTTCCCATGATGCTTTGTCAGCATTATGGGTGTAAGAGCATTATGGGGGATGTAGTTCACAACATCTGGAGTGCCAAAGGTTGCCTATCCCTGTAGTAGGATACAGGGACTTTAATTGGGAGGAAGAGGATGAAGAAAAAAAAAACACTAGTTTATCCCCCCCTCCCTGAGACGTACCTTGGACCAAATTTAACCAAATGTTTTGGTTATATAGATGACATTCTTTTTATTTGTACAGATAAGTGTTTTAAGTTCTTTGTTGAACAACTGAATGTTAACAATCAGAATTTAACATGGTTTTGGTGGAAACCATATAAATTTTTTGGATAAATGGTAACTTTTTAATAGATACAACTCTTTTCTGGAAACCTATCACATCTGATAATTTATTACACTGGGATAGTTTCAACCAGCACTCATTAAGACAGGGGATACCGGTAGGTCAAAATCTAAGCTTAAGGAGCAACTGTACCAGTGATGAGGACTTGCAAAAACAAGCAAAGATTTTAAGAATGCTTTTCAGAAAGAAACAGTTACCCAATATATGTTATATAAAAGCAAGAGATAGCTGGGAAACAACCCATGAGTTTCTACTCATAAAACCCTCTCAGAATCATAGGCAGACCAAACAGACGATCCAATGTGTTACAACTTAGAATGTACGATGGCATCATATAAAAATGATCCTACAGGGATACTGGCCACTTCTTAACAATGATAATGATCTTGTTCTTATGCCTTATGCTGTAAGCTTCAATCTGCTGTTATAGGCACCTATCCTTGCATAAAATGTTTAGAGTGCAACCATATCAAAGAGAATCTAAGACAATTACTTCAAGTAATGACAAGATTATTTTAAAAAATTCAACACAAAACATGTTGTATATTTACTTACCTACAGGTATAAAAAAATATGTGGGAAAACAATCTGCTCCTTCAAAGAGAGGGTTAGGGAACATATCAGAGTAGTGATAAATAAGAGAGACACTCCTATAGCATGACATGTCTGGGACACAACATGAAGGTTGCTCAGGAGGCTTAGAATGCTGTGGCATTGAAAATGTTAAATTGGATTGCAGGAAAGTTGATCTCAATCACCTCCTTATTAAAAGAGAATGTTTTTGGTTCTACCAATTGAACGCCCTTAATCGCTGTGGTCTTAATTAGGGCGTGTTTCATATATTTGATTTATTTCCTAGGATATATATGTTTTAAGCATACTGATGGCATACTATTTATTAGAACTAGTTATTTTGGACTCTCCTCTTAGATTCCTCCACATAACTCCTAGGTATATGGCCACCTTTTCTTTTTCCTTCTTCCTGATATTATGATCACTGGATATTGCCACATCCACCACCATTGCAGCCTTCTGTTCCTTGTCTACCACCATGACAACAGGTTGGTTAGCCACTCCTTGCTTGTCTGACAAACTCTTCTTATGGCCAAGTCATTATTCCAGCTGGGTACCTGATGAATGGAAGGGCATATGTGTTTATGGCTCAAATCTTTTTCTTGCCATTGAGCTGGGACTTCAGGACCTGTCCGACTCTCTGGAGGTACATGCTATCCTCCTTGCCTCTTGCTCATGGTTGCATTATATTTGTGTTTGCGCTGGGTATATATGTTGTGGTTACCTTGCAGTGTGCATACACCTTTAATAATTATTTGGTAAAAAGGACATTTGTTCTCTGAGCCTCTGTTTCTGTTGTGTATCTGTTCAGTCTGTGTCAGGGTACCTGAGGCCTCTACCTCTAAGGGAGGTAGAGACTTGGTGGTGTATCCGTCCAGGCGAGCTGTCTCCTCCGTTCCTCGCGGTTCATCCAGTCACTTAAACACCGGCCGCGAGGAATCCACGTCCTTTTCTAGCAGGACGCTCAATACGTGACGTCATGACGCTAGCACGAGCAATCTGTCACTCAAGTGTCCGATATCCAATCGGTACTTTTCAGAGGCGTGATTTCCATCCAGAACCAGGGTATTTAAGCTTACTCCTTACTTCAGCTCATTGCCCTGTCGTGGTTCTAGCTTGTCTAGTCACTCAGTGCTCTGGTATTCTAGTTTGCTCTTTTGGTTTTTGACTCGGCTCGTTGTACTACCCTGTTTCTCTGTTATCCCTTGACCCGGCTTGTCTCTCGCTTATCTGTCTTCTCGTTCCCTCGACCTCGGCTTGCCTCTGACTATTCTTTACTCTCGGTACGTTAGTCCGGCCATTCTAAGGCCCGGTATACGTACCTTTCCACTCTTTGTACTCTGCGTGTTGGATCCCTGTCCCGATCCTGACATTACGACAGGGCCAATGGATCCTGCAGGTACAAACAGTCAGCTTGGTTCTTCGGATCCCAGGTTTGACGCCATGGAACATAGGATGGATCAGATGGCTTTGGCACTACAGGCACTTTTGTCTCGTGCTAGTAATCCACCTGAGGAGACACGTACTCCTTCTATCTCTCCTGCAGTCTCAGGTCTAGAGGTAGCCACGGTAGGTGCTTCTTCCCGTATTACCCCACCAGTACGTTATGGCGGGTCACCGGAGAAGTGTCGTGGCTTTCTAAACCAGATTAGCATCCATTTCGAACTACAACCCCGCTCTTATCCTACAGATAGAGCAAAGGTTGGATTTATTATTACTCTGCTCATTGAAAAAGCTTTGAGATGGGCCAATCCTTTATGGGAGAATGATAATCCACTCGTCTATAATTATAATGCCTTTGTAGCTGCGTTTAGAAGAACTTTTGACCCTCCTGGCAGAAAGGTCAATGCAGCTAGATTAATGTTGCGCCTTAAACAGGACAATCGAACACTTGTGGATTATGCACTAGAGTTCAGATCCTTGGCGGCAGAAGTTAAGTGGAACGAACAGGCTTATATAGATGTGTTTCTGAATGGGTTATCAGATGTAATTCTTGACGAGGTCGCTACTAGAGAACTCCCTGAAAATTTGGAGGATTTAATTTCTTTTATATCTCGTATTGATGAACGCTTAAGAGAGAGGCAGAACACTCGAGATAGGACCCGTAGACCCTCCTTTAAACTAGCGCCTACCTTTCAAATCTCTGAGTTCGAAGACTTACGTATTCCTGAACCTATGCAGATAGGCAGTACTCATCTCACTGAAAGGGAGAGACAGTACAGGAGAAGGGAGGGTTTATGTATGTATTGTGGAGTCAGGGGTCATTTACGCCTAAATTGTCCCAATCGTTCGGGAAACGCTCGCACCTAAGTTCCTCTAGAGGACAGGCCTTGGGTGTTTCTACTTTGTCCTCTATTCACAACTACAAGGAGCTCAGGCTTGTGTTACCCGTTTCCTTAAAGTGGGAGAAGGGAGTAGTTAAGACTATGGCACTAATCGATTCTGGAGCTGCTGAGAGCTTTATAGATCAGGGTTTTGCTGCCAAGCATGCTATTCCATCCCAGTTAAAAGAGACACCTCTGGCTGTTGAGGCCATCGATGGTAGACCGTTACTTGAGCCTGTTATTTTTCATGAGACCATACCGATTAACTTGACTGTTGGCATCCTGCATAAAGAGGATATATCCTTGATGCTCATTTCTTCTCCGTCTATTCCCATAGTTCTGGGGTACTCCTGGCTGAGGAGACACAACCCTATTATTAATTGGGAATCAGGGGAGATAGTTTCATGGGGAGAGAATTGTCAAGAAAAATGCTTGCGGAAGGTCTTACCTCTTGGATTAACTAATACATCGAATACCTCTGACAATCCTACAGAGACACAAATTCCGCCTCAGTATCTAGATTTAAAGGCAGTATTTGACAAAAAGAAAGCCGATACCTTACCCCCACACAGGTCCTTTGATTGCAAAATTAACCTACTCCCTGGTACCATGCCTCCCAGAGGTCATGTATACCCATTATCTATAAAGGAGAACTCAGTCCTAGAGGAATATATTCACGAGAATTTAGACAAGGGATTCATCAGGAGGTCCTCCTCCCCTGCCGGGGCTGGATTTTTTTTTGTTAAAAAGAAAGATGGTTCTTTGAGACCTTGTATTGATTATCGAGGCCTGAATAAGATAACCATTAAAAATGCCTACCCGATTCCCTTGATCACCGAACTCTTCGATCGTTTGAAGGGCTCTACAATTTTCACCAAGTTAGACCTCAGAGGGGCATATAACTTGGTGAGAATCCAGCAGGGACATGAGTGGATGACGGCATTCAATACTCGATATGGCCACTATGAATATACCGTCATGCCTTTTGGGTTATGCAATGCACCAGCAGTATTCCAAGATCTGATTAATGAGGTTCTTAGGGAATTTCAGCAAGAGTGCGTCATTGTATACCTAGATGATATACTCATTCATTCTAGTGACATTGAGATTCATCACAAACAAGTCAGGAGGGTTTTGCACAAGCTTCTCCAGCATGGCTTGTACTGCAAGTTGGAGAAATGTAGCTTTGATCAAACCCAGGTAACCTTTCTCGGCTATGTGATCTCTGGGGAGGGATTTAAGATGGATCCGGATAAGCTCCAATCCATTCTAGAGTGGCCTTTACCCACAGGTCTTAAAGCCATACAGAGATTTATTGGTTTTTCCAATTATTATAGGCGCTTTATTAAGGGCTATTCTTCCATTATTGCACCTATCACTAACATGACCAAACAGGGGGCTGACACTAAGAATTGGACTACTGAAGCTCTCCTTGCGTTCAAGACTCTCAAGGAGCTTTTCGCTTCCGCTCCAATTTTAGTTCACCCTGATACTTCTCTGCCATTTTTGCTCGAGGTAGACGCATCAGAGACTGGTTTAGGTGCTGTTCTATCTCAAAGATTGGGTGTTGATAAACCATTACATCCATGTGGATTTTTCTCTAAAAAATTGACCGGTACTGAAAGCAGGTATGACATTGGTGACAGAGAATTACTAGCGGTTATCAAGGCTTTGAAAGAATGGAGACATTTATTGGAAGGTACATTACATCCTGTTACCATCCTGACAGACCACAAAAACTTGTCTTATATCGGAGAGGCCAAGCGTCTGTCCTCCAGGCAGGCTCGTTGGTCGTTGTTTCTTACCCATTTCAATTACGTTCTGACTTACAGACCTGGGTCAAAGAATTCTAAAGCCGATGCGCTATCTCGCCAATATGAACCCTCTGCTTCAGTTGAACCACTTTTGTCTTCCATTGTACCCAAATGCAATATTATTGCTAATACCAGTCTCAAAATTCATTCCCCGCTACTTGACCAGATCTTGAAGTCACAACATCTAGCTCCCGGAAACACTCCTGAGGGAAGAAACTTTGTTCCTCCTGAACTTCAACTGGAGCTCTTACAATGTTTTCATGAAAGTAAAATAGCTGGTCATCCTGGTATTCGCAAGACGTACTCTCTGATATCCAAGGATTTCTGGTGGCCTTCACTTCGTAAGGATATTGAGGAGTTCGTCGCAGCTTGTGAGACTTGTGCCAAGACTAAACTATCTCATGCATCCCCATGTGGCCTGTTACACCCCTTGGACATTCCTGAGAAACCTTGGTCCTGTTTGTCCATTGACTTTATCGTTGATTTACCTGCTTCCAAAAGACAGACTGTTATTCTCACGGTGGTGGATAGATTTACCAAGATGGCCCATTTCGTGCCATTACCTAAACTTCCGACTTCCCCTGAATTGGCGGAGATTTTTGCGAGAGAAGTTTTTCGCCTACATGGGATCCCTTCAGAGATTGTTTCTGATAGAGGTTCTCAATTTGTCTCACGTTTCTGGAGATCCTTTTGTTCTCAAATGGGCATCAAATTGAACTTTTCCTCTGCCTATCACCCTCAGTCTAACGGAGCTGCTGAACGTACTAATCAAAAGATCGAACAGTATCTGCGTTGCTTTGTTTCCGAACACCAGGACGATTGGGTCGGTCTGATTCCTTGGGCGGAGTTCGCACACAATAACCTTGTTTGCGATTCAACTCGCTCTAGCCCTTTCTTCATGAACTATGGCTTTCATCCTTCGATTTTTCCTTCGGTTTCCTCTTCTCAGGGGATACCGTCGGTTGATGATCATGTCGCCAACCTGAAGAAATTATGGGATCAAACTCGACAAATTCTATTACATAGTTCCTCGCTGTTCAAGAAACACGCTGACAAACATAGAAGAGCGGCTCCTGTTTTTGTTCCTGGGGATAGGGTATGGTTGAGTACTAAGAATATTCGCCTAAAAGTTCCGTCCATGAAATTTGCTCCTCGTTACATAGGTCCTTACAGGGTTCTCACTCGTATCAATCCGGTTGCGTATCGCCTTGCTCTGCCACCTGCCTTACGCATTCCTAACTCTTTTCATGTCTCCTTGTTGAAACCCCTCATTTGCAACAAATTCTCCTCTAAGGTCTCCTCGCCTCGTCCTGTTCAGGTGGAGGGTCGGGAAGAGTACGAGGTCAGCTCCATCATTGACTCCAGAATTTCAAGGGGAAAATTACAATATCTGGTCAACTGGAGGGGATATGGTCCTGAGGAGAGGAGTTGGGTACCTCAGGAGGACGTCCATGCTTCTCGCCTTCGCAGAGCATTTCACCTTCGCTTCCCATCTCGCCCCGGTTCATTCCGCCCGGTGGGCGTATCTGAGAGGGGGGGTACTGTCAGGGTACCTGAGGCCTCTACCTCTAAGGGAGGTAGAGACTTGGTGGTGTATCCGTCCAGGCGAGCTGTCTCCTCCGTTCCTCGCGGTTCATCCAGTCACTTAAACACCGGCCGCGAGGAATCCACGTCCTTTTCTAGCAGGACGCTCAATACGTGACGTCATGACGCTAGCACGAGCAATCTGTCACTCAAGTGTCCGATATCCAATCGGTACTTTTCAGAGGCGTGATTTCCATCCAGAACCAGGGTATTTAAGCTTACTCCTTACTTCAGCTCATTGCCCTGTCGTGGTTCTAGCTTGTCTAGTCACTCAGTGCTCTGGTATTCTAGTTTGCTCTTTTGGTTTTTGACTCGGCTCGTTGTACTACCCTGTTTCTCTGTTATCCCTTGACCCGGCTTGTCTCTCGCTTATCTGTCTTCTCGTTCCCTCGACCTCGGCTTGCCTCTGACTATTCTTTACTCTCGGTACGTTAGTCCGGCCATTCTAAGGCCCGGTATACGTACCTTTCCACTCTTTGTACTCTGCGTGTTGGATCCCTGTCCCGATCCTGACAGTCTGGCAGTCTTTGCTTAGCTTTTTACAGTGCATCTGGTATAGGCAAAACCATTATATTTCCTCAGTAGCCAGTTTCTGTTCTTGATCTTTCCACCACTTTGAAGTTGATCCAACTTACTTCTTATTTACTTCCTTACATGTTCTCTCTCTGTGGGTAGGCAGTGAAGCAGGTCTAAGTTCTCACTTCACCTCCGGGAATGGTTTATTCCAGTAGTCCACTTGTCGTCATATTGCTCTGGTTCCCAATCATCTGAGGCAACCTTTGTTAATCTAGGCAAGATCTGAGATGTCAAACTGTCTTGGTTAGTGTTATGCTTATATTATTGAGATGGGGTCAATTTCTTTACATGTCTTGCCCAGGGACACTTATTGTTGACAAAAACAACAATGTATGTGAACACAACCCAGTGAAAAAAAATAAATGGTTCAAAGCAAACCAGGACTTCCCTTAATATTTTTTAGGTGAAGTTTTCCCGGTAAATCCCCGAAGACTTCCTCTTGTCTTCAATAGATATATGTACATAGAATAGGGGAATATCTGCTAAATACAGACACAAGAAAGAAACATAGCGTTTAACTGTGTGGGGACTGGCATTGATGTGTAATCACAATTGGTCACTCACAAATTTGTAGAATTGAAACAGCCTTAAGCAGTGTCTTTTCTTTCAGTGTCCAATGTAGTGTTGTCCCTCCTCACACGTTCATCATAAAGAAGATGTATGTATCTCAAAAGAGAAGGATATATACAAAGATGTAGTGCACTTCCAGAGTAAAGCAAAAAAGTATTTAATAACTTACATTTGAATATAAAAACAAACAGCTTGTCACCATACGTCCTACGTTAGTGAGGAAAACAATTAAAAAACTCTGGATGGCACTACTTACAAAAAATGTGAAATGATATCCACATTTACAATACAGTCTATATTTATAATACAGTCAATATTTGCAAATCTTGCAGATACATTTATTTCTAATGATAAAGTTTATATAAGGACATATATTATCCGTTCTGCATGCATTTCATACACACTTCATTTGATGTAAAAAAAAAAAAATCAATATTTACAAAAATAGGAAAGAAATACAAAACAGATGTCTATGTTGCCACTATTTAGTATAATATCCATCTGTAATGTAATATCCATACATACATGTACATATTGATGTACATACTTATACATATTAATGTGGCTGGTGAAACCCATTTATATCGCACTTCTATCTCTTTCTACTTAGAGGTAAATAGAATCCATTTATATCTTTCGATTAGATGAGTTATTAAATATCACATTGCCTATATTTAGAATTAAATAAGAATTTTGTGGAAAAAAGATTATATTAAATGAAAAATATCTAAAAATAAAAGTAAAAATAAAAATAAAATTAGAAATAAAAATAAAAATAAAAATAAAAATAAAAATAAAAATAGAGATGAAAAAAATATATAATAAAAATAAATAATGAAATAAAAATAAAAATAAGTATAAATAAAAATAAAATTACATTAAATTAAAATGAAAGATAATAAAACGTATATATAGTGGAAGTAAAATGAAATTAAAATTAAGAATTGAAAAATTAATTAAAAATAAATTAAAAATAAAAATAAAAATAAAAAAATGAAGATGGAAATGTGATAGGGTCCTTCATTTTTCGAATGAGAGAGGAGTGCTTTCATACCCATACAAAACACAAAAAACAACAAAAAACAGAATATCTAGCAGGTGATTTATTTAGTCTTCAAAAAAGCTCCATAAGTCAATATCTAAATTTAGACCCAAGGGTTGGAGTGTTTTTAGTTTACTAATCCAAAAAGTTTCTCTTTGGGAGAGTTTTTTGGTCAAATTTCCTCCTCTCCAGTATGGGTCCACCTGTTCTTTACCCACGAATGTAAAGTTCTGCCAATCAAATTTATTGCACATGTTGCAATGTAGCGGTACTATATGCTTCATTGATTTCTTTCTAATATTATTTTGATGTTCTAGTATTCTCTCTTTTAATTTTCGACATGTTCTCCCCACATACTGTTTCCCGCAGGGGCATTGTAGCATATATACCACATTTCTTGTGTTGCAATTAATATTTGATTTTATTTTAAATCTCTCTTTTGTGGCGAAGCTTATAAAATCTTTTTTTTGTATAAATTTTTTATTTTTGCATGCTTTACATGAATTGCAGGGGGTGAAGCCACTAATATTTAAAGTCATACTTTTACGTGGAATTTTCAAAGCATAGCTTGGGGCTAATACATTTTTTAGATTTTTCGTTCTCTTAAAAATGACTGGTGTTTTTTTTGGTAAGACTTTGCCTAAAATGGGATCTTTACGCAGGATGTCCCAATGTTTGTTGAGGATCTTTTTTATTTTCCAGTGTTGTGTGTTGTATTGGGTAATGAAGGAAAAGTTGTAATTGTTCTTAGACTGTTTTTGGGGGTTAGAAGCTATCAGATCTCTTCTATTCTTCTTTCCTATTTCTTTAATTTCTTTGTCTAACAATGCTGTTTCGTATTTCTTTGCCACAAATTAATTTTTTATATGCTCAGCTTGTTCTCTAAAGTCTGAGTTTTTTGAACAATTTCTTCTTACTCGTATTAGCTGGCTTTTTGGTATGGTTTCCAACCATTTATCTTTATGGCAACTTTTTCTATGGATAAAACTATTACCCTCCGTTTTTTTAAAAAAGCATTTTGATTGGATTTGGTTATTTTCTACAAAGAGGTTTAAATCTAGGAAATTGATAGTAGTAGTATTTATTTCGTGTGTAAACTTTAAACCATACTCATTTTGATGAATGTAATTTATGAATGATGACAGATCGCTTTGTGGTCCTCGCCAAATTAATATAATGTCATCGATAAAACGCTTCCATAGGACGAGGTTCGCTGCCCAGCTATGCCCACTCCATATGTGGTTGGATTCCCAATCCCGCATATATATGTTTGCATAGCTGGGGGCGAACCTGGTCCCCATGGCTGTACCAGTGGTTTGGAGATAGAATGAATCATCAAAGAAAAAATAGTTATGTTTAAGAATATAATGAATACTATTTACAATGAAATTTCGAAAATTTGATGACATGTTTTCATCTCTCTCCATAATTCGTTCCACTGCAACCAGGCCTTTCTTATGTTTTATTATTGTGTATAATGATGTAACATCTAGGGTCACCCAAACATAGTCAGGTTCCCAGATTATATTCTCCATGATTCTTAAAACGTGGGCAGTATCTTTTAAATAAGAAGGTGCTTCTTGCGCATATTTTTGAAGGTGGTAATCCACGAATTCTGATAGATGGGCAGATACAGAATTTATGCCGCTGATAATTGGTCTCCCCGGGGGTGTTATTGGGTTTTTGTGTAATTTAGGGAGAAAATAAAAAATGGGTATAATTGGAAAATTATTAAAAAGATATTCCTTATTGTTTTTAGAAATTATGTTATTTTCATAAGCTTGGTCCAACAGGGATCCTAAGATGGTGTTAAATTTTTTGGTTGGGTCTCCTGTCAGTTTTATGTAAGTTTCTATGTCTCCCAAGATTCTGTGTGCCTCGTTCATATAGTATTGTTTCGTCATTATGACTATGGCTCCCCCCTTATCAGCTTCTTTTATTACTATGTTGTCCATTTTTTGTAATATTATTATACTTGCTGATTCTTCCTTGCTCATGTTATATTTATTTTCTCCTAGGTTTTTTTCTTTTTCTAATTCCTCTAAGTCATGGCATACCATGCTATTGAATGTCTCCAGAAAAGGGCCTCTATCTCCTACTGGGTAAAAATTTGATTTCTTTTTGAATTGTTTCTGTTCTAAACTAGTTTCGTCCAAACTTTTTGAGAGAGTGTTTACTTCTTCTATTTCTCTTTTTAGAAAAAATCTCTTGAGTGTCATTTTACGGATGTATTTTTGCACATCAATATACGTGTTAAAAAAATGCATTTTCTGATTGGGGCAAATTTTAGACCTTTACTTAGTGCTTTCAAATCAGTGTCACATAGCTGAATATCTGTTAGATTATAGATTCCATAGTGTTTTTCTAGTGTCTTTGTCTTAGGGAGTCCTCTCTCCGTGGATTCTCCTCTGTTCTTTTTCTTTTGGGGGAGGTTGAGTGGATGTCTGATGTAATTCCCTGGTAGTTGTGGCGTGGTTTGAAGAATTGGGTTATTCTCCCATCCCTGTGGGTCCCTCCCTCTAAAAAAAGGTCCTCCCTCTCATTTTGGTGTTCCAGATTAGTTCTTATTGCTTGGGCATAGGATCTTCTAGGGGGAGTGTCACTTTGATTTGGGGAAGTTGATTCTTTTCTTCCCCTTTGTTTAGTGGGATTTTGAGTTTGTGGGACAGTATTTGTGGTAAATGTTTTTCGTCTCGTGATGATTGGGCTTCGTGTGTAATTATTAGGGGGTCTCCTCATTTTACTGGGTGAATTTCGTGTGTAGTTAGTTGGGGAATCTCTTATTCGAGTGGGTGAAGTGTTTCTTTTATATGTATCAAATTTTCTAAAGTGAATGTTTTTTTGTGATCCCTCAAAATTCCTATTGTCTCTATCAAAATGTCGTTTGTGTTTATTCTTAATTTTATTACTAGTGGAAAAGGTATTGAATGTTTTATCTCGTCTATCTCTTTTCATTTTATTGTTTTTAGTCTCTGCAATCTTTTCTTCTAAATTATTAATTACATTGCAAATTTCTTGTTCTTTTTCTTTGTATTTATTGGGTTCTATGTTTTGACTGCCCTCAGATTCTAATGTTTTTAAATCTGACTCTATTTGTTCTCTACCTTGTTTTTCAAATTCAATTATCAATTTCATAAGGTTTTGGGAACATGTATCTAAAATTGAGTCCCATTTTCTTAAGAATTCCTCATTCTCTATACCACATGCTGTTATCTTTTCCACTCTCAATCCCCTAGGGATTAATCCCTCTTTGAGATAACCCTCTAGATAGGACACTTCCCACCACTTTTTTGTTTCTTTCACCATTAGGCGTTCTAATTTGGTGAAGTAGTAGTTATCAGAATCCCTTAAAGGGATATTATCTATATTTTGGTGAAACATTTTTTCGAATCTTACATTTCTACCTCTTTGTATATTTGCAAATGAGTGAGTTGCCATAGTGATTGTGTCACAATAGTGAGGATCAAGATATGCAAACAAAAACAACAATGTATGTGAACACAACCCAGTGAAAAAAAAGAAATGGTTCAAAGCAAACCAGGACTTCCCATAATATTTTTAGGTGAAGTTTTCCCGGTAAATCCCCGAAGACTTCCTCTTGTCTTCAATAGATATATGTACATAGAATAGGGGAATATCTGCTAAATACAGACACAAGAAAGAAACATAGCGTTTAACTGTGTGGGGACTGGCATTGATGTGTAATCACAATTGGTCACTCACAAATTTGTAGAATTGAAACAGCCTTAAGCAGTGTCTTTTCTTTCAGTGTCCAATGTAGTGTTGTCCCTCCTCACACGTTCATCATAAAGAAGATGTATGTATCTCAAAAGAGAAGGATATATACAAAGACGTAGTGCACTCCCAGAGTAAAGTAAAAAAGTATTTAATAACTTACATTTGAATATAAAAACAAACAGCTTGTCACCATACGTCCTACGCGTTTCGTCCCAAGTCTGGACTTCCTCAGGGAGTTGGTGCAGTAAAGTGCAGTGAAAAATAGCAGCATAATAAACAATCCCCCCTCCCAGTCCTTATATACATCCCCTTTAAATTGTAAACGTCCATCAGCTGTCTTCCAATTCTCTTTTTCTCGGCAAGGAACCCGGTGACGTCATCGCGTACGTTACGCTGTTGAGCCTGGTGACGTCATCGCGTCCAACGTGTGCGTTTCATTTTGCGTTCCACCGACCCGGAAATGGGTCGCGGCCGTTAGTTAGTCTTTCTTGTGATGGTGTGTTAGCTCAAAACATATATGAGTGGGTGAAGGAAACGGGGGGAGAGGAAAACAATTAAAAAATTCTGGATGGCACTACTTACAAAAAATGTGAAATAATATCCACATTTACAATACAGTCTATATTTATAATACAGTCAATATTTGTGAGTGACCAATTGTGATTACACATCAATGCCAGTCCCCACACAGTTAAATGCTATGTTTCTTTCTTGTGTCTGTATTTAGCAGATATTCTCCTATTCTATGTACATACACTTATTGTTGAGAAAGTGGGCAATTGTGGGCAATTAGCAATTCATCTGAAATCCTGAACTACACATTGCAATGGATGGAATCATGAAAAAAACAAAATGGACAATAGAAAAAACTTTTTTATTTTTATGTAATTCATAGTTCCTCCCATGCACCAGTCACTAAATGTTGATTTTATTCACAGATTAAGTGAGAAGTGACCAGTAAAGTAAAAAAAAGGGTGTTCAGTAAAATAAATCTCAATCTATATATTTAATAGACATGTGCAATTCGTTTCATTCTGAATGTGAATTTGAATGAATTTTGGGCAATTCGGACATTTGGATGCTTCCAAATGTCCAAAGTGTCAAATTGCCGAATTTTGGAAGTACCGAACTGAACCAAATTGCCGTAGTGCCGAATTTCAGAAGTGCTGAAGTGCTTTGAATTTCTGAAAAGTGGCAAAACAAGAGAGTGAGGGAGAATACGGTTATTGATGACAGGGGTGGGGGTAGGGATAAAATTAGGGTTAGAGGTAGGGTTATGGTTAGGGTAGTAGTAGGTGCAGGGGTAGGGATAGGGATAGGGGTACGGTTAGGGAGCCCAACAGATGTTCTGAATTCTGAAGTCCGGAACTGCCAAAGTTCCAAATTGCCGAAGTTGCAAATTGCAAATTGCTGAAGTTACGAATTGCCAAAGTTCTGAATTTCGGAAGTGCCGAACCGAATCGAATTGCCGAAGTGCCAAATTGTCGAAGTGTTGAAATTTATTTCTTACCCTAATTTCTGAACCGAAACAAACTTAATTTTTTGCCCATGCACATTACTAATATTTAATTAAGACCTGAGCAGTGACTAACCATAGGGCAAGTGTTGGGAATAATACACTTTGCCTA
This sequence comes from Pelobates fuscus, assembly GCF_036172605.1. Taxonomy (NCBI): domain Eukaryota; kingdom Metazoa; phylum Chordata; class Amphibia; order Anura; family Pelobatidae; genus Pelobates; species Pelobates fuscus. The sequence continues at coordinate 182,928,659 of NC_086320.1, read as the reverse complement.
TATACACTGCTTAGTGACACAAGGCTCAAGCTACAGATGACCAGATGTTCAGTCTGTTTAAAATTGGCTAACCTGAAGCATGTCAGCTATTGGGAATAATACACTTTGTCTACATACAATGCTTAGTGAATATACCCCATACACAAGAGCTATAGAACATCGTGTAACAGGTGTTAGTGTTATTTATTGTGTGTTTGTACCGTCTGCCTTGTTTCCTGTGTTTCTCTCTTTGATCATTACTGCTTAGTAATGTGTCATTTAGAACTGCATAGTTAATATCTTTTAAATCTAAGTGCGTAGTTATATTGAAACTTAGCTTTGTGCAAGGCCTGAACATGAAGATACACCTGCAAGCTAGCTATAGGTTAAGATAAGATAAATGATTTTTGTTAGGATTGGATAATGCTTGTAAGACCACCTCTGTTTCCCCTTGAATTTAACCTGTTACACATCCTACTAAATTACGCATCGCTTTACAGAGGGTGGACGAAAAAACATGTAGTTGTAACCAGATAAGATGGACACACAGGATCAGAGGGGTTGAGGGTCCTGCTAAATGAGCTTACATGCTAGAGGGAGTGGGGTAAAGTGACACAAAAGGTAAGGATAGTAGACATTTGCAAGAGAGGAATCAGTCGAGAGCTATTTACAGTTTAATTGATACGCTTTTAGGAAGAAGTTGGTTTTTAATGGTTTTTTGAAGGAGTGGAGACTGGGTGAGCATCTAACGGAGGAGGGAAGGGAGTTTCACAGGAATGGTGCAACCCTCAAGAAGTCTTGAAGGTGAGCATCAGAGATGGGTGTACGGACAGAAGATAGACGTAAGTCTTCAGCAGACCGTAAGGGCCTACACGGGACATACTTGTGTATAAGAGGATAGATAGGTGGGAGCAGCATCATGTAGAGATTTGAAAGCAAGAACAAGAATTTTAAATTGAGCCCTATATCTTACAGGAAGCCAATGTAGGAACTGACAGAAGGGTGAACCGTGGGCGGAAAGGTTGTTGGGGGCGCTTTAAATGTAGGAGGTGCCATGATGTCTAGTTGATAGGAGAGGGTGGAATCGTAGAAGGAGGTTGCAGAGCTAGGTGAGGTTTGAGATCAGTGAAAGGAGAGTTTTGAGATTTGTGGAGAAATGCTCTAGGTCAAGACATTGGAGGTTTCTGTGAGATTGATGTTCATACGGTGTCGTAAATTGGGTCTTAGGTATGCCGATGTCAAAAGTCAGCAGATACTGGTCAGATAGAGTAAAAGGAATAGTGGAGAGATTAGAGGCAGTACATAGATTGGTGAAGGCGAGATCAAGAGTGTTTCCTGCTGTATGGGTTGCTAAATTGGACCATTGCGTAAGGTCAGGGCTGGCCTTACGGGTGTGCGAGCTGTGTGGCCGCACAGGGCGCCATGGAGCAGGGGGCGCCGTGCGGCCGCACAGCCGGCCGGGATTTTTTTTTTTTTTAAATTTTCAGCGGGGGCGGAGCTTACCATGCGGGTGGGGCGGAGCTAAAAGCGCCGGAAAACTGCTGCAGGGGAAGCAGGAAGGAGTCCCTGCTTCCCCACCAAACAGTCACCAGGAGCTGCACTGCCTCCACAATGAACTCCACAGGTAACTGTGTGCTTGTCATGTGAGTGTGACTCTCTGCCTGTGTGTATTACTGTCTGTGTGTGTGTATATGACTGTCTGCCTCTGTGTGTGTGTGTGTATTACTGTCTGTGTGTGTGTATGACTGTCTGCCTCTGTGTGTCTGTGTGTATTACTGTCTGTGTGTGTGTGTGTATATGACTCTCTGCCTGTGTGTATTACTGTCTGTGTGTATCACTGTCTGCCTATGTGTGTCTGTGTGTATGACTGTCTGCCTGTGTGTGTATTACTGTCTGTGTATGTGTGTGTGTGACTGTCTGCCTCTGTGTGTCTGTGTATATGACTGTCTGCCTCTGTGTGTCTGTGTATATGACTGTCTGCCTCTGTGTGTATGACTGTCTACCTGTGTGTGTGTATTACTGTGTGTGTGTGTGTGTGACTGTCTGCCTCTGTGTGTCTGTGTATATGACTGTCTGCCTCTGTGTGTCTGTGTGTATGACTGTCTGCCTGTGTGTGTGTATTACTGTCGGTGTGTGTGTATGACTGTCTGCCTCTGTGTGTATGACTGTCTGCCTGTGTGTGTCTGTGTGTGTGTATGACTGTCTGCCTGTGTGTGTGTATTACTGTCTGTGTGTGTGTGTGACTGTCTGCCTGTGTGTGTGCATTACTGTCTGTGTGTGTATGACTGTCTGCCTCTGTGTGTCTGTGTGTATGACTGTCTGCCTGTGTGTGTGTATTACTGTCTGTGTCTGTGTGTATGACTGCCTGCCTGTGTGTGTGTATTACTGTCCGTGTCTGTGTGTATGACTGTCTGCCTCTGTGTGTGTGTGTGTGTGTGTGTGTGTGTGTGTGTGTGTGTTTATTACTGTCTCTGTGTGTGTGTATGACTGTCTGCCTCTGTGTGTCTGTGTGTATGACTGTCTGCCTCTGTGTGTCTGTGTGTGTGACTGTCTGCCTCTGTGTGTGTATTACTGCCTCTGTGTGTGTGTATTACTGTCTGTGTGTGTATTACTGTCTGTGTGTGTGTGTATGACTGTCTGCCTCTGTGTGTCTGTATGTATGACTGTCTGCCTGTGTGTGTGTGTGTGTGTGTGTTTGTGTGTATTACTGTCTGTGTGTGTGCATGACTGTCTGCCTGTGTGTGTCTGTGTGTGTCTGTGTGTATGACTGTCTGCGTGTGTGTGTGTGTTTGTGTATGACTGTCTGCCTCTGTGTGTGTCTGTGTGTATGACTGTGTGTGTCTGTGTGTATTACTGTCTGCCTTTGTGTGTGTCTGTGTGTATTACTGTCTTTGTCTGTGTGTATGACTGACTGTCTGCCTGTGTGTGTCTGTGTGTGTGTGTGAGACTGTCTGCCTTTGTGTGTCTGTGTGTGTGTGTATGACTGTCTGCCTGTGTGTGTGTGTGGATGTCTTCATGTGTGTGTGTATGGCCGTCTGACTCTGTGTGTGTGTGTGTGTGTCACATACAACCAATACACGCATATCACACACTGTTAATACACCCATTACAAATATCACACATAGCATACATATCACACACAGTCATCACACCTACTATCACATACACAGACAACACAAACATTACAGCATACATGGATGACGGGGGGGGGGGGTCGCTGTGAAGATTTTTCGCACAGGGCGTCTAAATGCCTAAGGCCGGCCCTGCGTAAGGTCAAAGGAGGAGGTTACAGAGAACAGACGAGAGGCATCAGTACAGTTGGGGTTGTTAATTGGGATATTGAAATCCCCAAGTATACGGGAAGGAGTGCTAGATGAGAGGAAGTGGGGAAGCCAGGAATAAAAGTGCTCAATGAATAGCATGGGATGACAGCAATTCTTAAAGGAGTGGGTTTAAATAGGCGGACAGTGTGGACTTCAAAAGAAGAAAAGGATAGGGCAGGGGGAGTTATGATTGGTTGAAAAGTACATTGAGGGGAGAGAAGGATGTCTACACCACCTCATTTACAGTTGAGTCTAGGAGTGTGAGAGAATTGTAGCCCACCAAGACATAAAGAGGCAGGAGTAGCACTAGCAGTGGGGGACAGCCAGGTCTCTGTAAGTGCAAGTAGTGTGAGATGAAAATGTTGTGTATGGCTGTTGATTTTCAGAGTTTCTTACAGCAGTATTGGGGCTTGAGAATTCTGAAATCAGGCTGTTGAATAAAGATATGTGAGGGTCAGATAGGCTTGCAATAAAGCTGAGGGAAGGAGATATGTATCTAGGCCCAGAAATGAAGTGATAGTTATTCAAATAAAAACAAACATAACAATATAAGAAGAGGTCAGTCAGAAATCAGAGGGAAAATAGGGGAATGCATATAGGTGAATAAAACAATTACGTACAGGGCTAGCAAAACTACACTTTAGCATGACAGACAAGTTATAAAGGCAAGAAAATATACAATGCACACAGGATATATAAAATAATATAAAATAAATGTACAGGGTTGTTAAATTAATTACCGTATTTATCGGCGTATAACACGCACTTTTTTCCCCTGAAAATAGGGGAAAAATCGTGGGTGCGTGTTATACGCCGATATCCCATAATTACTTACCTGTCCTGAAGCGTGGGCCGGCTTCACAGCGCGCACCGCGGTACAGGAACTTTAATTTCAGGTTCCGGTTTCCGGCGGGACTGAAAGGAAGTGTGCACAATAGTGTGCACACTTCCTTTCAGTCCCGCCGGAAACCGGAACCTGAAATTAAAGTTCCTGTACCGCGGTGCGCGCTGTGAAGCCGGCCCACGCTTCAGGACAGGTAAGTAATTATGGGAGGGGAGGAAAGTACACTATGGGAGGGGAGGGGAGGGGGAGGAAAGTACACTATGGGAGGGGAGGGGGAGGAAAGTACACTATGGGAGGGGAGGGGGAGGAAAGTACACTATGGGAGGGGAGGGGGGAGGAAAGTACACTATGGGAGGGGAGGGGGGGAAGTACACTATGGGAGGGGAGGGGGAGGAAAGTACACTATGGGAGGGGGAGGAAAGTACACTATGGGAGGGGAGGGGGGGAAGTACACTATGGGAGGGGAGGGGGGGAAGTACACTATGGGAGGGGAGGGGGGAAGTACATTATGGGAGGGGAGGGGGGGAAAGTACACTATGGGAGGGGAGGGGGGGGAAATACTATGGGAGGGGGGGGGATACTATGGGAGGGGATGGGGGGAAATACTATGGGAGGGGAGGGGGGGAAATACTATGGGAGGGGAGGGGGGGAGAATACTATGGGAGGGGGGGGGAGAATACTATGGGAGGGGAGGGGGTGAGAATACTATGGGAGGGGAGGGGGGAGAATACTATGGGAGGGGAGGGGGGGGAGAATACTATGGGAGGGGAGGGGGGAGAATACTATGGGAGGGGAGGGGGGAGAATACTATGGGAGGGGGGGGAGAATACTATGGAAAGGGGGGGGACACTATGGGATGAGGGGGGAACACTATGGGATGAGGGGGGAATACTATGGGATGAGGGGGGGGAATACTATGGGAGGGGGGGAAATTTCCTGGAATTTCTTTCTAAAAATGAGGTGCGTGTTATACGCCGGTGCGTGTTATACGCCGATAAATACGGTATAAATGATGCTGTGCAGGATAGAGTCTTAGTGTGGTCTTCCACAAGTCTGCCTTTGCTTATTGCAGATGATAAGCTGATGGAGCACTGAATTTCTTACAGCAGTATTGGGGCTTGATAATTCTGAAATCAGGCATTGCTTATTGCAGATGATCAGCTGATGGAGCTATTAAATGTTAGGAGTAACCTTGATCCTTCTATTGTCTTGTCTTGTTCATTGGTGCCCCTCGCCAGCTGGTTTGGAGACAAGGAGAAATACAGAGAGTTTCAAATTGATAAGAAAGACCATGGCAGGGGAAAATTACTCACTATCAGCAAGTTTCTCAAAATTGTTGCCAATTCTCATATTTCTCATATTGTTTGGTTTTGTAGCAACGTATTTGCTTAGGTTCTCCCTTATTTAAAAGGGTAATCCAGACATGGACCCCTGTGCTTACTGTGCCTAGTGTGGTATCAGACGTAGCTACACTTCTCTGATGAGGCCAAAAGGCCCAAACGATTGCCCAGGGTTGGTGTATCTCTCATGCAGAGAGGACTTGCTAGCATTTCAGTTCTAGACTTGCCAGAATAGTGACCAACAGGTTGAGCTGCAGGCAAGCTTCACTTCCTTTGTCAATCTAACAAGGGGGTAAAGCTTGCCTTAATCTTTTTTTTAAGACTGCCAAGTGTAGGAAAAAAACATAAAACAAAGTAGTCCCTTCTTTGCCTTATAGTTTAAAGAGAAATAGATCAGCTATGAATTAATGAAGAACAGATTCTGAAAGAGGAAGATAAAATGAAACAGTTTTATGTAGCTAAGGCACTTTACAATTCCCAATTGTAAAAATGTTATATGTGCAACATCTTAAGATATGTGTCGCATCTTCATCTAGTGCAGGCTTCCCCAAACTTTGGCCCTCCAGATGTCGCTGAACTACAACTCCCATGATTTTCAGCCTATTTAATTCATAGAATCATGGGAGTTGTAGTTCAGCAACATCTGGAGGGCCGGAGTTTGGGGAAGCGTGATCTAGTGTGTTTTATATGTGAAATTATATCACATATAATATAATATGAACATACAATTGAATTATTTACATTTGGTCTATTATCCACAAAACACATAAATGACAAATACATATTAAAGCTGGTATATAATGTTTATCTATACAGTGATTTTCCAGATAATATATGGATTCAAATGTATATTGGCTTGAATATTTCTTAAACCTCTAAGCTGAACTGCTACAATGTATTTTGAGTTGAAGCATCACAAATCAGATATAAGTGTGTCTGTCATACCGGACAGTAGGTGGGGCTGTTACAATTGTACATAGTTATAGAATGAAGAAGAATATGTCCACATTTTGTCCTGATGTTATGATTGGACTCTCTATTTAACAGACTGTTTGTCATCTCTGTTACTTTAAATTAATTCATATATTTTCTTATAATCAGCACATTTTAATGCCTTTCATTTTGAATTCTGTTAAAATTCTTTAAAACATAAGTAAGCATAAGTAACAGATTTATGCAGATATAAAACATACATACCTACCCCAACTTCTATGCTAGGACTTATCACTGCACTTAATGTCAGGGTAGGGGACCGAGGACAAATAAATATACTAGGATAATAAAAAATAGCTCTTCCTTTATAGATGTGCTAGATCAGTGCATAATGTATAGATTAAATCGTTATTAGATTAAAATGGAACTCTTTCATATTTTGCATGACAGAGCCCAGTTCCAGTTCATAGGATAATTTAAAATCCCTATACTGCTGTTGTTGAAACAAATGTTAATGTGAAAACTCAGTTGATGCTGCAATGGTTCATTAACTCATAAATTTTAAAAATCATGTTATGACCGACAAACTGAGCTTGTTAACTCTAAATGCATAATCCTTAATGCTCTGTTCATAAATTGCTGAAGGAAAAGACAGGTGCATTTGCCTTCCTACATGCATTTCTATAGTTCATTAAGAATACATGCCTGTAGAATTCTACTCTCGAGATATGTAACCTCATTTCATATAAGGGTAATTGCAATGTCATACGTGTACAGTAAAACATTACATAGTCTGCTAATTGTATTGAGAACACTGTTGAACATATTGAGACTAATGTATGTCTTATGCAATATGTCTTCTTTTATAAACATGTGCACATAATGTTATAAGCCTCTGCTACATGGCCTACTGTTGTTGTTGTTACTCACACATTAATGCGTCTCGGGAAGATTTGCTTGCAAGCTTTGGTTTATTGTGCAGACAAGAATGCCTGTAGGCATATCAGGTGTACCTAATTTTGTCTGCCCTCCGGTAGAAAGGACTATTCATAGCAATCTTGACAGTGTTTAATCATACTGAATAACTGCTTCTTCACTCGCTACTAATGCTGCCTGTTAGCATACAAGATTTAATGAAAATGTGTATATGCACAAATACATGTACATATAAACATGTCACTGCTATAAAAGATGTGATTAATCCTTTTATATTTAATACCACTCTTTTTTGTAATTGTATAATTCAAAATTTGCTGTACAAATCTGAATGTTCTTTCTTTATATAAGCTACAGGTAACCTGAGTTTCAGACTTATCCAGAGGCAAAGCTGTCAAATGTCATTAGTCTAGCTCGTCAGTGTGATATCCATCCAGCGTTTTGTTTATTTCTGGTCCACTAGTTTCATAGCTCCTTAAGAATAAATACAGAGCAAGATCTTGGATTATCACAGTGATGACCATGTGTTAATTAAAATAAGAAAGCATTTAAAAAAAAACATAGGTTAAAGCACCATATGGTTTGCTTAAGTGATATTCATTTGGCTCACCTTGGGACTGTCTTTCTCTCATGCTCAACCATTTGTAATACATAAATATCTAAAAGCTACCAATTCTTTTTTGTTATACACTGACATTGCATTTAATTATGTCACAGTGGTTATTTTTTTTCTAAAGGCAGCTGTAATAGGGGGAGTATATTAACTTAAAGGGATACTCCAGTTACTAATTTCACTCATTGACATGCAAATCAATAACTTTTTTGATATGCGTTTTAATGGATTTTTTTTTTGTTATTCTGTTTCTCTGTCTCTCTGTATTCTGTTAAAATACACCTACCATTAACATTATAGACTGATAATTTCTATGTCAGTGGGTAAACGTTCAAAATCAACTGGGGATCAAATATTTTTTTCCCCTCACTGTACATATCATTATAATTCATATATCATTTTTCAGTATATTTAGTCAGAAAAAATAAATACAATAATAAGCAAAGAGCAAACAAAAGGGTATAAACTATTCATTATTGATATATAATTTGACCTATATCAGAACTGCCAAAGTATAACAATTTGAAAAAGAATTATAGAGACTGAAAGCAATGGTAATACAGGTTTTATGGGTGAATGGTCAGAACAAAATTAAAATAGTAATTATTAATGAACAATAACAGAGTTAGGATGGAATATCTTATTTCGTTTTTGCTCAGAAATAGTTGATGGTTATTAAGACATAAGCAGCAACACATAGGAGCAATGCATATCATGTTTATGCTTTTAACTGAGTAAATGTGGTCAGAGAAATAGAAACATCAAGTACTATTCTTTTCATCTGCCAAAACTGCAGATCTTATTAATACTATAAAGAAAAGCAAAGGCAATTTTGCAAGCATTGCTCCATAGTAGTTCTCATAGGCATCAGGAACAAACAAAATTGTACAGAAGCAGAACTGAGCAGCACACAATGTTTTCATATTGCTTTGTATTGCTTTTGCATTTGAGAATTCATTTGATTTCATTTAGAAAGGTTTATTTGCTTCATGTTGGAATGGATTTACACAAATTTCAGATATATACAGAATGGATTTTTAAATGGAAATTGCAAATTATTTAAAACCCTGTACTAACATCCATTATAAATCCCTCAGCTGCTAAAACTAGAGACTTTGAGATGGTTATAGATAAAAGATAAAAGCAAAAAAAATATTCAGAAAACCAACTTTTGCATTGATAGGACATTTCCCCATTTACAGGACACAACACGATTCATTGGGACAATTAACAAAAATATTATGTATAAATGTAGTACAATATATCATATATAACTTATCCTGGGAAAGACAAATCAATCTATCTATCTATCTATTATTATTATTGTCATTTTTATAGCACCAACAGATTCCGTAGTACTTTACTATATTATAAGAGGGGTGATTTAACTATAAATAAGATAATTACAAGAAAACTTACAGGAATGATAGGTTGAAGAGGACCCTGCTCAAATGAGCTTACAGTCTAAAGGAGGTGGGGTGTAAAACACAATAGAAAAGGAAATAGCATCAAATAAGGTGGGAGTGAAGTAGAGCTGGAGGAGAGAGTGGAGTGCTGCCCTTTAGGAGAGAGCAAGAGACAGGTATGCAAGGTAGAGGTTACTCTGGGAGGCCATAAGCTTTCCTAATGAAATGGGTTTTAAGGCACTTATTAAACAATTGAAGACTAGGGGAGAGTCTGATGGCAATAGGCAGGTTATTCCATAGGAAGGGAGCCGCCTGCGAGAAGTCCTGCATGCGTGAGTTGCCGTCCGCGGGCTAGCAGCGGACAGGAGAAGGTTACTGGCAGAGTGGAGAGACCGAGAAGGGGCATACCTATGGATCTGTGAAGAGATATAAGAGGGGCTAGAATTGTTCAGTGCTTTATAGGTATGGGTTAGCACTTTGAATTGACTCCTATAGGATACAGGAAGCCAATGTAAGGACTGACAGAGGGGTGAGGTGTGAGAGGACTGACTTGAGAGGAAAATCAGTCTGGCAGCAGCATTCATTACAGACTGCAGCAGGGCAATACGGTTTTTGGGAAGACCAATTAGGAGAGGGTTACAATAATCCAAGAAGGAGATTACTAGAGCATGGACAAGATCCTTACTAACATCTTGCGTAGGAAAGGGGTGAATGTGGGCTAGTTTTTAAGATGGAATCTACAGCACTTGGTAACATGCTGGATGTGAGACTCAAATGTGAGGCCAGAGTCAAGTATGACACCAAGACAACGTGCTTGCAAGGATGGACTGATGTGGATACCACTAACTTTAAGGGAGAGCGAAAGAGGAGGATCAGTATTAGGAGAAAAAAAAAAAGACAAGGAGCTAAGTTTTAGAGAGATTTAGTTTCAGAAAGCAGGAGGATATCCAGTCAGAGATGGAAGAAAGGCAAGCAGTGACACGTTGCAGGACGGCAGGGGAGAGGTCCGGCGAGGAGAGATATATCTGGGTTCCATCAGCGTACAGGTGTTATTGGATTCCAAATGAGGCAATAAGTTTGCCAAGAGAGGCAGTATAAAGAGAAAATAGAAGGGGACCAAAGACAGAGGCTTTGGGGACTACAACCAAGACAGGACAAAGGGAGGAGGTATCATTAGAAAAGAAGACACTGAATAAGCGTTGGGAGAGGTAGGAGGAAAAGCACGAGAGGACAGAGTCACAAAGACTGAGTGATTGAAGAGTTTGAAGAAGGAGAATATGATCAACAGTGTCAAAGGCAGCAGAGGTCAAGAAGACTAAGTATGGAGTAGTGGCCTTTTGATTTAGCTGCTATTAGGTCATTAGTAACATTGATAAGAGCAGTTTCAGTAGAGTGGAGAGGGCAGAAGCCAGATTGAAGAGGGTTAAGGAGAGAGTTGGAATTGAGGAAGTGAGACACACGAGTTAAGACAAGTCTTTCCGGAAGCTTTTAGGAAAAAGGGAGCAGGGATATGGAACGATAGTTAGAGGGCGAGGACGGGTCGAGAGATGTTTAAGGTCAGCAGGGACAATGCCAGAAGAGAGAGAGCAGTTGAAGATGTGTATTATGGAAGGCACAAGACAAGGGGAGAGAGATCTGATAAGGTGGGATGGGACAGGATGAAGCGGGCAAATGGTGGGTTGAGAGGAAAGGAGAAGCACAGCCACCTCTTGTTCAGTAGCCGGGAAGAAAGTCTGAAGGGTAGGAAAGCCATGATCAACGTGTGGTTGAGAAAGAGAAAGGCAGGGTGGGGAGAATTCTTTCCTTATTCTTTCCTTTCCTTAGCTGTCAGTAAAGTAGCATGCAAAGCTATTGGCTTTGAATGGTGGCTACAGCAGGGCAAAGAAGAGAGTTAAAGGTGTAAAAGAAACACCTGGGATTGCAGGAGCTTGAATTAATGAGAGAGGAAAAATATGACTGTTTGGCCAGTGCAAGGACTGCGCTGTGTGAACATAATATTAATCTATAAAGAAGAAATTCTGAGTGGGTGCCAGACTTCCTCCAGGAACGTTTAGCACAATGGGAGCAACTTTGCAGGTAGCGTGTTGATTTAGTATGCCACGGTTGGGGGCGTGTCCTCCTCGAGATTCATGTTTGGAGTGGGGCTGCAGTGTTCAAGGTAGAGGTGAGGGTGGTGTTATATGTGCAGATGGCCAGTGAGGGACAGGAGAGGGAAGGGATGGATAAGAGTTGTGAATCAATATCAACTGACATCTGCTGGAGTTCAATAGAATTAAGGTTCCTTATGAGTTGAGAGTGGTTAGGCTGAGGTTGTTGGGTGGGGGGGTATTCGAGTGCAAATGATAAGAGGTGCTGGTAAGAGAGTGGAAATGGAGTGTTGCAGATATTAGACACTGTATTTGCATAAGAGAAAATGGGAGGTTGAGGGAATTTCCAGCTACATGGGTGGGGGAATTGAATGTAGTGAGTTAATGGGAATATTGAAGTCCCCGAGAATTAAGGATGGTATGTTAGAGTAGAGGAAGTAGGGTAGCCAGGCAGCAAAGTGGTCAAGGAAGAGGAGAGGGGAACCAGGAGGGCGATAAGTAATGGCAATGTGAGCAGAGGAGGGTTTGAAAAGGCTAATTGAATGGATTTCAAATGATGAGAAAGAGAGGCAAGGGGGGGGTGGGTAGAGGTTGGAAGGAGCAGTGAGGTGTGAGTAGAAACCCTACACCACCACCTTTACATTCAGAGTGTCTTGGGTTGTGGGTAAGTTGAAGGCCACCAAAAAATAAAGATGCAGGGGTACATATCCATGGCAGCAAAACAATGGGGTGGCTCTTCCCTATCCCCAATTAGACAAGAACTTAATTAAAACAAAGTATTAAAGAAACCCCTCCTACCTCTCAGTCTTTTTGTTCCTGTCCTATCCTTAGGACAGTCATCCTAAGACTAGAGATTTTTTTATTTTTGGCTTACCTGACAGTTATTACCTTCTGCCTCAAGGGAGTACAGCCTCTCTTCCTTAAGAACATTGATTTTGTTGACATGTTGTTAGGAACCAGGAACCAGACAGAGACAGAACTTAGATGCAAAACACCTTTATTATTAAATAGAAAACAAAGAAATAACCAAAAGCAAAGTCCAGGAGGCAAGCAGGGAGGGGGCACCAGAGCGGGTAGTCAGACGAGCCAGGATCAGGAGAATGGAGAGCACCGGAGTCAGGAACAAGGCCAGAAGTCAGCAAACAGGAACCAGGAACACACAGGAAACATGGAGTCTTCTGGGAAACAGGAAACCATGCAAGGGCCAGGAAGGTACTGGGGCTTGCTGCTTAAATAGGCTGCACTGATTAGCAGCAGGGCTGGTTACTACAATCAGGTGAGTAACCATGGCAACATTAAAGAAGGAGCTGGTCATTAAAATCAGCTGAAAGCTCAGACAAACAGAAAGGAAGGGTTGCCGTTTAAAACAGCAAAGAAACCCTGACAGTACCTCCCCTCAATGCCCCTCCCCCCCCCCCCCCCCATAACTGCTGGTGGATCCAGGCTTCATGAGAAAGTGGGTATGAAAGGAACGAAGGAGGAATGGGGCATGGACATCAGAGGCTGGAACCCAGAAGCATTCCTCTGGACTGTACCCTTTCCATTGCACCAAGTATTGGACCATATTTAAAAGAAGAAAAACAACCACAACAAGAGGACATAGTCTTAAATTAGAGGGGCACAGGTTTAAAAATAATATCCGGAAATATTACTTTACTGAGAGAGTAGTGGATGCATGGAATAGCCTTCCAGCTGAAGTGGTAGAGGTTAACACAGTAAAGGAGTTTAAGCATGTTTAAGCATGTGTGGGATAGGCTTAAGGCTATCCTAACTATAACTAATGAAAGTATGTAAAAATTGGGCAGACTAGATGGGCCGAATGGTTCTTATCTGCCGTCACATTCTATGTTTCTATGTTTCTATTTGTCCTCTGAACACTAGTGAATCCATGATGCTGCATATCTCATATTTCTCATGATTATCAACCAGAACAGGACATGGGCATGGCACTGAGGTGGTGTAGCGATTACACACCAAGGGTTTCAAGAGGGAAACATGGAATACATTTGAGATGCGCATGCTAGCAGGAAGGTCAAATGCATAAGCTACAGGGTTAACCCTTCAAACTATATATGAAATGGCCCAATGTAGCGGGGTGCTAGTTTTTGTGAGGGAACACGAAGCCATAGGTTAGGGGAAGACAGCCACACCCTTTCTCTAGGTAGGTCTAGGTAAATGTAGGTAGGTGTTTGCAGTCAGCCTGGAGTTTGTAGATCTGCATTGAGCATTGCAAGGAGTTCTGAACCTGCAACCAAGTGGAACAGAGTTACTCCAATGCTGGTATCTCTTGTAGCATGAACGTATCAGGCAACATTGACGGCTGAAACCCATAGTTCACCAAGAACGGGGATAGCCGGGAAAAAGTATTAATGGCACTTTTGTGGGCAAACAATGTTAGGGACCAGGACCCAGACAGAGATGCAAAACACCTTTATTATAAATAGCAAATAAAGAAATAACCATAAGCAAAGTCCAGGAGGCAAGCAGGGATCAGGCACCAGAGCGGGTAGTCAGATGAGCCATGATCAGGAGAACGGAGAGCAATGGAGTCAGGAACAAGGAACACAGAGGAAATAGGGAGTCTTCTGGGACACAGGAAACTATGCAAGGGCAAGGAGGTACTGGGGCTTGCTGCTTAAATAGGCTGCACTGATTAGCAGCAGGGCTGGTTACTACAATCAGGTGAGTAACCGTGGCAACATTAATGAAGGAGCGGATTGTTAAAATCAGCTGAAAGCTCAGACACAGAGAAATGAAGGGTTGCTTATTAAGTGTGTATATACCGTATTTATCGGCGTATAACACGCACTTTTTTCCCCTGAAAATAGGGGGAAAATCGTGGGTGCGTGTTATACGCCGATATCCCATAATTACTTACCTGTCCTGAAGCGTGGGCCGGCTTCACAGCGCGCACCGCGGTACAGGAACTTTAATTTCAGGTTCCGGTTTCCGGCGGGACTGAAAGGAAGTGTGCACAATAGTGTGCACACTTCCTTTCAGTCCCGCCGGAAACCGGAACCTTAAATTAAAGTTCCTGTACCGCGGTGCGCGCTGTGAAGCCGGCCCACGCTTCAGGACAGGTAAGTAATTATGGGAGGGGAGGAAAGTACACTATGGGAGGGGAGGGGTGGGGGAGGAAAGTACACTATGGGAGGGGAGGGGGAGGAAAGTACACTATGGGAGGGGAGGGGGAGGAAAGTACACTATGGGAGGGGAGGGGGAAGTACACTATGGGAGGGGAGGGGGAGGAAAGTACACTATGGGAGGGGAGGGGAGGGGAGGGGGAGGAAAGTACACTATGGGAGGGGAGGGGGAGGAAAGTACACTATGGGAGGGGAGGGGGAGGAAAGTACACTATGGAAGGGGAGGGGAGGAAAGTACACTATGGGAGGGGAGGGGGAGGAAAGTACACTATGGGAGGGGAGGGGGGGAAGTACACTATGGGAGGGGAGGGGGGGAGTACACTATGGGAGGGGAGGGGGAAGTACACTATGGGAGGGGAGGGGGAGGAAAGTACACTATGGGAGGGGAGGGGGAAGTACACTATGGGAGGGGAGGGGGAGGAAAGTACACTATGGGAGGGGAGGGGGGGAAATACTATGGGAGGGGGGAAATACTATGGGGGGGGAAATACTATGGGAGGGGAGGGGGGGAAATACTATGGGAGGGGAGGGGGGGAAATACTATGGGAGGGGAGGGGGGGAAATACTATGGGAGGGGAGGGGGGAAGAATACTATGGGAGGGGAGGGGGGAGAATACTATGGGAGGGGAGGGGGGAGAATACTATGGGAGGGGGGAATACTATGGGAGGGGGGGAGAATACTATGGAAAGGGGGGGCACTATGGGATGAGGGGGGAATACTATGGGATGAGGGGGGAATACTATGGGATGAGGGGGGGAATACAATGGGAGGGGGGTAAATTTCCTGGAATTTCTTTCTAAAAATGAGGTGCGTGTTATACGCCGGTGCGTGTTATACGCCGATAAATACGGTATATGCATATATATATATATATATATATATATATATATATATATACACACACACACATATATATATGCATATCTATCTATCTATATATATAGATATGCATATATATATGTGTGTGTGTATATATATATATATATATATATATATATATATATATATATGCATATATATACACACTTAATATATATATAGCAAAACCCAGTGACCATGACATCAGGAAGAAGGATCATGAGAAGATGGATAAATACCAAGGACTGAAAGAAGAACTAGAAAGGATGTGGAAAGTGAAGGCAGTAGTAGTCCCAGTTAGGAGCACTCGGGCTGTGACTCCCAAGTTGGGGGAGTGGCTTAATCAGATTCCAGATCTGAGATCGCTGTCCAGAAGAGTGCAGTTCTATGAACTGCTAAGACACTGTGCTGAACCCTTAAACTCCCACGCCTCTGGTAGAGGACCGAGAATGAGGAATAAAACATTCCATCCAGGAGGGGTGAGAAAATAATGTTTTATATATGTTGGAAGGCCATTTGGCCTGAATTTGTGGGAGGAGTTATTGTTATGCCACAAGTATAATTCATGTGGAACACAACTGCAGATTTGAAATGTTCCTTATCTTTTAACAGAGCTTGATTGACGATAGACAATTAGAGTTTGCTTGAATCTAGATTTTTGCAGTTAAATATGTTTTTTTTTTTTTTTGCCTCTTTCTCCAAACCTACAAATCAAGCATCTTACTTAAACTTCCTATGCTTTCACTCCGCTTTACGTCTCCAAGGTCAACCACACACTATCAATCCTAATCCACTACTTCACGTCTAAACCTTCCATTAGGGTGGAGCTATATCATGACTTCCTTTGCCGGCCTCTCTGTTACAAAGCGCTGCATCAGCAGCTTCAAGCTCTTACACCCCAGTCTACATCACTAAGTGTTGGGGCCACGGGCAATCCTCAGCGCAGTTACATATGTACCTCAATCAGAGTAAAAGCTCCTCACAAGCTTTCAGTACCCACGCTGTATAAACTTGCATAAAGTGTGTTTTCTTTGAATCCTCTTTTGCCCTCTTTTACAGGCCTACTCGTACGTTGGTTTCGGCACACCTCAACCAACTTTGCTTCTCCTTCTACATCCCATTACATATTAGATAAATTCAGAGCACAAATATATATATATATATATATATATATATATATATATATATATATATATGTGTATATATACATATATATATGTACACACATACAAGCTGGAACAAAATAGCTGGCAGTCAAGGAACTTGTATGCCCAAATGACCATAAAACACAGCACACATTATATACATACACTAAACTTACTAAAAGCTAAGTGTGTATTTCCAAACTAGATGTGTTACACCTAAAATGAGCATCCGGATATACACCAATAAAACCGCATAAAAAAAACTGTCTTCAAACAGGATTCCAGCAACATTTCTCATTTAAACCCTGTGGAATAATAATTTTTCATGTAAAAATACAAAAATCCTCCATCTGCAAGAGTAATTGGACATGATCACCTCCTGTACACAGGGGAGGTACATGATCAATTACCTTAAATGCAAGGTTGGTAACTGATGACTATCAGTTGATCCTATATACACACTATGTATCCCCTACGCACACACTAGATTCCCTGTACACACACAACCAATAAACATTCACTTACAATACAGCCCCTATGCACACACTTGCTACAACCCCCTACACAACACTATAGTACCTATACACTCTCTCCCTCCTACAGTCCATAGATATGTTTTAATATAAACTCAATAAAATTTGTCAAAGCTAAAAAAAAGAGCTAGAACTTAATATATATTAAACATTAATATGAGGTAAATAAATGCATTAATATGAAATCTATTTAAAAAAAGCCAAGATACTAAAGCCAATTTGTTCATAGAGATATACCGTATTTTTCGCTCCATAAGACGCACTTTTTTTCCCCTCAAAAGTGAGGGGAAATGTCTGTGCGTCTTATGGAGCGAATATGAAGCTTTACTTACCTGTCTTGCAGCGTTGGCCGGCAGCACAGGGCGCACCGCGGTACTGGAACTTGAATTTCATGTTCCGGTTTCCGGCGGGACTGAAAGGAAGTGCGCACAAGCTGAGTGCGCACTTCCTTTCAGTCCCGCCGGAAACCGGAACATGAAATTCAAGTTCCAGTACCGCGGTGCGCCCTGTGCTGCCGGCCAACGCTACAAGACAGGTAAGTAATTATGGGACAAGGGGAGGGGGACAGTATGGGAGAGAAGAATATGGGGAGGGGGATGAAGTCTATGGGGAGGGGGGGGATGAAGTCTATGGGGAGGGGGGGGATGAAGTCTATGGGGAGGGGGTGGGGTGAAGTCTATGGGGAGGGGGGAGATGAAGTCTATGGGGAGGGGGGGGAGATTAAGTCTATGGTGGGGGGAGATTAAGTCTATGGGGAGGGGGGGAGATGAAGTCTATGGGGAGTGGGGGATGAAGTCTATGGGGAGGGGGGGAGATGAAGTCTATGGGGAGGGGGGGAGATTAAGTCTATGGGGAGGGGGGGAGATGAAGTCTATGGGGAGGGGGGGAGATGAAGTCTATGGGGAGGGGGGGGAGATGAAGTCTATGGGGAGGGGGGGGATGAAGTCTATGGGGATGGGGGGATGAAGTCTATGGGGAGGTGGTGGATGAAGACTATGGGGAGGGGGTGAGTGAAGACTATAAGAGAGAGGAGAAGACTATGGGAGGGGGGGACACTATGGGACAGGAGAGAAAAAAAATATTCTGTACAAACTGTCCCATAGTAAGAAACACTATGGGACAGTTTGTTCAGAATATTTTTTTTCTGGGTTTCTTCCTCTAAAAACTAGGTGCGTCTTATGGTGAGGTGTGTCTTATGGAGCAAAAAATACGGTAAATCAATTTATTGCAGATGTTATCAATTCTAATGAAAGATTAAGTATTGTTAAAAAATAATGTTAAGCTTTATTTCATCCAAAACTTTTATTTATCTTATGGTGCACACTCATTATTCTTAGTAATCTATTCCAGTTTAGTCACATTTTAGTTTCGCAAAAAACAATGAGTAGTAGGATGTGGATCAGTGTAACGGTACGTTTCAGCAGACAAGGGGTTAAAATCCGTTTAGGCGATATGCCCCTTTCTGAGAGACAGGCACAGCTACTGCAGAACACTAAACTCCCGAACTGGATACAAAATAGCACTCCAAACTGGAACCTCATGAATAGCTGCTAGCAGACTAACAGGAAAAGCAGACATCAGCTTACACTCCTAGCAATCAATCTCCAACAGCATACAGTGAATCCCCCCAAGAACGAGACAAGGCTCCGTGTTGAGGGTCAAGCAGTGGTCTCAGGTCCTGGCACACCCAGCCTGGTTTTTATACGGTTGTGCACATACAGGACACACCCAGGGGGAGGCATAAAACAACCAATCAAGTAATAGAACAACCCACACATCCCCTCCCCTCAGATAAGCAATTAACATAATTTATTACATACAGTAAAAATACAGTTTCCACACATACTCTGTAACTTTAAAATCATACATCACATCCACATAAAAATACATATCCAATCAATCCATTCAGGGGTACAACATATTAAAAAATGGCATGAATCAGACCAGGGGTTAAAAAGTTAGTAAAAGTATCCTTTGTTCCCCCTGGCTGGCAGTATTTTAATCTGGCTCAAAAAGTAAAAGTAAAACATCCCCACAATGCATCCTGGCTTCCTCCCTTCTGCCCTGGAGATAATTGGAGAAGTAATCCAATTATCTCCCAGGTCAAAGACAAAACTCCATTACACATGTGGGGACCTAAATACAGGATTATGTTTTAAAATATATGAAGTTACTTTTTATACATAACACACAGACATGTAACATATCCCCAGATAGCTGGGATCTGAACGCACAAAACTACCGAATAGCGCGCAGATCCTATTCACACAGTTCAATTGCCATGGAGCTAAAGTCTTTCCCATAGTCTTTCATTATATGAATAGGCTCCATGGCATAGCTATCTGGGGGTATCACCGCTCACACAGGGCAAGTACCGAATGGCCCCACTGTGTTTAAAGGGCCAGAATGAGTGACATGCACTCTGTTAGGGCCGAATACATTTTTTTTTTTTAAAAGGGCCCAATCTCCCAGGGACCATAATCACATGGCAAGAGGCTGGCAAGCAGTCCTCTCCAGGCCCAAGTGGCGAAGGGCACTTCGTCACAATCAGTAAATGTATACTAAAACAAAATACTATTTTAAAAGATCACCATAACCAAAAACATTGTTTTATGCGTGCTGCCGATAGACGCATTTTATGCACAGAATTCATGCAAGCAGCACGAAAAGCTAATTCTTGGTGAACTTACACCTCAAGCAGCAACCTCAAATATCTCTATATGTGCAGCATTTCTTAATGATGCACTGCACATATAGAGTACAAGCAACATGACCATGTCAATGTGGTAAGCATAAAGGGGGGTCTTGTAATGTAAAATAAGTTTCATCATTTTAGTTTACAGATGATGGCATATGTGACTGTCATTTGGGGCTGTCCAGCTGTTCATGGATATTTTCTTTAAAATGCAAGTAATGCACACCTTTCTAGGTTGATAAGGTTTCTTGGTTCAAAAGTAAAAGGGTTAATATTTTTAATAGCACGTTGGCGCTATTCACATTGTCATGATGTATAAGTATTGTGCTGAAATTATCTACTTGGCTTCCTTAATATTTGGACCACTTACTGGAAGAGTATGATTGCATGACCCCATGGCATTAAAAGGTTTAATATATCTAAAATAATGCATCAGCCTGATCTAATCAGCAATTGTATATTGATTTGCAGTGCACAATCAATTTGTTAATCCTTTTATTGTTGATGAGCTGTAAAACCAGTTTATATTAATATTTTAAATGGAGGAACCTGTCAGTTGCCTAAACAATGACTTGCAGTATACCTATTTAAGAGATTCTGACTAAAACATTAAGGGAGCCCACTCTATATTATCATAAAACACACAAAAATAAACATTATTTAGCAAGTTACAAATAAAAGCAAAAAATAAAGTATCTTAATGTGACACAAGTCCAGTGCTTAATTCGCAATAATGCCCAGATGTGCAAAATAAGTTTTAAACTTTAGGAACTGGTTTCGGAGCAATTTGGAATTTGCCAAACAGAAAAATTAAATATGAATTCAAGCTAAATATAGGAATTTTTACAGTAATGAATCACTGTATTGCATCTGATTTTACCCCCCAAAATTTTATTTTTGGAATAGTGGTGAGTTATGGTATGTTTTACAGTGAACCAAAATAATTGAATCATTTAATTAGCTTACTGATTTTGAACTTTACAGTGGCACTGTCAATCCACCCTCCTCTCCCTAAAAAAAGAGTATTTAATAAAGATACAATCTTTATGAAAAATGCATACTGTGTTGAAAGTTTACTGAAATTTTACCCAGTCAAGAGATATACAGAGACAAATCAGAGACTACTTTGCCTTTGCTCTGCTTGACGTTCTAAGACTCAGGGCGGAGTCAATCCCAACAGCCATCATCACTGCTGCAGGGAATTGACTGTGTCTATAGAGGACCCACACCTGTGAGGGACAGATTCAGGTAAGTAAATATCACCCTTACTTGCCCGCCCCCCTCAACTTTGGCTACTGGACTCCAGCGGCGATATCACCATCAGGTAGTGTTGTCGCGAACCCGAAATTTTCGGTTCGCGAACGGCGAACGCGAACTTCCGCAAATGTTCGCGAACCGGCGAACCGCGCGAACCGCCATTGACTTCAATGGGCAGGCAAATTTTAAAACCAACAGGGACTCTTTCTGGCCACAATAGTGATGGAAAAGTTGTTTCAAGGGGACTAACACCTGGACTGTGGCATGCCAGAGGGGGATCCATGGCAAAACTCCCATGGAAAATTGCACAGTTGATGCAGAGTCTGCTTTTAATCCATAAAGGGCAGAAATCACCTAACATTGACACCTGTCCTCAAAGCCCAGCCCTGATACACACTGACACAGAGCAGAATAGAGACTGTTCCCCCTACATAGGGTCACTTGGCAGATATGGATTGACACCTGTCCTCAAAACCCCTGATACACACTGACACAGAGCAGAATAGGGACTGTTCCTCCTACATAGGGTCACTTGGCAGATATGGATTGACACCTGTCCTCAAAACCCCTGATACACACTGACACAGAGCAGAATAGGGACTGTTCCCCCTACATAGGGTCACTTGGCAGATATGGATTGACACCTGTCCTCAAAACCCCTGATACACACTGACACAGAGCAGAATAGAGACTGTTCCCTGTCCACAGAGACCATGATACACACTGACACAGAGCAGAATAGGGACTGTTCCCCCTACATAGGGTCACTTGGCAGATATGGATTGACACCTGTCCTCAAAACCCCTGATACACACTGACACAGAGCAGAATAGAGACTGTTCCCTGTCCACAGAGACCATGATACACACTGACACAGAGCAGAATAGAGACTGTTCACCGTCCACAGAGACCATGATACACACTGACACAGAGCAGAATAGGGACTGTTACCCCTACATAGGGTCACTTGGCAGATATGGATTGACAAATTCCTGACAAACAGCTACTACATGCAAGGAAGGCAGCAGGGGCACAAATGACCCACTCCCGACGCGGGAAGGTAGTGACGACAAATAACAATACAGGACTCTTTAGAGGCCCTGTAATTATAATCAGTCCACTTGAAATCCTTTAACTTTGATCAATTGGAGGGAAGTCTGGTGCAGAGCCACTGACCCATGCGCAGGGCCAGCCTTAGGCCTTTGGGCGCCCTGTGCAAGAAATCTTCACCCTGTCACACCCATGTGCAAGAAATCTTCACCCTGTCACACACACACACACACACAGGCAGACAGCCATACACACGCACACACACAACTGCGACTGACTAGGTTTGTCACCTCCTCAAAAGGACGCATGAGCCTACAGGCATTGCGCATGAGCGTCCAGTAACGTGGCAAAAAAATTCCCAGCTCCCCAGAGGCTGTCCTAGCACCCCGGTCATACAAATATTCATTAACAGCTTTTTCTTGTTGGAGCAGGCGGTCGAACATTAGGAGTGTTGAATTCCAACGTGTAGGGCTGTCGCAAATCAAGCGCCTCACTGGCATGTTGTTTCGCCGCTGGATATCGGCAAAGTGAGCCATGGCCGTGTAGGAACGCCTGAAATGGCCACACACCTTCCTGGCCTGCTTCAGGACGTCCTGTAAGCCTGTGTACTTATGCACAACTTGCCCAACTTCAATGCCGCTATCAAATTTTTTCCGTTGTCACACACCACTTTGCCGATATCCAGTTGCTGCGGAGTCAGCCACTTTTCCACCTGTGCGTTCAGGGCGGACAGGAGTGCTTGTCCGGTGTGACTCTCTTCTTTCAAGCAAGTCAAACCCAAGACGGCGTGACACTGCCGTATCCGGGATGTGGAATAGTACCTGGGGAGCTGGGGGGGTGCCGTTGATGTGGAGCAAGAAGCAGCGGCACAAGAGGACTCAGCCGAGGAGGTTATGGAAGAGGATGGAGTAGGAGGAGTAGAGGAGGTGGCAGCAGGACTGCCTGCAATTCGTGGCGGTGTCACCAACTCCTCTGCAATGCCACGCATCCCTTGCTTGTCAGCCGTCAGCAGGTTAACCCAATGCGCAGTGTAGGTGATATACCTGCCCTGACCATGCTTTGCAGACCAGGTATCAGTGGTCAGATGGACCCTTGCCCCAACACTGTGTGCCAGACATGCCATGACTTCCTTTTGCACAATCGAGTACAAGTTGGGGATTGCCTTTTGTGAAAAGAAATTCCGGCCGGGTACCTTCCACTGCGGTGTCCCAATAGCTACAAATTTTTTGAACGCCTCAGACTCAACCAGATTGTATGGTAAAAGCTGGCGGGCTAATAGTTCGGACAAGCCAGCTGTCAGACGCTGGGCAAGGGGGTGACTTGGTGACATTGGCTTCTTACGCTCAAACATGTCCTTGACAAAAACACATGACTGTGGACAGATGAGCGGGAACTGCTCAAGGCGGGAGACGGAGTGGCGGATGGTTGAGAGGGGGCAAGAAGGACAGCAGTGGTTGACGTGGCTGAAGATGCTGGACCAGGAGGAGGATGGCGGCTTAGAGTAGGCGTGCTGCTTGTACTCATGTGTTGATCCCATAGGCGTTTGTGATGTGAGATCATGTGCCTACGCAAAGCAGTTGTACCTAGGTGGGTGTTGGACCTCCCACGACTCAGTTTCCTTTGGCACAGGTTGCAAATGGCATCGCTGTTGTCAGAGGCAGACACACAAAAAAAATGCCACACTGCTGAGCTCTGCAATGACGGCATTCTGGTGGTGGACACAGCATGCGTTGATTGGCGTGCTGTCGGGCTGACCCCGGGTGCCGATGCATGCTGTCTGACTGTGCCACTAGCTCCTTGCGACGACCCCCCCCTGCTTCCAACTCGTCTCCTCCTCCTCCTCTCTGTCTCCCCATCTGAACTTTTGCCCTGTTCTTCTTCTTGCCGAGCGGGCACCCACGTGACATCCATGGACGCATCGTCATCATCAACCGCTTCGCTTGTATCTGACAACTCAGAAAAGGAAGCAGCAGCGGGTACAACATCATAATCATCACACCGTACCTCCATGTGTTTAATGCTGCCTGCCTGAGATATATCCCTGTTATCTACATCCTCTAGCAATAATGGTTGCGCATCACTCATTTCTTCAAACGGGTGTGTGAATAACTCCTCTGACATACCAAATAAAGCGGCTGTGGTGCTAGTTTTGGTGGTGGCGGCAGGCGGGTGAGTGCTATCTTGAGAGGTGCCTGAAGCTAAGCTGGAGGAGGATGGTGCGTCAAGGTTCCGAGCGGAGGCTGTACAAGATTGGGTGTCCTGTGTTAGCCAGTCAACTAAGTCCTCAGAACTTTTCAAGTTCAGGGTACGTGGCTTCTGAAAACTGGGCATTATTCTAGGGCAAAAGGGAATCACAGCACCACGACCACGACGGCCCCTGCGGGGTGGCCTGCCTCTGCCTGTCATTTTTTGGGGGATTAGTGGTACTATGCGTGCAAGCTACTGTGAGACCAGATATGATTGGCAATGTGCACTGGAACAGTTCTGCAGAGCACACGCTGAAGGAAGGACTGACAGAGCCGCTTGAAGACAAGTAACTGCTATTCAATCTATAACAGTGAAAAACAAATTTTGGTTTTAAAAGCACGCTATAGAGACACCAGATATGATTGGCAATGTGCACTGGAACAGTTCTGCAGAGCACACACTGTAGGCCTGAGACACCCGCTTGAAGACAAGTAACTGCTATTCAATCTATAACAGTGAAAAACAAATTTTGGTTTTAAAAGCACGCTATAGAGACACCAAATATGATTGGCAACTGTCAAAGCACGCTGGAACAGGTCTACAGAGCACACGTTGAAGTAGGCCTGACACCCAGACGCTTGCAGACAACTAACTGATCTTCTATTACAGTGAAAAAAAATGATTTCTTTAAAATCTAAAGCTTAACCAATTGTTAAAACAGATATGAGTGGTGGCACTGGGCAAGTAGGCACAGTATCCAATGTGAACCTCACACAGAAGCTGGCAGGCAGGCAACTGCTCTTCTATTACAGTGGAAAAAATTATTTATTTTAAATCTAAAGCTTAACCAATTGTTAAAACAGATATGAGTGGTGGCACTGGGCTAGTGGGCACAGAAGCTGGCAGGCAGGCAACTGCTCTTCTATTACAGTGGAAACAAAATTTTGGTTGTAAAAGCACGCTATAGAGACACAAGATATGAGTGGCAACTGTCAAAGCACGCTGGCAGGGTTGTGCAGGGCACACGCTGAAGGAAGTCCTGACAGAGCCGCTTGAAGGACACTGACTGTCTGCTATTAGCTTACACTGGAAACCTTTTTTCTTTGTAAAAGCACGCTAAAGAGACACCAGATATGATTGGCAACTGTCAAAGCACGCTGGCACAGGTCTGCAGAGCACACGCTGAAGTAGGCCTGACACCCAGACGCTTGCAGACAACTAACTGCTCTTCTATTACAGTGAAAAAAAATTATTTATTTTAAATGTAAAGCTTAACCAATTGTTAAAACAGATATGAGTGGTGGCACTGGGCAAGTAGGCACAGTATCCAATGTGAACCTCACACAGAAGCTGGCAGGCAGGCAACTGCTCTTCTATTACAGTGGAAACAAAATTTTGGTTGTAAAACCACACTATAGAGACACAAGATATGAGTGGCAACTGTCAAAGTACGCTGGCAGGGTTGTGCAGGGCACACGCTGAAGGAAGGCCTGACAGAGCCGCTTGAAGGACACTGACTGTCTGCTATTAGCTTACACTGGAAACCTTTTTTCTTTGTAAAAGCACGCTAAAGCGACACCAGATATGATTGGCAACTGTCAAAGCACGCTGGCACAGGTCTGCAGAGCACACGCTGAAGTAGGCCTGACACCCAGATGCTTGCAGACAACTAACTGATCTTCTATTACAGTGAAAAAAAATTATTTATTTTAAATCTAAAGCTTAACCAATTGTTAAAACAGATATGAGTGGTGGCACTGGGCTAGTGGGCACAGTATCCAATATGAACCTCACACAGAAGCTGGCAGGCAGGCAACTGCTCTTCTATTACAGTGGAAACAAAATTTTGGTTGTAAAAGCACGCTATAGAGACACAAGATATGAGTGGCAACTGTCAAAGCACGCTGGCAGGGTTGTGCAGGGCACACGCTGAAGGAAGTCCTGACAGAGCCGCTTGAAGGACACTGACTGTCTGCTATTAGCTTACACTGGAAACCTTTTTTCTTTGTAAAAGCACGCTAAAGAGACACCAGATATGATTGTTAACTGTCAAAGCACGCTGGCACAGGTCTGCAGAGCACACGCTGAAGTAGGCCTGACACCCAGACGCTTGCAGACAACTAACTGCTCTTCTATTACAGTGAAAAAAAATTATTTATTTTAAATGTAAAGCTTAACCAATTGTTAAAACAGATATGAGTGGTGGCACTGGGCAAGTAGGCACAGTATCCAATGTGAACCTCACACAGAAGCTGGCAGGCAGGCAACTGCTCTTCTATTACAGTGGAAACAAAATTTTGGTTGTAAAACCACGCTATAGAGACACAAGATATGAGTGGCAACTGTCAAAGTACGCTGGCAGGGTTGTGCAGGGCACACGCTGAAGGAAGGCCTGACAGAGCCGCTTGAAGGACACTGACTGTCTGCTACTAGCTTACACTGGAAACCTTTTTTCTTTGTAAAAGCACGCTAAAGAGACACCAGATATGATTGGCAACTGTCAAAGCACGCTGGCACAGGTGTGCAGAGCACACGCTGAAGTAGGCCTGACACCCAGATGCTTGCAGACAACTAACTGATCTTCTATTACAGTGAAAAAAAAATATTTATTTTAAATCTAAAGCTTAACCAATTGTTAAAACAGATATGAGTGGTGGCACTGGGCAAGTAGGCACAGTATCCAATGTGAACCTCACACAGAAGCTGGCAGGAAGGCAACTGCTCTTCTATTACAGTGGAAACAAAATTTTGGTTGTAAAACCACGCTATAGAGACACAAGATATGAGTGGCAACTGTCAAAGTACGCTGGCAGGGTTGTGCAGGGCACACGCTGAAGGAAGGCCTGACAGAGCCGCTTGAAGGACACTGACTGTCTGCTACTAGCTTACACTGGAAACCTTTTTTCTTTGTAAAAGCACGCTAAAGAGACACCAGATATGATTGGCAACTGTCAAAGCACACTGGCACAGGTGTGCAGAGCACACGCTGAAGTAGGCCTGACACCCAGATGCTTGCAGACAACTAACTGATCTTCTATTACAGTGAAAAAAAAATATTTATTTTAAATCTAAAGCTTAACCAATTGTTAAAACAGATATGAGTGGTGGCACTGGGCTAGTGGGCACAGTATCCAATGTGAACCTCACACAGAAGCTGGCAGGCAGGCAACTGCTCTTCTATTACAGTGGAAACAAAATTTTGGTTGTAAAAGCACGCTATAGAGACACAAGATATGAGTGGCAACTGTCAAAGCACGCTGGCAGGGTTGTGCAGGGCACACGCTGAAGGAAGGACACTGACTGTCTGCTATTAGCTTACACTGGAAACCTTTTTTCTTTGTAAAAGCACGCTAAAGAGACACCAGATATGATTGGCAACTGTCAAAGCACGCTGGCACAGGTCTGCAGAGCACACGCTGAAGTAGGCCTGACACCCAGACGCTTGCAGACAACTAACTGATCTTCTATTACAGTGAAAAAAAATGATTTCTTTAAAATCTAAAGCTTAAGCTATTGTTAAAACAGATATGAGTGGTGGCACTGACTGTGCAAATGGGCAAGGCATCCAACCTGACACAGAAGCTGGCAGGCAGGCAACTGCTCTTCTATTACAGTGAAAAAAAATTATTTATTTTAAATCTAAAGCTTAACCAATTGTTAAAACAGATATGAGTGGTGGCACTGGGCTAGTGGGCACAGTATCCAATGTGAACCTCACACAGAAGCTGGCAGGCAGGCAACTGCTCTTCTATTACAGTGAAAAAAAATATTTATTTAAAATCTAAAGCTTAACCAATTGTTAAAACAGATATGAGTGGTGGCACTGACTGTGCAAATGGGCAAGGCATCCAACCTGACACAGAAGCTGGCAGGCAGGCAACTGCTCTTCTATTACAGTGAAAAAAAATTATTTATTTTAAATCTAAAGCTTAACCAATTGTTAAAACAGATATGAGTGGTGGCACTGGGCTAGTGGGCACAGTATCCAATGTGAACCTCACACAGAAGCTGGCAGGCAGGCAACTGCTCTTCTATTACAGTGAAAAAAATATGTATTTAAAATCTAAAGCTTAACCAATTGTTAAAACAGATATGAGTGGTGGCACTGACTGTGCAAATGGGCAAGGCATCCAACCTGACACAGAAGCTGGCAGGCAGGCAACTGCTCTTCTATTACAGTGAAAAAAAAAATATTTTAAATCTAAAGCTTAACCGATTGTTAAAACAGATATGAGTGGTGGCACTGACTGTGCAAATGGGCAAGGCATCCAACCTCACACAGAAGCTGGCAGGCAGGCAACTGCTCTTCTATTACAGTGAAAAAAAAATATTTATTTTAAATGTAAAGCTTAACCTATTGTTAAAACAGATATGAGTGGTGGCACTGGGCAAATAGGCACAGTATCCAATGTGAACCTCAAACAGAAGCTGGCAGGCAGGCACCTGCAATTACATTATACAGGAAAAAAAAAAAAAAGCAGCCTGATGTTATAGCCCTAAAAAGGGCTTGTTGGGGTGCTGTCCTTACAGCAGAGATCAGATGAGTCCTTCAGGATTGTAGTGGACACTGAATACCCTAGCCTAGCTATCAATTTCCCTATCTAATCAGCAGCAGCTAAACTTTCCCTCCTCTCACTAAGCATGCATCTTCCGAATGAATCGAAAATGGATGCTGGGAGGGAGGTTGGAGGGTGAGGAAGTGAGGGAGTGCTGCTGATTGGCTGGAATGTGTCTGCTGACCGAGAGGCACAGGGTCAAAGTTTGCCCAATGATGACGAATAGGGGGCGGATCGAACTGCGCATGTGTCCGCCCGCCGTGGCGAACGCGAACACGCTAAGTTCGCCGGGAACTGTTCGCCGGCGGACAGTTCGGTACATCACTGCCATCAGGGGACTGTGTAAATTCTGCAAAGTCGACAGACCGTGACTGTTGTACTTTCACAAATGGCAATAAATGGCAAAATATAGCTGTTTGAGAGTTTTTCCATATTAACTATTTTAGCCTTTCAGATATTGATTAACTACAAATATTAAAATTTGAATCCAATGTCCTGAACTACTGAGCCAAAAGAACTAAACCATGATTTAAATAGAGTGTTTATTGAAGAGCCTATTTGAAATACAATACATGGGGGGTGCCTTAAAACCCGATGCATTGTGAAATACACTTCTGTAGCTGGTAACTCACTGTTCACATATCCACAATAGCAGTCACAGCTTTGCTGTTAGTGTTTCATCCTATCCTGGTCATCTGAGGTCTTGTAAGATATATCACTTTGGCAGATATATTAGTTAACGGTCATTGACACACTTCAAACCTGCAAGGTTGATGTAAAATTAATTATCGAATGTGCAAAATTTTACTGATTTTTGTCCACTATCTTAAATGGTGTATTTACATGTTTTAACGCTAATCAATCTAATCCCACATCAATCTAATAAATCCACTGTATCTCCTGTAATTATAGTCTTTTAATATGTAAACAATTGATTTTAGCAAATGTTTAGATTAGCTGCACAGCAATGGGCTATTGCATAAGACTTCCAGCAACGTGCCTGAGAAACAATTACATGTTTTTTTCTCTGACCAAACATAAGAAAAAGATGTATAGGTCATTAACAACAATTAAATAAAATAAGAATGACAATAATTAGATATACGGGCAGCTTCACACAATGCACGAATGACTAATATAAACAGAAAAAATAAAAATATGGTGTGAGCGCTCCTAACAACAAAAGGTGTCCATGAGATAGTAGTAAAAGGAAATATTTAATGATAAAATACAAAAGGTGACTATTCGATAAAATTAATTACAAATAGCAACATAATAATACAACATCAGCTGTCTCTTAAAAACGTAGTTCTAAACAGATAAAGACAAATGAATCACAATTCTAATTTAATCACATGACAGAAGGCTTTGTATGTTGCATAATCTTTCTTTACCAACTCCATAGCAGCAAAGAAAAGAGTGACATAACTGAGAACCAATCATAATGCAGTATAGAGTATAAGAGGTGTAACATATGACATCATTTCCTCTTTCTTTGCTGCTCCATCACAAGATAAGTACAGATTTTGGTTTATCCTCTCTGTCCTTACACGTCTACTGTGTTTCATATCATATTGTGTAACTATTATTTTACTATATTTCTGTTAATATTACCCTTTGGGGCTATTACCCTCTATTTCTGGGCTCCCCCGCCCCCCGCGGCTCTGGGACCCTTCTACTATTTTTCTAGCCCTATCCCTTTTTACAGGAGGACTTAACGGCATTCTCGCCATCTTCACCTCTACTCTCCAGTGCCAGATCTCTCCTCGCGGTATTCCCCGCCTTTCATCGTCATTCGCACGTTCTTTTCATTTTGCGAACGGCACTATATGACCGTTCATTCGCATAGGTTCGTTTCTAGGCGTTTGGCAAATTTCCCACGAATGCCTTGTATTAGGCGCTCGCATTTGTTTCGTGTGCAGAACACCCGCACCACCTATTGGCGCTCATGTTCGGCTAATTCATTGCGCACGAATGCCCTGGGTTTGTGTAATTCCTTTTGCCACCCTAACATCTAGGGGAGGTACTAAAACCTCCCCATTTTAACTGCCTTCAGTCCGTCGGCCATTTTAAATGGCTACTGTTGTCCTGTTGCAGACTCCAGTCAATTATTACTGCCAGATGCTCTGGAATACTCACCTGAACTCTGCATCCTTATCACAGCTCACTGTGGGACCAGTATCAGGTTAGTGCTTTGCACTTGGGGTCGGTTTAAGCCAGTTGGATTATCCTTATTCTGGCAGGGGTGAGCCCCCATTCATGTGCTGCTGAACGGACCTGTCCATGCAGGATTCCGAATTCCTGGGTGAGCCCCAGTGACAGCCTTCATCACCTCACTTGACCTACCAGTCACATAACCCTCTCAGGTTAACCATTACCTACTTCTATACAACCACCTGGTCCCCAGGCCTCTCCAATTTTTTGTGCCACAAGTGCCCTCATGCATATTCACCGGGTGAGCCCCGAGTGTGATTATAACACCATGGAAGAATCTCAAAACCCCTCAGATCTCCAGGCCATGATTGCAGCAGCTGTAGCTGCGTCCATGGAAAAGACCTTTGCTAAGTCGTTCCAATTGGAACAAGATGCATCTAAGCCCAATCCCAAATGGGCTCATTATGGGGCAGATTCTGAGGACTCCGATTCCTCCAGGGAACGCTCCCACCCCCCTAAGCGCCATTGGAAAGGCGAGGCCATGGGACCATGTAAGCCCAAAGGAAAGGCCCCTGCTAAACGCAGAAGAGACACGAGCAGATAGTCCCAAAAACCCGCTCAGACTTCCTCTGGGGAAGATGACGCAGGACCATCACATACTCTAGCCATGGTTGACGAATGGCAGACGGCTGCCTCTGACAAGGAGGAATCCGACTGGGACTCCGCTGCCAACTCTGACCCTCTTTGTTTCTATTATTATTGTACTAATGCCCAAGTTGGGTTTTTTTCTCACACTTAATACAGATATGCCATGTGGGTGGGATGTTTTAGTTAGCATCAATAGATGGGAGGAATGTATTCGCTCTATTTTAATAATGATGGTTTTACTTAATCATAAAGGATCGACAGTTCATTGTTTTACACAACCTTTTTTTGGAATCTAATAACCTTTATATTCTCATTTCAGTTTAACCAGATGAATCAAGACAGTAAAGACTCCATTCAAGATGTCATCATCGTCTTGTCATGGAAGATCGTCACTTGACATCAAGAAGTCTTCCCTTGGAGTTTATCTGTTTATGTTCAATTTTCATGTTATGAGTTATCTCTATTGTTATTCTGCATTGTGATCTTGTGATGTTGCATGCTTTAAGAGGAAATTATGTCATGTGTTACACCTCTTATACTCTATACTGCATTGTGATTGGTTCTCAGTTATGCCACTCTTTTCTTTGCTGCTATGGAGTTAGTAAAGAAAGATTATGCAAAATACTCGCCTCCTGTCATTATTAAAATTAAGAATATCTGTACACTAAAGCTAGCATAATCTTCAATTAGCAGCATTCAGGGTACTAATGCAGAATAAGCAACTAGAACCTGAATGAAATAAAGTTTTGTGTTAGAAAATGTGATGTTAAGATCAATAAAATTCAATGAGAAAATACCACCCAAGTAAAGTAACAGATACACTCAGACATAAATGGCAACATTCCAAGTTATAATGCCATGAAAAACAACTAGAACTAGGGTGTAGCAGTTAGAGGTATCACTCTGATGTGTATTGATATCACAGACTAAATCAACAATGAATCAACATGAGAGAAGGATGAAAATACACCCTAGAAAGGAAACAGTAGTAAAAAAAAAAAAAAAAAAAGGGGGGGTAGGTGTACTCAATGGTGAAAACCATAGAGGATGTGACCCAAAAAGATACAATAATCAGGTCATTGACCATGTGCCTCCATTAAGGAGAGGGGTTAATCGGCAGGGTTTGCTTAAAAAGAAAGAATCCTTTTGGATTCATACATTAGAGACCCTATGGCCAAAGGGACTCAATAGAGAATTTCTCCTTACTTCTCGTTTGTGAATTTGTATATATTTATTATGACTTATTCTTATAATTTTTCTATCTTTATCTCTTAGCGCTTCTCGAAGTAACATCGCACCCTCTTGTGTCCACCTGGATTGTGGTAGGTACACATGAGGAATGTTCATGTTTGCACATGTGATTTATTATAAATTCTTTATTTGTATTATTTTCTATATTTTTTATTATGTCATCTTCCCTTGTTTGTCAGACAAATTTGAATATACATCTTATATCTAATGTTGCCAATAATTGGCGTCTTGTTCTGATCCATGGCCAATTTTGGTGTTTCTGCATTGTGTTTATTTTCATCTCTCATTTTTAATTTTTTTTGCTACTCTTACTAGTTTGACAAGGCTATTTTGGAATAGAGAGAGGTATTTCCAGACTCCCATAGTTCTCTATCAGGATTATTCACTAAATTTGAAATGTGCACACACCGGATGGAAAAGCACTATTTGGTGCTGTATTGGACCATTGAAACTGTTCATTCTATTTAACAATATCTGGATTTTGCAGAGCAGTCTCTGAACAAGACTGAATTTAGTCCTGATTTCAACCAGACCAAAAGTTACCAGATGGTTGAAATCCAGTCCATCTGCTTCAAATCCAGAGCCCAGAGTTTAAATCCAAACAATTTGACCACTGCCAGCAGAAAACCATCAGGGGCATGAGGTTTAACCATGTGGAGCTTGCCAGTTACAATTAGTATAAGGGAGGTTATACATCTACCTTTTTTCCCCTCCTGCCTTGTTGCCAATTGGGACAAATATACTACACAGTGACTTTAACTATAAGCTAGCAACTGCTGTCAAGTCAATAGAAAGGCCTCGTCCCAGACTGTTAGCATTGCCAGTAGGCAAATAGTACTTCAAATTATCATTCGCTTGCAAAAAGCAAGTAAATGATAATATGAGAATGTGCAGTTGGACCTAGTTCAATTTAAAATTAATGCTTTGTACATATTCCAAATCCTACATTTTATATAGAGTTAAGATGTGAAATGCACTGATTTTAAGCCAGTCAACAAACACTTCTGACCCAATGATACAGGTTTGTTTAGATCAACCAGAATTGGTGTTAGCAAATAGGAGACTTGTAACTTTAGTCTTCATTTGGCCATTTGCCCTGAATTTTGCCCATTCTGACAAAATGTTGTGTTAATGAATAATTCTGTATATCTTGTGTTACCAGTGGTCACCGCAAAAAAAAACAGTAAGTGAGATCTAGACAGCAAAATTCTTGTTTCGTACGAATGATTTCGTACTAAATAGAAATTTCATTTGTCAATCCCGAATTTCATCCATAAACCATTAATTTTCTAACAAAATTCCTTAAAAAATAATTTGTTTTCGTCCATTTGACTCATAACGCTCTGATTGGTTGCTTTATTTTTTAAAAGCAACCAATCAGAGTGTTATGAGTGAAATCACACAGCATGGGGAAATTCAAAAGAACTTTGCCACGCTATGTAAAATGACTCAGAGCATTCTGATTGGTTGGATTCTTACCTGTCAGTCTCTTCAATTATCTGTCAGAGTACTCTGGTTGGCTTACACCAACCAATCAGAGCGCTTTGAGCATAATTTCAGGGCGTGTGAAAGCTTTATTAGCCTTTCCCCGGCCTGCAGTGCTCATTCTGCGCCGTGCCCTCGCTGGGTGAAAAAGGAATATTTTGTTGTGTTTTTTTTTTTTCTGGTGTATATTTTGTTTTTGCGTTCCAGTTTATTTTTATTTTAACAGTTGCGACTGGTATTATGGATTTTTATTTGGCCTTTTTTGGGGCTGAAGAAATAAAAGAAGATAGAAGACATCTAATGGTAAGTATGAACTTTTATTTTACAGCGTTAGTTTATTTGCCCCCCCCCCCCCCTCACTATTATTAGGCTGAGGTAGGCAGGGTATTTTTATTGGCGGGGCAGTGACTAGGGGTTTGGGGACCCTAGTCACTTTATTATGTGTGGTCCCGACCCGCCGGTCATAGGTGGGGACCTGTGAGGGACATTACAAAAACATATGATTCCGCACTGAAATGATTTGTTCGAAGTAAACTTGTTTTTTAATTAATTGCCTGTTTCAAATGGATGATTTTTTAAAATCAATATGATATATACAATCGAGGCAATGTGAAATACTTAATAAATAACCTGTTACATATAATCATATAACAACCAATAAAACTATCAGTGATACACCATACATAGATAAATCAACCCCTTTTGAGTCAGACTATGTCAGTAGTGATAGTGCACAACCGTACTGTATGATTGAGAGCCCTCGGTATAGTCAACTCTGGGTTTCTTTCTGGCAGAATGATGAAAAAAGATTGTCAAAAAAAAAAGAAAAAATGCATACAAAATATATAAAAATTAAAAAAAATGAAAAAGTGTGTTTAAGTGTGAGTTTGGAAAACTAAATAAGTCCATATTTGATGCACCAACCATTTTTCCAGAATTTTGGCAAAAATGTTGGTTTGGTTCATCAGAATTTCAACACTAAAAGAATCAGATGAACCAACAAATGTACCAGTCAGTGTGCTCCAAAATAAATACATAATATAATGTTAGCTGTATATTTACCAGTAAAGATGTTGGAGCATTTTTCCGCCATTTGGTTCACAGATTAAGTGAGAAAACGTAATCCACAGATGGAAAAGCGGGTGTGATATTTATATTTTATATTTATTATACTGCTTCTCTATTTTTTCCTCTATTGGTAACTTCTGGCTTGCTCTATGAATAAAATCAACATTTAGCGACTGCCCCCTAGCCATCAATCATCTTTTTTTTTTTTATGCCATCAATAACCTCATTTTTTGGCATCATGGATGAAATTCAGAATCACAAACTAAAACAGATTTGCTAGACTATTGCATGTTTCATAAGGTTTGCAATTCGGTTACATTTCGGTTTGAAGTTTGGGAATTTGACTGATCTGATTGGCCCAAATTTAGGTAAATTGTAGTTTCTAATCCCCAGGTCTACTATTTTGTTTAGAGTTAAGCTTCATCTAATACTTAAACATTACCATATTATATTGATCCTTATTGCATGACAACACTGTTAAAAAAGAAAATGTACTGGTTATTAGCAAAGCTGTACAAATATACAAAATTGAGCTCTGCACTCAATCTCCCACTGCTCTTGGGGAGCGGGAATGACTATAGTACACATCAGCCCCAATAAATTAAATGAATATCAAAGAAAAAATGTACTTGGCACTATCCCAAATCCTTATGCACATTTCGTCCGTGGAGGATTTTTAATATTACCCAATAAACCCCAATACATACAATAAAAGCTGTATTAACAATGCTGTACCTCTGGGCACACCCACCTACACACCACCACTAGCCATTCCCACTTAAAATATGAACTAAGAGTACAGCAAACAGTGGCAACCCTAAGCAGTACACAGATGATCATCATCCTACGTAAGACATGGCTATGTAGCCTTATTGTTACTTATATGGTAAATACTGGATATTGTGAGCTCTTACTTACATTTGAGAAAACCCCAAAAAGTAATTTGGGAAAAAAGAATTGAGAGGAATATTTAGAAGGTTCACTTATATGAAGATTCACTTAAATGTCAAGTTGCACGACCCAATTATTTTTTCTTGTGACAGTAGTGGTGTTTGAACTAACCATAATGCAATTTCTTCAAAGGTAGCCTCCAATGATTCACGGCAATTGTTGCTCCTAAAGCACAATCTATTCAAGAGTATAGAATGGCTTATATTGAGTGTGGTTAACCTCCATACATCATATAGTAAATAAATATGTAGTAATTTCTAGAATCTCTTAATTTGACATTACAAGATAACTGGGTCAAGGAAAAATAGAAATGTCCATTGTGTAATCCAACAAAATCCTCTCCTGGCAATAATTAACCTGTTGGTTTCTCAAAACATAAGATAAGAAAAGATGGTCGATTCAGTAGATGTTAAGTAGAGTATACTGGATGAAGGCTGAATGTCATTAGCAATACAGGCATAGAATGCTTGTGCATACAAGTATGTTTTGCTATAATGAGACTGCATGAAAAGGGAAAAGTAAGGCAACATAGCTACTGTAGAATATTGTAATAGTTAAACTGCATTCTCAATAGCATTCCTTAACTCCAAGAGGCCATATGGACGTATCACAAAGCAAATACCATGGGCAATAGACAAACAGATTTAAATTTTTCTTTGCAATTTGGAATCTGGGCATGGTTGCAATAAAATGGAAAATGAATAGTGAAGAGGCTGATTTATTATTTTTTTTTAGAAGGGGTGGCAGCAAATGAGCAGCTTAGTTTCCCTTGACAGGGCACATTTTTAATACATTTCCAGTATAGAGATGTCCCGAACAGTTCGCCGGGAACTGTTCACCGGCGAAGATAGTTTGTTCGCGGTCGCTGCGGCGGGCGAACATATGCGGTGTTCGGTCCGCCCCCTATTCGTCATCATTGAGTAAACTTTGACCCTGTACCTCACAGTCAGCAGACACATTCCAGCCAATCAGCAGCAGACCCTCCCTCCCAGACCCTCCCACCTCCATGACGAATAGGGGGCGGACTGAACATCGCATATGTTCGCCCGCTGCGGCGACCGCGAACAAGCTATTTTCGCCGGCGAACTGTTCAGGACATCTCTATTCCAGTATCATAAAACAATTAAGTGGGTGGAAATCAAGAGTGCAAATATATGGCTAGTCACTGATACCTGAAACACTCCTCAATCCAATCAAACAAAGAACAACATATTGTTCATAAAAAATCTTTCTGAACATATCAAGGTGCCACATTCACCAATAAAGGCTATAATCATATATTTACCACTTTATGGAGAGAGAAGTTTCTCACATGTAAAGGGAAAAATAACAGATAAAGGTTACAATGCAACATTTTAATAAATATTTAATATTTATTTGTAGAACTTTGTATACAGGTTTTCACTTTTCTTTACTTGGACATTACAACCACGATCATTTGACCATCCGAGATTGTGTGCACGTAGACTATCAATAAAGGCCAGAGCGATTAGTATTGTTGTTAGTAAGTCTCTTACGGAGAGCTAGTGGTATGTGTGTATGGTTCTATGTTGCATCCTAGCATTATGGGGTCTTTTGCAAAGAGAAGGCACCAGTAATTGTAGGGAGAAGAAGATAGTTTAAGGTTTGGATGGGTAGGATCGTTTGGAACTCATGGACATTAATTAAAATGTCTGGTGTTAAGAATTGCAGAACAAGGCATCCAGTCGTCTAAGAATCTAGAGTATTTATATGTTAAGGAGCATTGTAATTCCTCAATAATTCTTATTGATTCTACCTTCTAAACCCAATCCTGTATGGAAGGTACTTTAGTGTTTTTATAGAAATGAGGGATCAGTTTGTTTGCTGCAGTCAATAGATGCCTAAGCAGGACTTTCCGTAAGCAGAGGTAGCATTTCTGGATGACCTACTTGCACTAACCGAAACATGTCTCTCTCCCTCTGATACTGCTACCCCTGCCTCACTGTCCTTTGGTGGTCTTCACTTTACCCACAATCCAAGACAAGCAGAGATTAAAGGTGGCGGTGTAGGTTTTCTTCTCTCACCCCACTGCTCCTTTTAAACCCTGCCCACCCCTTCCCTCTCTTTCCCATCATTTGAAATTCATTAAATTCGCCTTTTGAAACCCTTTCCTGCTAACATTGCCATTATCTATCGCCCCCCTGGTTCCCCTCTCCTCTTCCTTGACCACTTTGCTGCCTGGCTACCCTACTTACTCTCTTCTAACATTCCATCCCTAATTCTTGGAGACTTCAATATTTCCATTAACCCACCTTTAACCCCAGCAGCCTCTAAACTACTTTCAATTGCTTCCTCCCTCGGACTATTGCAGTGGGCTTATTCTCCCACCCCTGTTGCTGGCAATGCTCTTGACCTTATTTTCTCTTATTCATGTACAGTATCCAATATCTGCAACACTCCATTTCCTCTCTCTGATCACCACCTCCTATTTATTAATTTTACTTATAGTTTATTTTTTTTTTATTGTATACCTTGGATTAATAAAGCTCTTTGTGAAGAAATCTCATTTACTCAGCTCAACTTTATTCCTATGCTGCTTGAGAATTACAAGAGCATCCAGAAGACGGACGGGGACATCCCATTCAAAAGTCCCACTGCGCTATTCATGGGAGCCATATGATATTATTTGGCTCCAGGCTTGTGAGTACATGACCTCTACGTAATCCATATTAATATATTTACAGACAATATTGCACTATTTATGTTTCTTTTTAGATGCATCAAGACGTGTGATCCACCATTGTATGTATTTTACTTTTGTATTTGCTAGAGTGGTCTAAGGGGTCCCCACTCAGGTGGTTTATAGCACTCTTTGCTATCACACTGATTCACTTTTGTTCACTGTATACATCTTGTTTTTATTGTGGTGTTAATATAGTTAGTGAATATCTAAGGGATCACTTTTAATGCTATATAGTTAGCTTGCAAGAAATGTCCTAGGAATCCTCATGTGAATCGTAATATTTCTTACTTTGCCATAGTCTGTATGGATCCTGTCAGATATGTGTCTCTTCAATTCAGCGTCTCTCCGGTTTGCGCGCGTGAAAGCGGTTTCTAACTATTATTTTAGGTAGTTGTCGGAGTGTTCATTTGTGACCACAAGTACTGCAGCCACAATACTTTAGCGTGCCTATGACCTCTATACCAGTATCATAGATGTAAAGTCAAACATAAAGTAACATCTACAGGGTTATTCACTAAGGTGAGAATTCAAAGTGAATTCTAAGTGAATTTCAAATTTTGGCTAACATATCCAAAGAGGAAGCATAGCTGACTGTTTTGGCTTGAAACATGAAGTGTACTTTGAATTCTCACATTAGTGAATAGTGAACCCAGTAAAAGTATAATCATACATTAGCTAGCAGTTTATATAGCACTGGGTACATGTTAAATATTAGCCTCAAAGAAGTATCACTATGTTTCCTTGTATGACTGATATGTTTTCACTTATATAAGTCACAGTTTCAACAACAACCATCTTTCTGAACAGCGTAAAAGATAAACTGAAGCCATTAATAAACTGAAATCTTAATCATGCTTAAAAGTCAGCCTATGATCACAGAAGGTTTATAGTTTGTTTTTTTATCCCCTAAGCAGGGATAAAAGCAAGGTGATGAATATCATTGCATTCCTCAGCAAATTAGGTTTACGTACTAGCTGGCAGACTTTGATATCAATTTTTTACATTTTATTAAACATACCAAGCTACATATTAAACTGTAGTGTTGAACAGTTTATTTTATAGAATGAAATACAAGCTCTTCCAACAGACTGGTTTCCACATTTCACAGATCGTAAGCACGCTACATCATGTTTGAATGATCGAAACCCTTTCATCTAAGTGACTCACCTCTTTATGCTAGGGATATGAAAGTATATCATTTGTCTGTAATCAACATGCTGCATTTCACTGTACATTACCACAATTTGTTTTCATTGGTTAGATACCATTTCAGTTTCTGCCCTGCAAATGAGTTATGACTTGGCTCTCTATTTGATCTTTCTCTCTGGTGAGATTTAACATTCTCATCTGTCTTCTGCATCTGTAGAAACGCTTGGCAATCAAAAGGAGGAGAACAGGAAACAGAATTTTCACAAGAACGGATTATTTATAAAAATCTCTTGATGAAGTAGGCAAACTGCCCACAATTGATCCAATGTACACAGATCTCGTTAAAAATATATAGGTGGTTCTTTAGAATCACTGCACAGTGTGAAATCTAAGTACCCAGCTGCCAAGTGAAGATGAAAACATTTTAAACAGACCCTCAAACATTGATTAGATTCCCTAGTGCATTCACACTGTGTGGCACTTTGCAGAGAACCTTGAAAATCCAAGAAGTATTGGAAGAATGGCTTTCTGAAAAAAAATATGCACAAACTTAACAAAATACTGTAAATTTCTCACCCAAACAAGTAGTAGCATAAAAAATGTAAATACATACTTAAAAATAACACAATCAAAATTAACAAATAAACTTAAAATATGGGTGTGAAGACAGGTTAATTTAATAACAACTAGGTGTAGACAGTAATTTAAATAAAATAAATCTCTTTTAAAAATCACTGGTAAGACCACACCTTGAATATGCTGTGCAATTTTGGGCACCTGTTCTAAAGAAGGATATTATGGCACTAGAAAAAGTGCAGAGATGGACTTCAAAATTGATAAAAGAAATGGAGCATTCTAGTTATGAAGAAATATAAAAAAATGTAAACCTTTTTAGTTTAGAAAAACGTCACTTTAGAGGAGATATGATAACATTGTTCAAATATATCCCGGGCCAATACAAACCATTGTGTGGAAATCTATTCACAAACAGGACTTTACATAGGACACAAGGTCATGCGTTTAGACTGGAAGAAAGAAGATTTAGTCTAAGACAAAGGAAAAGTTTTTTTTTTTACTGTAAGAACAATAAGGATATGAAATTCTCTGCCTGAAGAAGTGGTTTTATCAAAGTCTGTACAGATGTTTAAACAGCAACTAGATGCATACTTTAAAAGTATAATATTCAATTATATACTTTTTCAAATGTAGGGTAATAGCTTCTTGATCCAAGGATAAATCTGACTGCCATTCTAGGGTCAAGAGGGAATTCTTTTCCTAGTTTGTTGCAAAATTGGAAGTGCATCAAACTGGCTTTTGTTTGCCTTCTTTTGAATCAACAGCAAAATTAAGATGTGAGGAAGGATGAACTTGATGGACACATGTCTCTTTTCAGCCTATGTAACCATGCCACTACGTGACATATAAGACTCTATTCACTAGAGATTGACATGGTTTAAAATCCAGTGAAGTTGCACCAAAAAGCTGTTTTTCATTCTATAGCATAACTTTGCTGTAATTCCAGTTATTCCACAGGAAACTATAGAAACAGCAAAGTAATTTGCTAGTCATTCAATGGAGGAGTAGTTACAAGGCTGAGAAAAGCTTTTTTACTTGTGTAAATATTAAACTGTATGGACATATTGTCTCACAAGCCTGGTAATGCCAGCCTAATGAATTTATTTATTTATGAAATATTTTACCAGGAAGGATACATTGAGATTCCTCTTGTTGTCCACGAAACATTGATACAATAGGGTACAATAAAATACAAAAACAATATTAATACAATATACAAAACAATATTAATACACAATATATACAAAATGTAACATAGAACAGGTAAGAAATATATAATCAACCATGACAGGTGCATTCTGTTTTGAGATATGTAGAGTGGGCTTTCTTAAAGGATTTTAGCCTCGGGGAAAATTTGAAAGTGTGTTCCATAATTGCAGTGCTCTGTAGGAAAATGAGGATCAAGACATTTTCTTTTTGTATTGTGGTATACTAAGTAAAGTATCCCTGAAAAAATAGTAAAACAATAAAAAAATTAAAAATTGAAAAACAACAAAAATGGCAAAGGCTTTACACAAGCCTCTACTACTTTGAATACTTGGTAAAAGCACTATGATCAGTTGGCTTAGAAGAAGAGCAATCACACTGCTTTGATAGACAAGTCTATCTTCATGCAAAACATGTCAAGTAATGTGTTTATATCACTTGGAGACTGGAGACTGGGCTACTCTCGGTCCCTCCTCGCCATCAAAGATAGCCATGGGGAAGGGGAGGGTGGAGGTAGAAGACTGTTTATCGCCTGGCCCAGTATATTTGTAGGTAGCACCTTTCCACAGTGCTGCTCTTATGAATTATTCATCTTTTGGAACTCATTGTCCATGAAGATTAGAAGCCATACCCAAATGATGCTGCTATGAATTCTGTGCAAGAATATATATAAAACAGTAGCCAGTCAGCTGCACTCAGAACCAACCTGTTATCATCGATCTCTGCAAAGATTGAATATATTCTACATCCTCTAATAACCATACATTTACATTTGGAGAACATATAACCTAAATATCGTGCTCAACAAAGCTCAACATATTATTTCCTTATTTCTTGTTCAATGCCCTATAATCAATGCATCACTGTATCTCTCCTCCTTTCTTGGTAACAAAAAAGAACCCTTCACCTGCAGGAGAAGAAGATTTATGTATGTGGCCTTTTTGTAGAGACTCTTTAATTTATTCTTCCATAACTCTACTCTCCTGTGGTGATAAGGTATAGTACCAGGTAATCTATGGAGCAATCATAGGATCTGTAGGGGGTAGCGTATCAGTGTGACTTTTATTAAACACTTCTTTAACCTCCCTATAAGGCTCAGGAATTTCGGTAGACTGAGGTGTAGGAGTAGGTAGATTAATGATACCCAATCAATAACGTTTTCTGCAGTGCCTGAGTCAATAAGGGCGTTACACATAAAACTTATCTCATCATATTGAGCAGCAACACTACTTTAGGAAGTAGAAATCTACTTTGGGTAGTACCAGGGGACATATACATCACACATAAGGCCGGTACCCTAATGGTTCTTAGATGCATAAGATTTCTGGATGTATGGGACAAGCATTTCTTATGTGTCCTTTCTTGCCACAGTATAAGCAGAGGCCCTCTTTTCTCCTAAAATGTTTATCTGCCTCTTACAGTCTCATAACCTGCATAGGTTCAGGTTCAGACTGTAAAGAAGGGCCAGGGATAACCGGATTGGAGAAGCGAGGTGCCAGTGACATATTTTTTTTTTTTTGTAAATCTGTTTTTATTGAAGAGTGGTTCTCACAATCAAAACGCATAACAAGGTGAATTGCATTGTAGGACTCGCAGGTCCCCATTGTATAAAAAAGAAAAAACAATAAACTAAGGAACTTCTGTGTTTTATGCATTATTGGTAGGTTTCCAGATAAAGCAACATTTCGAGTTTTGGGTTGCTCCCCTGGATCTTTTGGGCAAACACTGGAACTATTGGAACTATTCTTTACCTCCTAATCCTCCATTGTGAGGTGTCATTGTTTTTGTCCCCTATCCTCTTGGTCATTCTCGGTTGTTGTGTATGTTTTGGGCTTGGAGCCTGCGGTGTCTGCGGTTCGCATTTTATCGTCCCCTTTAAGGTGTTATGTTTCATTTTGGTGCATTTTTCCCTAAATGTGGTCTAATGGGGAAGGAACTTTTGTCTTTGACTTGGGAGAAGTGTAATTGGTGTAGCGAGTGGAAGAGAGTGGCTGTTCTATGCTTATAGGTGTCTTTTTTTTTTTCTTTGGTTGTTTGTTGCGTTCTGCGGTTGGTATGTTATGTGTGTGTTGTGTGTCCTCATGTGGTGTAGTTGTTCTGTTGAGTGGAGTTTTGTGTGTCACGATATATATAATATGTGGTGCCTGTTCAAAGTAATGTGGATTGGGAGGTAAGATTCCTCCTTT
Source organism: Pelobates fuscus (assembly GCF_036172605.1). NCBI lineage: Eukaryota > Metazoa > Chordata > Amphibia > Anura > Pelobatidae > Pelobates > Pelobates fuscus. Next base: position 182,884,395 of record NC_086320.1, on the reverse strand, counting down.
TGTCAGGTGTACCTCAGATTGATCTAGTTTCAGTTTGGGTGTGCGGGGGGGGGGGGTTGAGTATGAAGAGGGAGAGAGGGGAAAAGACAGATAGGAAGAGAAGATGAGAGAGCAGAAAGGGGAGTGAGAGAGGACTAAAGTAAGTTCTGCGTTAGAAGGGGCCCGGGCCCACCCGCACTCCGCCCCCGGTCTCGGGTTCTCCGTCGTTCCGGTACAGTCGGGAGATACATATAAACCACGGTTGCCAGACTTCCACGTGTTTAGTTTCCCTTCCTGTTAGGGAGGCATGGAGCGATTCAGCACTCTGTATGTCTTCTACTCGTCTGATCCAATCCTCTGCTTTTTTCCATTAGGCTGGTATGGCTGCTTTAGCCGCATTCAGCATATGGCGTAGGATTGATTTTTTGTAACTCGATATTGGTTGCTGGGAGATATGTAGTAAAGCTAATTCGCCTGACCAATCCATTTCCCAATATGGGACAATTCCCAACAGCGTGCCCCATTCCACTTGGCATCTCCAACACATTGGTGGTATTGTCTGGAACATTCGGTGTTGAACGGTTGGCGTTCTATACCAGGAGGAAATCAGTTTATAGTTAACCTTTTGATAATTTGAGCTTATGGAGCTCTTGTGTTGCCACACAAGCGCTTTGTCCCATTGCTGTGGTGTGAGTGTTATACCTAATGATTCCTCCCATTGCCTTTTGAATGTGTTATTATCTGTCCGGCCATTCATGACTAGGTGTTGGTATAGTGAGGAGACTGCGTGATCCAACACTGAGCTCTGTTCGCATAATTCTTCAAACCATGTTAGGTCCCTATGCAGGCGTTCTTTATGTGTGAGAGTAGTGTAGCATTGTTTTACTTGCATATATCTAAGGGTCCGTGGTCTGCTTTCCAGCAACGAGTCCAGGTCCCGCATTCCGCCATCTTTTAAGGCCCTTCGTATGGGTATGTAGTCTCCGTCACCCAGGAAGTTCCATGCCCCAGCTGGCAGTCCTCCACCAATTTTGCTGTTGTGCGTCACCGGAGTGAGGGGGCTGGGCGTTGGTGAGATATGTGGTTGTTCTCTTAGCGATTTCCATCCTCATAACGTTTGTGCTACCGGTCCCTCGCCTACCTTTTGGTCAATTGGTCTCATTTCTCCTCCCCCCCCCCAAATCATTGGTTCGAATCTCAGTTCATTGGCTGCTTTATCCAAAATTACCCATTACTTATGTGGGGGTTTCGAGTGCCAGTCAAGAATGCGCTGTAGTACCGCAGTTTGGTGGTATTTTCTAAAATCCGGTAATGCCAATCCACTGGATGGTCTGGGTAGGCATAATATGTTGTTTTAGTCGGGATCTTTCGCCACACCATGTGTAGTGTATGACTGCTGTTTTCAAGGAGGAGAAGAATGTTGCTGGTAGTGTGAGGGATATGGTCTGCATGAGGTATACGATTCTAGGAAGAACATTCATTTTGAGCACTGTTTGCATAATTGCTTGGGGTCTGTGGTCACCCATACACCCAGGTATTTCATTTTGCCATAACACCATCGAAATTCAAATTGAGAATCCATTGCCATGTATTCGTCACTAGGGAGCGTAAGATTCAGTACCTCACATTTCATCAAGTTGAACTTGAACCCTGACATTGTGCCAAATCGTTCAAATTCCGCTAGGAGGTTTGGCATAGTTGTTCTGGGTTGTTTGATGAAAAAGAGTAAATTGTCGGCGTAAGCCGCTACCTTGTGGGTCGTTCTCGGTCCCTCGTATCCCCTAATGTCTGGGTTCAGGTGAATTGCTTGGAGGAGCGGTTCTAGTGATATAGCGAACAATAGTGGGGAGAGTGAACACCCTTGTCGCGTTCTGTTCTTTATCTCGAAGTCAGTCATCCGAGCTCCGTTGACCTTCACTGCTGCCCTCAGTTTGCTATATATGGCGGCGATCCATTTTAAGGGCTTTTATCCCATCTCCCTCAGCGTGGTCATCATGTATTGCCAGTCGACTCAGTCGAACGCCTTCTCCGCGTCAGTCGACAGCAACAGAAGGCGCTCCCCCGTCTTTCTCACCCGGTGCTGGATGGAGAAGAGCCTTAAAGTGCTATCTCTTGCCTCTCCAGGTATAAAACCCGTTTGATCCATGTGAATCAAAGACGGTAGGAGAGGCTGCAGTCTGGTTGCGAGCACCTTTGTAAACAGTTTTGTGTCAACGTTTAAGAGGGATATTGGGCGGTAGCTGCTGCAGTTAATTGGGTCCTTTCCTGGTTTGAGAAGTACTGTTATGGTCGCGGATAGGGATTCTGGGCCAAAGCTTCCGCCGTCTGCCACTGCGTTTAAAGCTTTTGTGAGCCATGGCAGAAGCCTTCCTGCGAATAGCTTATACTAGCCCGTGGAGAAGCCATCTGGACCTGGAGCTTTACCAGTTTTGGCACTTTTTAGGTGGGTGGTGGGGGGGTGGTGGTCCTATTGGTCCCAGGATCCAATTATTGACCTGTACCAGCATAGGTCCCAGCTCCTCCATGAATCCAGGTACCTATTCAGGCCAGCGCAGAGCGATCCAGGCATTGTTGTGCCTGGCCAGGAGGGTGAATGGGAAGCCCCATTTGTAGGTTATGCCGCGGCCTCTCAGGGCCGTCGTTACCAGGCGTAGTGCTCTTCGTGCATCTAGAGTGAGAGGGGACAGGTCATTGAAGAGTGATATCTGGGCCCCTCTGTAAGGCCATGTGGGCCTCTCATGGGCCTTCTTCATGATGGTGTCCTTCACTCTGAATGAGTGCAGGCAGCAGATTAGATCCCTTGGGCCTTCTTCCAGAGTGCGCGGCCTCAGGATCCTGTGTGCCCTCTCGAATTCAAATCTTTGAGGGGTCGCCAGTTGCATGATCGATTGGAAGAGGTCGGTAAGGATCTCCTCGGGGTTGTCAGCTCCCTCGGCTTCCGGCACACTGCAGATGTGAATATTGCATCAGTGCCCCCTGTTGTCGAGGTCCTCAAGATGCCTCCTCATGGCCAAGACCATGTCTCCCTGCCGAGCCACCGCTGTGACTGCAGCATTGAGTCTGCTGGTTTGGGTCTCCGCCATGGTGATGCGATTCGTGGTGATGCGATTCGCCTGTGAAGTGACTTCAGAGCGGACCCCAGCATCTCTGCCCTCAGCGTGTCCTGGATGGTGGAGGTGAGTTGCTGTAGGTCCGCTCTGGTAGCCATAAAGGCTGCCAGGCCTCGGAGTTCTTCCCCTATCCTTTCCAATGCGGTGGTATTTGGGCCCGCCGGGGGTGTCGGCGCCATCCTCGGGCTTCCAGTTTCTCCTCTTGCGCCGGGTTAGGAATGTAGGAAGCCATCTAGGGGGCCCTGTTGCTTGCCTCTTGGTGTTTGCGGAGGTTCAGGGCGTTTATTACGACCCGTTTGGGGCAATAGACTAATTTACAGGTGCCATATAGGAGTCTGGTGGAGCGGAGCCCTCAGTTTATGCGGCCATCTTGGTCAGAGCCCAAACCACGCCCCCCGCTAGTGACATATTCATACGTCTGGTTCTATTGCTAGTTATCTCCCTGTTCCTAAGTCCGTTATCGATATGCATCACATAAGTGATGTATTCATTTAACCTCCCTGGTAGTTCTTTGGCTGCAATTTCATCAAGGATAGCTTCGGATAATCCCTCTGGAAATGCAGTGATTAATCCGTTATTAGTCCAGTCTACCTCAGAAGCCAAGGTGCGGAATTCTTTGGCATAATCTGAGAAAGAATGGTTCCCTTGTTTGATACGCATTAGGGCAGTGGAAGCATTGTTCTCCCTTCCCAATGGCTCAAACGTTCATTTGAATTCCGCAAGGAGTTCTTGCTAATTATGGGCAATAGTCCTATCACTTTCCCATAATAGACTGGCCAAAGCTAAAGCATTACCTTTCAGTTGGTTCATTAAGTACCCAATTTTAGATCTATCCATGGGGAAGGACCCAGATGAGGCTTCAAAATATTATCAATTTCCTCTAGCTTTCTCTCGCAAGCTGCTATGTGCTGACACAAATCTGCAGGATCTATGGCCATGTCGTAATGTCAGGATTATAGTTGATCCAGCACGCAGAATACTATCACACCTAGAACTAAGGATAACGTCTAACTGGACCTTAACGTACCAGAGAATAGTCAAAATACTTGCCAAGGTCAGAAACACAGAATGAGACACAACGATGAGGAAAGCCAGAAGTCAAGGATACCCGAAATCAGGGAAGTTGAAACAAAGCCAAAGTCAAATACCTGAAAAAACATGACCAGGAACACACTCTTGGATAACCAGCTAGTGGAAACCATGACAGGGCACTGGCAAAAAAAAAAGGTAATTTGGGTTTTAATAACCCTCTTTAGGCTGTAATTGGATGTCTCTGACCTTTGATCCCAAACTGTGCGTGTGCATCTATCACGTGATGTCGCACGCACGTTGGTGGGCGATGGTACGTTTATTATAAAAACCTGAACCACAGTGGCCAGCGTTCCTAAGAACTTTGCACCCCTTGGGATCGGAACGGAGGGAGACCGAGCAGCTGCCCGCCGCGACCAAGGTAAGTCTGAAACATCTGTCGGCATGGCTGCCTAGTTTATGTGTAGCCACGCTGGCAGAAGGGCCAGAAGCCATGGCAGTATATTTACTCCAAAATGTTATAATGATATAAAATCTGTACATAGTAAATTCATAGAATAGTGGACCTAATTTAGTATTGATAATACGCATCATCACCATGCAATAATAACAGTATTGCACTGTGTGACCAGTGTGCAGCACAGGTACCATAATCTATCTATCTATCTATCATACATATTTCTTTCTTTCATTCTATCTTTCTCTCTTTCTTTCATTCTATCTTTCTCTTTCTCTCTCTCGCTTTTTCTCTTTCTCTTTCTCGCTTTCTATCTCTCTATATATATCATTATTACTAGTGCTTCTTTACATGTACTCTTATTTTAGGTATTACTGTATTAGATATTCTGCACTTTGCTTCTATCTCCTTTATGTATTTCTTCAAAATAAACCTATCTTGCAGTTAAATTGTTTTCTAGCACGAGCCAGTTGAAGTTTTAGCCAATATAATCTATCAGTGTGTTCAAAGTGCCAGTGCGCACATCATTGACAGTGCAAGGTTGAGATGAAACATGCATAGGTGACATAATAAATGTTTCTATCCAAAACTGTTCCCCTTTCATAAATCATTACACCAATTCCCTTAGACAGCCTAAGTCAGGAAAGTTTCTCATGAAAAAGATTGTGAGATAGAGATATCATTTGGTATGAAAAGCCTATACAGCAGTATGGTACCTTGAGATGAAGTACCTATAAAATGATGTTCAATTGTTTCCAGTGCTTGAGTTTATCGGATATTTCAGTCACTGGTGCTAGCTTGATGTTTAGATTTTTATGCAGCACACGTTTGTATGCACAAGCTGTGTTACATTAATATTACTGATATTGTTTCCATAACAACTTGTTCTTTTAGGACGTAACAATATTTTGAAGTTCTGCTTACCATATTAAATTAAGAAATAAATAAGTTTCACTCATTTCACTCAAAATACTTAATAAGAATATTATTATTTCTTATTATTTTCAAGAGTGCATTTCAGGATTTCCATTTAGAACGTCTACCACAGCTGATTTACTGATAACACAAAGATAGGGTGTTAATTTTATCATGAACAGTTATGTTAAATATATATTTTAATGCTGCAAGATTGTGCACAGTCACTTAAATGGTTAATTGTGGTAAATAGCTCTCTTTGCACAGAAAGTGTGAATCCTTACCTGTGAAATCTTCTTCCCTGGATTTCACTGTCACCACGCAAAGAAAGATAGTCACCTTTCTTCTCAAATAGGGAGCTAACTTAATGGAAAAAAAAGACTGCCAAAGTCATGATTGGAAAACTAGCTTCTTCACCTGTGCAGACCCAAAATTAATACAAATAAAAAATATTATTATATTTTACTATTGTTATAAGTGCATGTTTCATTCAAATCAAAACTTAACATCACATAAATTAACCTCAAAATATACAAATTACATAGATATGCATCAGCATAGCAAAAAATCATGTTTTAATATATATTTATACACCAGGGGTAGGCAACCTTTTCATAGTACTGTGCCAATACAAAATCTTGAAGTCCCTTGGCATTCTGGTCCAATTTTTTTTATATTGAGATGTGAATGTTGTCTCTTTACGCTGATGATACCATTCTATTTTTAAGTAATGAGTCAACATCTATATCAAACGCAATGTTAGAAATTGAAATGTACAGCGAAGTATCAAATTATAAATTAAATAAAACAAAATCAATTGCTGTATATATTAATATGTCGAATCAAGAAATAGATTCATACCAAGAAGCATGTAATTTTAATAAAGCTAAAACGTTCCCATACCTAGGAATTAAAATTAACAAAAAAGTAGAAAACATTATGCGAATAAACTTTATGGATCTCTTAAAAGAAACTAACAAGAATTTGAAAGAATGGAGAAAATTAGAAGTATCATGGGGAGGAAGAATAAATATTTTGAAATCATATGTTTTGCCAAAATGGATTTATATGTTTAGAATGCTCCCATTAGAAATCCCGAATGCATGGTTAACAATGATCAACAACGCGTTTTCTAACTTTGTATGGCGAGGGAAAAAACCCAGAATTAAAAACGAAGCATTATCAAGAGGAATAAAGAAGGGAGGCCTAGGTTATCCAAACATAAGGAAATATTATGAAGCAGGGATTATAACCCATGTCATGGCTGGCCAGATAAAACAAAATAAAGAGGAGATATGGTGGTGGTCAGAATTAGAATCTGGCCAATTAAGAGATCCCCTAGACTTATTATGTAAAATAAAACAATTTAATTTATCTGGCTCATATATCTTAGGACAGATTATTCCAATATGGCAAAAAATAAGGAAAAAAATTGATTTAGTTAACAAAATATTTTATTTTCAAAATCTGGATATAATAGAATTGAATATGAAGAATATTTCCTTAAAATTATGGAAGGAAAAAGGAATAAGCACTTTAAAAGATCTGACCAAAGATGGAAAAATTAAACCTTATAAAATGCTGATAGAGGAGTTTAAGTTCTCTGTTAAAGATGTATATACCTATCTCAGAGTAAAACATTTTTTGGAGAAAGTAGAGATAGTAATAGAGGGTAAGATGTATGATATTTTGAAAGCAATAATAAACCAGAATAAAACAAAGCAGTTGTTCTCTAGATGTGTTAGAATGCTAGACCCAATAAAGGATTCAGTCCTATCCAGTGCTATTAAAAAATGGAACACTGAGTTAAAAATAAATATAGAATCAAATGAATGGTTAGCTACTCTACAAAAAAATCAATAAATATGTCCATTCTTTTATATTGATAGAAACACACTTTAAGTTGGCCTATCAATGGTATATGACGCCAACCAAAATAGCTAAATTTGATACATCCATGGACACAAAGTGTTGGAAGTGTAGAGAGGAAAAAGGAAATTATATCCACATGTGGTGGTCATGTAAACAAGTGATTGTTGTATGGCAGTGGGCTCAATTTCTCATCCATACACTGTGTGGTGTAAAAATATTCCTAAAACCTGAAATAATGCTATTACACTATCAATGGCCAAAATGAAACAAAATAAATCAATTTTTAATTACTCATTGTTTAATAGCTTGTAAAATAGTAATAGCAAGGAACTGGAAGGGAGATACTGCATTTAACATCAAATTAATAACAATTCAGTAGATATACCAAATTAAAATGGAGAAGGATCACTGCAAGTTTCTGAATGATATTTTGAGCCTATGGGCAAATTGGGAAAAAAATTACTACAAATGTAATATCGATACCATTTGAAATAAGTAGTAGAAGCTGGAAGTATGTAGAGCTTTCGTGGGGGGGGGGGGGGGGTTGTTTTGTGTCTTTGTCCCTTTTTTGTCTAAATGTCTATGTGTATGAATATGAATTTTTTAATACTTTTTGTGTAAGTGAAATTATGGTAATAAAATTAAAATAAAAATAGAATAAAAAAAAAAGAGATGTGAATGTTGTCGTATTCTGCTTGTGTTATTTATGGGTACTGCAGTTGCTTTGTAGCATTGTATTTGTGCATGTATTGGCTGTTTGTGGAATTGTGTTTGACACCTATGAATGTGTGCTGTGTGTAGGGGCTGCTTGTGGAATTGCGTGTGTGGATATGTCACATATGATAGGATGCATATGTGTGGGGCTATTTGCATGCGAGAGGCTGTTTGTGGGTATGTTTGCATGTATATGGATCGTCAGTGGCATTGTGTTTATTGGGGTTGAGCATGTTTGTGTGTGGGCTTTTTGTTATATTGGTATTAGGGGAGGTTTAGTCTGCAGCCTCTACTAAATACCTGTGGTTAATCTAAGCAATCGCTTGAAACTGTTATTTACTGAAAATTTGGAATCGAGCTCCAGAACCTGTGATATGCATAACATCTCATGGATAAGGTGGATATACTTCATTGAAATAAATATTCTGTCAATTTATAATATTCCTTTAAGGTGATACCCTGACCAGTAAACTGCTCAGATACAATGTTTACCTTTTTAGGCATCATAAAAACATATGCTTGTCATACTTATGAATTCATGGATTAGCGTGTAGTCTTTCCATCCCAGATACTCACTTGTACTTTAAAGCTCTGGAATTGGGTGAGCTTGCTCTCAGGTGATGAAAATCTATCGGAAAGACATTGAGTCAATCCAAAGTGGTCTTTTGAAACTATTGTGTTCCACACTCCCTTCATCTACCACTCATATTCCTTTAAGTGATATGATAAACAGTTAGGTCTGGAAATATTTGGACACTGACACAAGTTTTGTTTTTTGTCTGTTTAAGTGCAGTCTCTGAGCTTTAATTTGAGGGCATTAATAACAAAATTGGAGTAAGGGTTTAGAAATTGCGGCTCTTTAGTATGTATCCCCCTCTTTTTCAAAGGAAGGACCAAACATAACTAAAAATTGACTCAAAAGCTGTTTCATGGACAGGGATATTCCTTCATCAATTAAACAGTTAAAAGGTCTAGAGTTGATTCCAGGTGTGGCATTGGCATTGGCATTTGGAACATATTGCTGTGAACTCAACATGCAGTCAAAGAAGCTTTCAATGCAAGTGAAACAGGCCATTCTTAGGCTGCAAAAGAAAAATTCCATTGGAGAGATAGCAGGAACACTACGAGCGTCAAAATCATCAGTTTGGTACATTCTGAGAAAAAAAGAATGCATTGTGTCAATTTGTTCAATCATATTTGAGCCCCTGAAAAAAGGGAACTGTGTATGAAAATGGCTGCAATTCCTAAATTTTTCATACAATATTTTTGTTCAACCCCTTGAATTAATGCTGAAAAGATGGTTGTCTGGATATGGATATAATGAGCAATGTTGATCTTTTGTCAAACATTAACGTAAAGGAGCACTTGGGAAATATCGATATGATACACAATATGATGTATTTTGAAATAAACTCAAAAGAGCAAATGCACATGGGAAATGCTAAAACATCCACTTTTAAAAGGGACACTTTTTTTTTTTCAATTTGACAATTTTTATTTTGTGCAGAACATAGGGGGTACAGAAAAGAAAGGGTAAGGTTAAGAGGGGAAAGTAATACTACTGGTTTCACCAGTTGTTCATTACCGATTTACATTACATAGTTATACATTACAGATTTATATTTCAAAGTTATATTCCATGTCATTTACAGCTTCCATGTTTGTGGTATGCAACAATCTGAACCAAGCTTCCTACTCGTCATCATATATCCCGATTCAGGGTTACAATCTCGGCTGACCCGTCCCTGCGCTATGTGTACTTTAGTGGCACTGAGCCATGTATGTGAGATGTAGGTAGTTCCTCACCTGAAAGGACATCTTTAGCAGGTCACTTGTAAATGGGGGAGAGGGAAATGAGGGGGAGGAGGGGAGGAAAGGGGTTTGAGGAGGCTGGAGGAGAGGGGAGGAACAGGGTAAAGTACCCGCATTTTGATTGCTGGTTATTTGGATAATTCAGATCCACTAGTGTCCCTACAATGTAGGGTGGTAGGGTCCTGTAGTTAGGCGTGGTGAGGTTCCTATGCGTGTCTCATGTTGGATGTTTTAGTTCCCAATCCTCCCATACTTCGTGTTTCCAGCTATTTCCCGGTGGTACCTGTGAGATGTTGGATTCATATCTCCCTACTTGGGACACATATCTAATTATCTCTTGTGTTGAGGCATTGTCGGGTGATAGCCAGTTTTTTGCTATAAGTTGTTGAGCTGCCACCAGAATGTGAAATATTAAGTATTTCACGGGTTTCTGGTAATTGGTATCGAACATGAATAGAAGTATAGAGGACGGGGTGTTTGGTATTGTGATGGACGTGTGTTGGCGGATCAGTGAAATGACCTCTCTCCAGTATGGTTGGAGTTTTGAGCACTGCCACCAGATATGAAGGAATGAGCCTGATTCTTTTTTACATCTCCAGCACACGCTGGGTAGTGTCGGGTCTATCGTGGCTAATCTTGTGGGAACCATATACCAACGGTAAAGGATTTTACGTGTTATTTCTAGGTGAGAAGCGCACTGTGTTAAACCTTTTGTGATATTAGCCGAAGCCAACCAGGTTTTCTCCGGTATGGTCATGTTTAGTTCCTTTTCCCAGGAGAGTATACATGAGAAGGTTTTGATATTTCGTTTGGGTAACAAGTTATAAATGGTTGAAATTGGTTTTTTTACCTGTTTCCCTGCCATAATGCTTTTCTCAAAGCCCGTCAGGGTGGTGTTAGTTTGGGATTTGGATTTTCGTGAGTTAGATTGCCACCAGGACAATAATTGGAGGTGGGAGTGATGTGCCGTATTCGAGAGTGTATGGCTTCGTTTCAGTTGCTCAAAGGTGGCTAGTTTCCCTTCATGTAGGAGGGTGTGTACATGGCTCACCCCGCATCTGTTCCAGACCCTGTAATTAAAGTCGGGAATCTCCCGGGCCAAAGCTTTAATGGGGGTTGATAGGGGGATCGGATGGTTGTTGCATAGGAATTTACGGGAGATATCCCAGATTTTTAACATCGCTAGTGTGGCAGGTAATGCTTGCGTGGTGTCACCTCTACTGTTAGGGGGTATCCACATGAATGTATCAATATCTTGGTTTTGTAGCCAGTGTTGCTCAATAGTTACCCATTGTGGTTGATCATATTTTAGGGTGACGGAGAAAAGGCTGGCCAAGACGGCCGCTCTATGGTACAATTGCACGTTGGGGAGTCCCATTCCTCCCGCATTTTTGGGTTGGTATAGCATAGATAGGGCTACTCTGGGTCTTTTCCCCTGCCAGATGAAGAGGTTAATTTGTTGTTGGAGTGATGTGAAATATGCTGGTGGTATCCATAGGGTGAGTGTCCTAAATAAATATTGTAATTTGGGCAGAACTACCATTTTGACAGCTGCTATGCGACCCGACCAGGAAATAAATTTATTTTTCCAGTTTCGGAGAGTGGTTGTGATCTCCTTGCTAAGTTTAGTGTAATTCAGGTTATACAGATTTGACAGATTGTGTGGGAGCCTAATTCCCAAAAATGTGAGGTAGTCTGTTCTCCAATCATAAGAGAAATTCTCTTTTAGGGTCGTCAAGTATGTCTCCTCCATCTCTACCCCCATGGCCTGTGTTTTGGAAAGATTTAATTTGTAATATGAACATTTGCTATATTCTAGTAGTATGTTATGGAACCTCGGTAGCGACACCTGGGGGTCAGTGATAGTGAGCAGGACATCATCAGCAAAGAGATTTAGTTTGTGCTCTCTACCCCCCACCCATATTCCCTTGATCTCCTCCGCCGAGCGGATGGCTTCGGCTAAGGGCTCCAGGGCCATGATATACAAAAGGGGCGACAGGGGACAACCCTGTCTAGACCCATTCGTGATGGGGAAGGGAACAGATTGAAATCCCGACGTGAAGACTCGGGCCTCTGGATTACTGTACAGTGATTTGACCACTGAAATGAAGTGTGTGGGGAAGCCACATTTGGTCAGGACCGCTCTTAGAAAAGGCCAATGCAGGCGATCAAAGGCCTTTTCTGCATCTAGAGATAATAATAGACTCCTAGGGGACAGTTTATGCATGGTGTGCAGTAGTGCGAGGGCTTTGCGCGTTCCGTCTGTGCCTTGCCTGCCGTGTACAAATCCAACTTGGTCGGAATGTATGATGTTTGGGAGGATGTTCGTCAGGCGGTTGGCATATACCTTAGCTAGGATCTTCACGTCTGAGTTCAGTAGGGAAATGGGGCGGAAGTTGGCGCATTGGGTCTGTGGTTTCCCTGGTTTTGGCAGTGTGGCCACGTTGGCTGCCAGCATATCCGACGGCATGGATTCTAATGCGGTGGTGGATGTAAAGAGAGATACCATTTTGGGGGCAAGGATAGAGGAGAACCTTTTGTAGTACACATTGGGCAATCCATCCGGACCTGGGGCTTTGTTTAGTGGTAGGTTATGTATTACTGTATCTACTTCCAGTTGGGAAATAGGTGCTGCTAATGAGGAGTGTTGCGTGTCTGTCAGTTTGGGGAGGTTCACTTTCCGTAAAAAGCTCGCTAGCTCTTCTGCTGTGGGTTGGTGGACAGTGGGGTCATCTTTAAGATTATAGAGTTTCCCATAGAATTCTGCAAATAAGTTACTTATGTCTTGTGGTTTAATCAGTTTCTTCCCCTCTTGCGTAAAGAGGTGGGAGATTTTGGTTTGGGCCTGGGCTTCTCTAAGCCTGCTAGCTAAGAGGGAACCTGCTTTGTTTCCCATGCAGTATTCTCTAGTTTTTAGTCTTTGAAGGGTGCGTGTTGCTTTGGCTATATTAATATCGTTAAGTTCAGATTGGAGTTGGGTTATGAGTTCGGCATCTTTTGGGTTTGGGGTAATCATGTGGGATGTGGAGACATCCCTCAATTTCTTCAATAAATTCAGGGTTTTGATTTGTGAGATCCGTTTGAGGTGAGAGGCGCGTCTTATAAATAGTACTTCTGCCTTATGGGCACCCCATACCGTGGTTGGAGGTATCTCTGGCGTTTCATTGGTGGCAAAGTAGAGCTTAAGGTCCGATTCTATGTCTGAACAGAACTGGTCGTCTCGCAAAAGCGATTCGTTTAATCTCCATGGATTACATCCCCGATACTTAAAGTCATCCTTAAGGGTGGCAATCACTGGCGCGTGATCCGACCACACGATATTACCCAGATTACATGATTGGATAATATTGAGGGAAGGGCCTGGTATGAGTATCACATCAATTCTAGAGAAAGACTTGTGGGGCTTGGAGTAGAATGAGTATTCTCTATCAGAAGGGTGGAGGGTCCTCCAGCTATCGTATAAATCAAATTTCAGCAATAATTGCGTCAATGCTTTACAGTTTGGTTTGAGGGAGTTATGTCTGGTTGTGTGGGGAGGCATCGCGGTATCAAGATGCGGGTCTAAGATATGATTTATGTCCCCACAGACCACTGTGGTACCTCTCTGCACTTTTGCCACTTTCGTGAGCACACTGAACAAAAAGTTCAGTTGGTTCTCGTTCGGTGCATAAAGGTTTACTATGGTGTATAGCGCATCGTTCAGTAGGCAAACTAGTATCAGGTATCTACCGTTTTTATCTGGAATACTTTGTAGCAGCTCAAAAGCGACTGAGCTGTGTACGTATATGGACACACCCCTGGATTTAAATACATAAGTCGAGTGAAATTGGTTAGGGAAATGTTTCATGCCAAATTGGGGGGTGTATGTTTTTGTAAAATGGGTTTCTTGGAGACAGAGTATGTCTGCTTTCAGTTTACAAGCTTCGTGCACCAATGTGTGCCGTTTGTGGGGTATGTTAAGTCCCCTTACATTATGGGAGTAGATCTTCAGTGTGAGGTTCTGTTGTATCTGGTATCTGGTTCAGCACGCAGAAACTATGTAAATATATACATAAGAAAGAAAAGGAAAATAACAGGATAGAGCGTAAACCGGACCTTAGAATGGCCGGACTAATACGCTAGAGACAGAGAATGGTCAAAGGGAAAGCCGAGGTCAAGGAAGCCAGAAAATACTCAATACCGATAAGACAAGCCAAGTCAGGGAAACCAGAGATCAGAATAACCAGGGAAACGCCAAGGATCAGGATACCAGGAAATCAGAAACACGAGAATAGCACTTTCAGGGAACCAGGAAACTGAAACCACGACATGGCAAAGTACTAGGGTGAATTAGGGGTTTAAATACCCCTCTCTAAGCTATGATTGGTCATAGGGCGACCTCTGACCCCAGAACGTGCGTGTGCGTTGACGTCGTGACGTCACGCACACGTTAGTATAATTCTCGGGGGCTATCCATAGACGCGACCACGTGGTCGGCGCCATATTGGATTCGGGCGTGATGCCCGGAAGAACTACGTGCGCGGTTCCCGGCTCGCCGACGAGCAGGTAAGCTCGTGTAGTCGGAGCGGTCGTGCCGGTCGGGCACGACCATGAGGCTCGGCGGGCCGGTGACCGCAACAGTACCCCCCACTCGAAGACCGCGCACCGTGCGGGAAGGACCCGGCTTAAGAGGAAAGCGGTTGTGAAATGACCGGATAAGACGGGGCGCATGGACCCGGTCAGCAGGAACCCAACAACGTTCCTCGGGACCATAACCCTTCCAGTCAACGAGATAGGACAAGACACCTCTGGATAATTTGGAGTCCATGATAGAACGGACTTCGTATTCTTCTTGATCACCCACTACCAAGGGCGGAGGAGGAGTGGATACCCTGGTGTAGCGATTGCAAGTAAGGGGCTTGAGCAGAGACACATGGAAAGTATTCGCTATTCTCATATGAGCCGGTAGTTCCAAAGTATAGGTCACTGGATTAATACGTTGGGTAACTCGAAAGGGACCAATGTACCGAGGGGCAAATTTCATGGACGGGACCTTAAGCTTGATATGTCTTGTGGAGAGCCACACCCTGTCACCTGGAAGATAGACAGGATCAGCTTGGACCTTTGCTCGTAATGAGGCTTTTTGCAGAGCTGAATGGACGGAATCCCAGGTATCATGAATCGATTCTAAACGGGTGTTCAAAGCGGGGATTTCTGTGTCTGAGAATGCAGAAGGAAAAACAGTGGGGTGATAACCCTGATTAACAAAGAATGGACTGTGATTAGAAGATTCATGAGTGGCGTTGTTTCTGGCGAACTCAGCCATGGGTAAGAGCTCATACCAGTTAGATTGATTGGCATTTATAAAGCAACGTAAATAGGCTTCTAAAGACTGATTCGCCCTCTCTGCTGCTCCATTTGTTTGAGGGTGATATGCTGACGAAAAGGAGAGTTCGACGCCCAATTGTTTGCAAAAGGAACGCCAAAACCTAGAAACAAACTGGGTACCTCTGTCAGATACTATGCTTTTGGGTACACCGTGCAACCGAAAGATCTCTCTCAAGAATATTTGAACTAGATCTTGAGCAGATGGTAATTTTTTAAGTGGGACGAAATGTGCCATCTTCGTGAATCTATCAATAACCATAAGGACTGTATTAAACCCGTTTGAACTAGGTAGATCCACAATGAAATCCATGGCCAAGTGGGTCCATGGAGCACTAGGTATGGGCAGTGGTTGTAACAGTCCAGGAGGTGACCTAGGAGGAACTTTAGAAACGGCACATATTTGACATGCCCCAACATAATCTTTGATATCGTTTCTAAGAGCAGGCCACCAAAATCTCCTGGAGATGGCAGAGAGAGTTTTATGGACTCCAGGATGGCCCGCTGTGAGGTTGTCATGGAACAAATCTAGTACCTTCTTTCGAAACTGAGGTGACACATACAGTTTGTCCGGAGGTTTTCCCACAGGTGCCTGAGTTTGATCTGCTATTATGGCACAGAAGAGTGGAGAAGACACTTCGGAAACTGTAGTGGCAATGAGGCATTCAGGAGGTACAATAGGATATATCACCTGTTCCGGAACTTCATCTGTCTCAAACTGCCGAGAAAGTGCATCTGCCTTGGTGTTTTTAGTACCAGGTCTGTATGTAATTACGAAATTGAATCGGGAGAGGAACAATGACCACCTAGCCAGACGAGAGGACAGTCTCTTAGCGTCCCCAATATAAGCCAAATTCTTATGATCAGTAAAGATCAAAAGTGGCTCTTTGGAACCTTCCAAGAGATGCCTCCATTCCTTAAGGGCAAGTACAATGGCCAAAAGTTCCCTATTCCCTATGTCGTAATTCCTCTCTGCAGGTGTGAGTTTGCGAGAGTAAAATCCACAGGGATGTAAAGGCGTATCCGGACTTTCTCTATGAGACAGAACGGCTCCAACTCCTGTCTCTAATGCATCCACCTCTAGGATAAATGGTTTGGATGGATCAGGATGGGTCAGGACAGGTGCTGAGGAAAATAAAGATTTTAATCGTTCAAATGCCTCTCTTGCTTCTTTGGGCCAAGATATACAATTTGCTCCTTTTTTTGTTAAATTGGTTATAGGGGAAATCACGGAGGAAAATCCCCTTATGAATTTGCGGTAGTAATTCGCAAAACCTATAAAGCGTTGAGTAGCTTTAAGGCCCTTGGGTAATGGCCACTGTAAGACTGCCTCCAGTTTGCGAGGATCCATCTGGAAACCAGACGGAGATATAACGTATCCAAGGAATTGTATCTCCGTTTGGTCAAACTGGCATTTCTCCAGTTTACAGTAAAGGCCGTTCTGTAACAGGGTTTTCAGTACAATTCTCACATGTTCGTGATGTGTCTCTAGGTCTGGGGAATAGATGAGAATGTCGTCCAAATACACTAGAACGAACATGTGAAGGTACTCTCTTAGGACATCGTTAATAAAATCCTGGAATACCGCTGGAGCGTTACATAATCCAAACGGCATAACCAGGTATTCGTAATGTCCCATTCTGGTGTTAAATGCGGTCTTCCATTCGTGACCGTCCTTAATCCTGACTAGATTGTATGCACTTCGGAGATCGAGCTTGGTAAAGACTCGAGCTCCCTTCAATCTGTCAAATAGCTCTGATATAAGGGGAATAGGGTAGGTATTTTTTATGGTAATCCTATTCAAACCCCTATAATCAATACAAGGGCGTAGGTCTCCTTCTTTTTTAGAGACAAAGAAGAATCCAGCCCCGGCTGGTGAGGAGGACCTACGGATATGACCCTTTCTGAGAGCATCCTTAATATATTCCTCCAAACAAATATTTTCCTGGGGGGACAAGGCATAGACTCCTCCCTTGGGAGGCATAGTCCCTGGTAATAAGTTTATAGTACAGTCATAAGGTCTATGAGGAGGTAACCCTTCTGACTGGACCTTGTTAAATACCTCTTTCAAATCCATATACTGCTGTGGAATTTGTGTGGTCAAGGGAGGTGTAACAGGAACATTAATGGTGCCAATAGGTTGTGGGATTTGCTTAAAGCAAACACCTTTGCATCTCTCACCCCAACTCACAATTTCTCCTTCAATCCAATCCAAACGTGGATTGTGTTTCAGGAGCCAAGGGAAACCGAGTATTATCGGAACTGTGGGTGAAGATAGGATTTGAAAGGTCATTTCTTCAGAGTGGAGAATACCCACTGAAACAGTGATTGGCAGAGTTGCGTGTGTGATGAAAGGCTGGGTAAGAGGCCTTCCATCAATGGCCTCAACTGCTATAGGTTTCTCTTTATGTCTTAAGGACAGGAGATGTTTTGCAGAGAATTCTTTGTCTAGGAAATTCTCCGCTGCCCCAGAGTCAATCATAGCCTCACACTGAACAGTAGTGTTCTCGAAAGATAAGGCTACTTTGATAAGGAAACGGTTCTTAGTCAATTTAGGGGACATATACATCACACCTAAGGTCGGTCCCCATACGTGCCTAAGGTGTGCAAGTTTTCCGGCCGAACCGGGCATGACGATCTTAGATGTCCCTTCTTGCCGCAATACATACATAACCCCTCGTTACGTCTGTGTTGTCTCTCTGCCTCAGTGAGTTTAGCACTACCCAATTGCATGGGTTCAGGTTCTGGAAGAGGCGTTTGGCTACTCACCACTGGGTTAGAGAAACGAGGAGCTATGGACAAATTAGAACGTCTGTTACGTTGTTTGTTTTTCTCTCTCTCTCTGAGCCGGTTATCAATGTCTATCATGTAGGCAATAAACTCATTAAGATTAACCGGAAGGTCTCCAGCTGCAGTCTCATCTTGTATATTCTCAGCTAAACCTTCAGAGAAAGCAGCCACCAGACCACTATTGGTCCAATCAACCTCAGACGCTAATGTCCTGAACTCTATTGCATAATCGGCTACAGAACGACTGCCTTGCTTGATTCTCATAAGGGCTTTGGCAGCGTTCTTCTCCCTGCCTTTAGGTTCAAATGTAGCCTTAAAGGCCGTAAGAAAGGTACTGTAATCACGGGCTACTGCGTCACCACTTTCCCATAAGGGGTTAGCCCAAGTCAAGGCTTTTCCAGTTAATTGGTTCATCAGATAGCCTATTTTAGATCTATCTGTTGGGAATGAACCTGGGGAGGCCTCAAAGTGGTATTCTATTTAGGTTTAAAAAACCTCTGAATTCCTTAGAATCACCTCCATAACGAGGGGGCGGTGACAAGGTTATGGACGGTGGTTTATGTGGTACGGGAACCACTACAGGTGGCGGAACCACAGGTGGTACAGGAGGGACCTCTAAATAGGCAGTCCTCTGGAGCAAGGTCTGAAATGCCTGGGCAAATTGGTCTAACCTGTGGTCCATATCCTCCACCCTATTTTCACAGGCGATCATATGTTTGCATAGTTCTGCAGGATCCATGGCCATGTCGTAATGTCACGACTAGTAATGTGGTCCAGCACGCAGAAACTATGTAAATATATACATAAGAAAGAAAAGGAAAATAACAGGATAGAGCGTAAACCGGACCTTAGAATGGCCGGACTAATACGCTTGAGACAGAGAATGGTCAAAGGGAAAGCCGAGGTCAAGGAAGCCAGAAAATACTCAATACCGATAAGACAAGCCAAGTCAGGGAAACCAGAGATCAGAATAACCAGGGAAACGCCAAGGATCAGGATACCAGGAAATCAGAAACACGAGAATAGCACTTTCAGGGAACCAGGAAACTGAAACCACGACATGGCAAAGTACTAGGGTGAATTAGGGGTTTAAATACCCCTCTCTAAGCTATGATTGGTCATAGGGCGACCTCTGACCCCAGAACGTGCGTGTGCGTTGACGTCGTGACGTCACGCACACGTTAGTATAATTCTCGGGGGCTATCCATAGACGCGACCACGTGGTCGGCGCCATATTGGATTCGGGCGTGATGCCCGGAAGAACTACGTGCGCGGTTCCCGGCTCGCCGACGAGCAGGTAAGCTCGTGTAGTCGGAGCGGTCGTGCCGGTCGGGCACGACCATGAGGCTCGGCGGGCCGGTGACCGCAACAGTACCCCCCACTCGAAGACCGCGCACCGGGCGGGAAGGACCCGGCTTAAGAGGAAAGCGGTTGTGAAATGACCGGATAAGACGGGGCGCATGGACCCGGTCAGCAGGAACCCAACAACGTTCCTCGGGACCATAACCCTTCCAGTCAACGAGATAGGACAAGACACCTCTGGATAATTTGGAGTCCATGATAGAACGGACTTCGTATTCTTCTTGATCACCCACTACCAAGGGCGGAGGAGGAGTGGATACCCTGGTGTAGCGATTGCAAGTAAGGGGCTTGAGCAGAGACACATGGAAAGTATTCGCTATTCTCATATGAGCCGGTAGTTCCAAAGTATAGGTCACTGGATTAATACGTTGGGTAACTCGAAAGGGACCAATGTACCGAGGGGCAAATTTCATGGACGGGACCTTAAGCTTGATATGTCTTGTGGAGAGCCACACCCTGTCACCTGGAAGATAGACAGGATCAGCTTGGACCTTTGCTCGTAATGAGGCTTTTTGCAGAGCTGAATGGACGGAATCCCAGGTATCATGAATCGATTCTAAACGGGTGTTCAAAGCGGGGATTTCTGTGTCTGAGAATGCAGAAGGAAAAACAGTGGGGTGATAACCCTGATTAACAAAGAATGGACTGTGATTAGAAGATTCATGAGTGGCGTTGTTTCTGGCGAACTCAGCCATGGGTAAGAGCTCATACCAGTTAGATTGATTGGCATTTATAAAGCAACGTAAATAGGCTTCTAAAGACTGATTCACCCTCTCTGCTGCTCCATTTGTTTGAGGGTGATATGCTGACGAAAAGGAGAGTTCGACGCCCAATTGTTTGCAAAAGGAACGCCAAAACCTAGAAACAAACTGGGTACCTCTGTCAGATACTATGCTTTTGGGTACACCGTGCAACCGAAAGATCTCTCTCAAGAATATTTGAACTAGATCTTGAGCAGATGGTAATTTTTTAAGTGGGACGAAATGTGCCATCTTCGTGAATCTATCAATAACCATAAGGACTGTATTAAACCCGTTTGAACTGGGTAGATCCACAATGAAATCCATGGCCAAGTGGGTCCATGGAGCACTAGGTATGGGCAGTGGTTGTAACAGTCCAGGAGGTGACCTAGGAGGAACTTTAGAAACGGCACATATTTGACATGCCCCAACATAATCTTTGATATCGTTTCTAAGAGCAGGCCACCAAAATCTCCTGGAGATGGCAGAGAGAGTTTTATGGACTCCAGGATGGCCCGCTGTGAGGTTGTCATGGAACAAATCTAGTACCTTCTTTCGAAACTGAGGTGACACATACAGTTTGTCCGGAGGTTTTCCCACAGGTGCCTGAGTTTGATCTGCTATTATGGCACAGAAGAGTGGAGAAGACACTTCGGAAACTGTAGTGGCAATGAGGCATTCAGGAGGTACAATAGGATATATCACCTGTTCCGGAACTTCATCTGTCTCAAACTGCCGAGAAAGTGCATCTGCCTTGGTGTTTTTAGTACCAGGTCTGTATGTAATTACGAAATTGAATCGGGAGAGGAACAATGACCACCTAGCCAGACGAGAGGACAGTCTCTTAGCGTCCCCAATATAAGCCAAATTCTTATGATCAGTAAAGATCAAAAGTGGCTCTTTGGAACCTTCCAAGAGATGCCTCCATTCCTTAAGGGCAAGTACAATGGCCAAAAGTTCCCTATTCCCTATGTCGTAATTCCTCTCTGCAGGTGTGAGTTTGCGAGAGTAAAATCCACAGGGATGTAAAGGCGTATCCGGACTTTCTCTATGAGACAGAACGGCTCCAACTCCTGTCTCTAATGCATCCACCTCTAGGATAAATGGTTTGGATGGATCAGGATGGGTCAGGACAGGTGCTGAGGAAAATAAAGATTTTAATCGTTCAAATGCCTCTCTTGCTTCTTTGGGCCAAGATATACAATTTGCTCCTTTTTTTGTTAAATTGGTTATAGGGGAAATCACGGAGGAAAATCCCCTTATGAATTTGCGGTAGTAATTCGCAAAACCTATAAAGCGTTGAGTAGCTTTAAGGCCCTTGGGTAATGGCCACTGTAAGACTGCCTCCAGTTTGCGAGGATCCATCTGGAAACCAGACGGAGATATAACGTATCCAAGGAATTGTATCTCCGTTTGGTCAAACTGGCATTTCTCCAGTTTACAGTAAAGGCCGTTCTGTAACAGGGTTTTCAGTACAATTCTCACATGTTCGTGATGTGTCTCTAGGTCTGGGGAATAGATGAGAATGTCGTCCAAATACACTAGAACGAACATGTGAAGGTACTCTCTTAGGACATCGTTAATAAAATCCTGGAATACCGCTGGAGCGTTACATAATCCAAACGGCATAACCAGGTATTCGTAATGTCCCATTCTGGTGTTAAATGCGGTCTTCCATTCGTGACCGTCCTTAATCCTGACTAGATTGTATGCACTTCGGAGATCGAGCTTGGTAAAGACTCGAGCTCCCTTCAATCTGTCAAATAGCTCTGATATAAGGGGAATAGGGTAGGTATTTTTTATGGTAATCCTATTCAAACCCCTATAATCAATACAAGGGCGTAGGTCTCCTTCTTTTTTAGAGACAAAGAAGAATCCAGCCCCGGCTGGTGAGGAGGACCTACGGATATGACCCTTTCTGAGAGCATCCTTAATATATTCCTCCAAACAAATATTTTCCTGGGGGGACAAGGCATAGACTCCTCCCTTGGGAGGCATAGTCCCTGGTAATAAGTTTATAGTACAGTCATAAGGTCTATGAGGAGGTAACCCTTCTGACTGGACCTTGTTAAATACCTCTTTCAAATCCATATACTGCTGTGGAATTTGTGTGGTCAAGGGAGGTGTAACAGGAACATTAATGGTGCCAATATGTTGTGGGATTTGCTTAAAGCAAACACCTTTGCATCTCTCACCCCAACTCACAATTTCTCCTTCAATCCAATCCAAACGTGGATTGTGTTTCAGGAGCCAAGGGAAACCGAGTATTATCGGAACTGTGGGTGAAGATATGATTTGAAAGGTCATTTCTTCAGAGTGGAGAATACCCACTGAAACAGTGATTGGCAGAGTTGCGTGTGTGATGAAAGGCTGGGTAAGAGGCCTTCCATCAATGGCCTCAACTGCTATAGGTTTCTCTTTATGTCTTAAGGACAGGAGATGTTTTGCAGAGAATTATTTGTCTAGGAAATTCTCCGCTGCCCCAGAGTCAATCATAGCCTCACACTGAACAGTAGTGTTCTCGAAAGATAAGGCTACTTTGATAAGGAAACGGTTCTTAGTCAATTTAGGGGACATATACATCACACCTAAGGTCGGTCCCCATACGTGCCTAAGGTGTGCAAGTTTTCCGGCCGAACCGGGCATGACGATCTTAGATGTCCCTTCTTGCCGCAATACATACATAACCCCTCGTTACGTCTGTGTTGTCTCTCTGCCTCAGTGAGTTTAGCACTACCCAATTGCATGGGTTCAGGTTCTGGAAGAGGCGTTTGGCTACTCACCACTGGGTTAGAGAAACGAGGAGCTATGGACAAATTAGAACGTCTGTTACGTTGTTTGTTTTTCTCTCTCTCTCTGAGCCGGTTATCAATGTCTATCATGTAGGCAATAAACTCATTAAGATTAACCGGAAGGTCTCCAGCTGCAGTCTCATCTTGTATATTCTCAGCTAAACCTTCAGAGAAAGCAGCCACCAGACCACTATTGGTCCAATCAACCTCAGACGCTAATGTCCTGAACTCTATTGCATAATCGGCTACAGAACGACTGCCTTGCTTGATTCTCATAAGGGCTTTGGCAGCGTTCTTCTCCCTGCCTTTAGGTTCAAATGTAGCCTTAAAGGCCGTAAGAAAGGTACTGTAATCACGGGCTACTGCGTCACCACTTTCCCATAAGGGGTTAGCCCAAGTCAAGGCTTTTCCAGTTAATTGGTTCATCAGATAGCCTATTTTAGATCTATCTGTTGGGAATGAACCTGGGGAGGCCTCAAAGTGGTATTCTATTTAGGTTTAAAAAACCTCTGAATTCCTTAGAATCACCTCCATAACGAGGGGGCGGTGACAAGGTTATGGACGGTGGTTTATGTGGTACGGGAACCACTACAGGTGGCGGAACCACAGGTGGTACAGGAGGGACCTCTAAATAGGCAGTCCTCTGGAGCAAGGTCTGAAATGCCTGGGCAAATTGGTCTAACCTGTGGTCCATATCCTCCACCCTATTTTCACAGGCGATCATATGTTTGCATAGTTCTGCAGGATCCATGGCCATGTCGTAATGTCACGACTAGTAATGTGGTCCAGCACGCAGAAACTATGTAAATATATACATAAGAAAGAAAAGGAAAATAACAGGATAGAGCGTAAACCGGACCTTAGAATGGCCGGACTAATACGCTTGAGACAGAGAATGGTCAAAGGGAAAGCCGAGGTCAAGGAAGCCAGAAAATACTCAATACCGATAAGACAAGCCAAGTCAGGGAAACCAGAGATCAGAATAACCAGGGAAACGCCAAGGATCAGGATACCAGGAAATCAGAAACACGAGAATAGCACTTTCAGGGAACCAGGAAACTGAAACCACGACATGGCAAAGTACTAGGGTGAATTAGGGGTTTAAATACCCCTCTCTAAGCTATGATTGGTCATAGGGCGACCTCTGACCCCAGAACGTGCGTGTGCGTTGACGTCGTGACGTCACGCACACGTTAGTATAATTCTCGGGGGCGGGGCTATCCATAGACGCGACCACGTGGTCGGCGCCATATTGGATTCGGGCGTGATGCCCGGAAGAACTACGTGCGCGGTTCCCGGCTCGCCGACGAGCAGGTAAGCTCGTGTAGTCGGAGCGGTCGTGCCGGTCGGGCACGACCGTGAGGCTCGGCGGGCCGGTGACCGCAACAGAAGGTCTTTCACATGAAAATAATGGGCTTTCAGCAACACATCACGGGGTAGGGAAGCCGCAATCTGCTGGGGCTTTGGGACTCTGTGCAGCCTGTCCAGTAGCAACATATCTGCGTGTATCTCGGGGGCCAGAGCTTTGAAGAAGCTTTGTACGTAGCTGGGGAGCTCTGCTTGGAGGACCGTTTCTGGTATGCCTCGCAGTCTGATGTTGCTTCTCCTGGACCTGTCCTCGAGATCCATAAGCTTTGTCTCGCATATTTGTAATTGGGAGGTAAAAGATTTGATTTGTTCTGTGGAGGCATTGTGCGCGTCGATTAAATCCTCCATCTTGGCCTCCACCTGCGTCGTGCGGGAGCCTATTTCTTGTATATCACGCTTCAATTCTTCAACGCTGGACTGCCAAGTCATAATTAGCCTTTGGGACTGATCTTCCAAGGCTTGTTTTAAGGTGGTGATGGTAAGTGGCCTTCCTTCCTGCGGCAAGTCCGCCCCTGATCTCGGGCTGCCACCATCAGAAGTTTCGGCGGCATCTTGCATGTCCGCGGCCGCGGATTGAACGGCTCGAGCTGTCGCCTTTTTCTGCGAGAAAAATTGCGATCTATCAGGTTTTTCCTGTTGTCGTTTAGATTTGGACTGCGACATCCTCAGTGTGGTACTTATTTTCCCGCAGGGGACTCGTATTATATAGATTCGCCGAGCTCGTGGTGCAGAGCTAAGGGCTCAAGCGGCCATCTTCCTCCGTGGTCAGCCACGCCCGCCCAAAAGGGACACTTTTAATAAGCTAAGGACAGCTGTATTACTTATTAACTGACAAACTATTTTGTAAAAACATATAAACACAGACGATAAATGGAATATTTTCAAATAAATACTGGAAAGGCACCCGTACACTCCCTTTAAAAAAAAAAAAAAAAAAAATGTGATCATTATTTTTGACCCTTCTTATTTCTACTCATTTCTATTGTTAAATGTAGATTTATTTATATACCAAATTAATGTGAAATATGTTTTTTTAAAAATACTGTTCAATAAAAATAGTTTGAAAAGGAAAGGTACAATTCTAAGTATACACCATCGAGTAACAATAATAAAATAAACAAAATTAAACCAATGTGGCTTAGAAGAAGCAAGAAATAAATGAAAGGAAAGGGTGTTTAAAGCATATAAATCAGGCAAATCAGTGGCATCCTATATAAGATATAAGGTAGCCTATAATGCATGTTTATATGCGATTGTATAAGCTAAATAAGAAAATGAGAGTGAAAGAAAAAACAACCCCAAAAACTTGTTTATGTACATCAAACTTGAAATACCCAATAATGAAACTGTAGGTACACTGAAATCAGGGAAGGTTGAGTAAGTAAACAAAGATAAGGAGAAGACAGAACTGAGGATGCACAGTAGGAGGGGAATGTGAGAGCGAAGGAGGCAGGTCCAGAAAGGAAGGAGAGGGCCAGCTTCAGACCCAAAAACAAACACAACCCTGTATTAAAATGCCACGATTATATGCAAACACCCCTTCACTCAAAACCCAACACTACATACAAAATCACACCTGCATTTAAAAACCAACACTACATACAAACACACCATTGCATTAAAACACAAACACAACACTCAAGTAAACCATTGCATTCCAATGGAAACAGTACATACAAATACATCCATATGACCACATACATACTCTACACAAAACAGGCTTACATTCAAATGCACAACACAAATACAACCCTGCAAGGATGGGAACATGGTAGACCCCAGCTGACATAGCATCATGGGTTTAGTACAACGAATGCGCTAGAGAGGGCCCCAGGATTTCTTCCACCAAGTTCCTCTCTACATTAGTTCTACCACTGGCGATTTTGGGCACCTGTTCTAAAAAAGGGTATTATGATACTAGAAAAAGTGCAGAATAAGGCTACAAAATTAAAAAGGGGAATAAACGATTTTAGTAATGAAGAAAGACTAACACATTTAAATATGTTTAGTTTAGAAAAATGGTATGGGGATATGATAACATTATAAATATATAATTGGGGTTAATACAAACCATACAAACCATTATTTGGAACTCTGTTCATAAATAGCACTATACCAAAAACATGAGGCCACCAATTTTGGTTGAAAAGGCCACCAATTTTGGTTGAAAAAAAAATGAGATTTAGGTAATGCAAAGGAAAGGGTTGATTACAATGAGAACAATAAAGAAGTGGAATTCTCTGCCTGAAGTGCTAGTTTAATCAGAATATTTACACATTTTCAAACAGCAACTAAATTACATTTTGCAAAAGTATAATATCCAGGGATGTATTTTTTTTTTTATGTCAATTAACAGTGTTTTGATTTAAAAAGAGATCTCACTGCCAATCTGGAGCTGAGAATGATTTTTTCCTAGTTTGTTGCAACATTGGAAAGAACTTTAAAGTGGTATTTTTGTTTTGTCTTTTTATGTATCAACAGCAGAAAGGCTGAACTTGATGGAGTCAAGTCTTTTTGTCAGTCTATGTAACTATGTAAGTACACACTCATGGCTTGACAAACACCTCAAAACAACCGAAAGAAGGACCACATGAAATAACATTATCCACTAATAATATGACCCCAATTCTTCAATAGCATTAGTTAAAACTTAATCTAAAAGAGTCTACTTCCTCCTGTAAACTCCCTGCATATGTACAATGCAAAGTGCCACATTGAAGACCTTTTTTTTTTTTGTTTTTTTTTTTTTTAATGGAGCCATAATTCATGGGTTTAAATATAATTCTGCCTTTTTTGTAAATCAATGGTAAGACCACACCTTGAATATTGTGTGTAATTTTGGTGATCCATTCTGAAGAAAGCTATTCTGGCACCAGAACAAGTGCAGAGGTGAGCTACAAAATTAATTAGGGCAGTGGAAGATTGTATTTATGAAAAAAAAGTTAGAGGGGATATGATAGCACTTTATGCATATATTCAATGCCAGTACAAATTATTGTCCTGGAATCCATGCATAAACAGGAGGTTGCACATTTAGACTGGAAGAAATTAGATTTAGTATAAGGTAAAACAGAGTTCTTTACAATTGGGACAATAGGGATGTGTAATTCTCTGTCTGAAGAGGTGATTTTTATCAGAGTTTGTACAGATGTTTAAAAAGTAACTGGATGAATTCTTATGAAATCATAATATTCAGGGATATCATTTTTAGTAGATTGGTTAACAGCATCATAATCCAAGAAGAGATCTGGCTTCAATTCTGGAGATAAGAAGGATGTTTTCCTAGTTTGATGCAAGATTGGAATGCCCTCTAAAGTGCATGTTATGCAAGATTGGAATGTCCTTTAAAGTGAGTTTTATTCCTTCGTTTGAATCAACAGCAAAAAGAGAAGTGAGCTTGATAGAAGCAAGTATTTTTTTTCTGATCAAATATTTTTTTTATTAACCCCTTAAGACCGCAGGGCGTTCTATGCCGTCCTTAATTGGCTGTCTCTTAACGCTGCAGGGCGGCATAGAACGCCCTGCACGGTCTTGCCGCCCACGTGGCCGGGGGCATTACCGCGCTGCAGATCGCGGTCGGGGGGCATGCCTGGCCCCCCAGGTAGCCCCCTGTGCCCAGTGACCGCGGTCTGCAGCCTCCAATCGCAGTGCGATCGCTATTTACCATTTTAAAATCGGCCGACACATAGAGCCGCGGCATTTTCCCGCTGCAGATCGCGGTCAGGGGACCTGCCTGGCCCCCAGGCAGCCTTCCTGTGGTCAATGACCACGATCTGGAGTGTCTGAACGCAGTGACAGGCTGTCTCTGCAGTCTGATCGCAGAGACAGCCTGTCACTGCGATCAGAGTTACTATGTGTCAGCCTATTGGCTGACACATAGTAACGGCAGGCAGGATCCCCCTGCAGATCACGGTGGGGGGCATGCCTGGCCACCTAGGCACTCCTCCTGTGGCCAATTACCGCGATCTGCAGGAAGTGATCACAGTGACAGCTGACACTGTCTCTGCCCTTCTCCTCCCCTCTTAACACCTTAATGTGAAAAATAAAATATTAGTTAAAAATAAAATGTACTTAGATCATTTATATATATATATTATATATATATGATCTAAGTATATATATACACATTTACACATACACGAAGTGTATTTTAATATTTATATATATATATATATTAATATCAAAATACATGTAGAATTATATTGATTAAATATATATATAATTATAATTATATATATATATATATATATATATATATATATTTATATATAATAAAAAATAAAATATGTAAATATGTTAAAAAAAATAAAAAATTAATAACTAAATAATATAAATGTGTGTGTAATTTCGTTCTAACTGTAGTTTGATATTAATATATATATATATATATATATATATATATTGATATCAAAATACATGTAGAACGAAATAATATATATATATATATATATATATATATATATACATTAGTATATGCGTATATATCACTATATGTATACCTATATATAAATAAATAAAACATTTAAAAATTATATACATATATATATATATATGTACACACGTTCTACCCATTACAAAAATAAAATCTAATGTACTGTACTTTGAAAGTTACCTGTGACAGACCCATGCTCTACAAGCTTTTGCTATTTTTATCACTAGTCAATTCAAAGAAAGAATGGCTGCTTTAGGCCTGGGGAGCAAGAACTAATTAATGTTATTCATTGTTTTTACTTGTGGTAGAGCATGGCTATGCACGGTTTGACATTAAAAAAAAAATCTACAATCAGTATGACAGGGAGAGCATGATGTAACATACACAGAGATCACAGATTCCGTTGCTACCAATGATAATTGAGGTTATGAATGTCATTAGCACTGGTTGCCAAAAATACTTTAATCTCCTGAGAGATATCCCATTTGGCCAGTCCAGGCCTAAAGAACATAAAGAAATTTCAATCCACGCACAAATCCAGAATGCTAAAAACTTGTTGTAAATTTGTAGGTGGTCATTTCAAAATAATCAAATAGATAACATAAACCTCAAATGCAAGCTGACAATGATTGACATTCAGAAACTTCTTTCAGTAAAATAGAATTGCAGCACAGAGAGCAAATACTTAGACTAGAAATACATACATTAAATCCATGGCATGAGGATTAATTATATAGTGGCTTCCCTGGGATCCAGTGTCCTCTAGCGGAGTCTGATAGAAGTCTGGTCTAAGCTCTCCCTCCTCTATATGTCCTCCCTTCTCTCTCTCTCCAGTGAGGCTCATTGGTATGCTATTAGGAAATGCATTGTACTCACTTATTTTCAGCACCACAGCTTTACATACTTCACTGTTAAAGGGAAGTGGCACCTGACCGGGACCCTGATCAAAGATGGCCACTGGGTGGTGCAAGGTGCCTTTTGAGCTTGCAATGAAAAGCTTCAGTGCTGCTCTGTGCATGGCACTTGATGTGCACATCAAATCATGCAACTGCTTTATTAGTTTTCTGTCCCACTCCCTCCCAATATTTGCACACAGGGCAGCCACACCAGCGCACTCCTGATAGTTACACTACTGACTATATAGTCAGATATTGGATTGGATATACACATTTGGTTAGTTTTATTTACCATATTTAATTATTTATTACATTTTTACCAGAAAAAATGCAATGACATTTCAACCATTTATTACTTTTTGTAAATACGTTTATCTGGTGAATATCTGACGATTTGCAAACCTTGTGTTCAATCTTAATCCATGAGTCCTATTTATTTCCTTTCTTACTTGTATTACAGTGTACTGTTTTCTTAGTTGGGTTTAATCCTTTTAATGGATGCACTTTTTTCCAGTCTATTTCTCTACCTCTCTACCTTCAATTAGCTTTTGATTTACTCCGAAAAAAAAAAAATGTTGTTAATACCCGATGGCTTCCCTTTTTTAACTGAGTATTTTACTGGTCCTGAACAAAGCCTTATTATCTGACGATGGACATGTACAGTTCACAGTTTGTGTAATATTACATATTCCCTTGATCTAATCTTTGTCCTTGACAAAGTTGGTTTTACTTACAAAAGAAGAATGGAAGTCAGGCTGTAATGCCTTAGGTGACAAAGAATGGTTGTTCTGATGACTTCATTGTGAAGAAGAGCTTCAGCTTGGGTATCTTTCTTTGCCTTAAGGTTCCCTAAAAGAGTAATGCATAGAAAGACTTTACTCTTGAGTAACCATTTTCCTGATCAATTAGGAGAGATGAGGAAATAGTAGTTCTATCTTATTAACAGAATCAGGCTAGTAAAAAAATAAAAATAAAAAGGACTGCAAATTTCCCCATGCTCATTCAGCACTAGAAGACTACTAAATGAACTGCGACTTATTTAAAATAGGAGTCAATGCCTGTGGAAAGTATTAAGATTGGTTGTGAATTTAAAGTGAATTCAAAAGAATTGAGGCCAAAGAAGCAAAACTGGAAGAATACCTGACCTGGAGAATTCTCCAGTTTGCCTATTTTAGTTTTACATTTGAAAACCTCATCTCGATTTAGTGAATAACCTTGTCTGTCTACAGTGGGCCGCTACTCTCCCCACTCCATGCTCAAGAATGGAAGATCCAAGATTACATTATACATTTCCTTTACAAAGCAAATAAAGGCTAAATACTTACATACTCTTATGGACAGCTTCATAGCATGAAAAAGGCAATCTGGGAGCCAACTGTCTTTCATGGAGACATTAAACCAGTGTTTCTCAAACATTTACAGAGAAGTACCCCTACAGGTCTACATAACATTTCATTACCTTGAGAACGTGATTTCTATTGATTTAAATTCCAAATGAAACAGGTAAACACTGACATTTAAGTAAATTCCATATTGGAGAACAAGCCTGATTAAATGTAGTAAAAAAATGTTAAAAGTAAATATGACACGTATGAATATTGTGTATGCAAGGATGAGTAAACAAACTGTTAATCTGAAGTATAAAAGTCACAAAATGAAAATATAATACACACATAATAAGTACACACAAATGACCCTGAAACACACACACACTTTTACACACAGAGGACACTGACACACACAGTTACACATAGAGTCTACTGACACACACATATGATACTGACACACACCGTTACATACAGAGGACACGGACACTGACAAACACACTTATACACACGCAGGACACTGACACACACAGACACACATTTACACATACAGGACCCTGACAAACACATACATTGAGTTTGCTGACACACACATGAACACACAGAAGAAACTTACGCACATATACACACAGAGGACATTGACACACACATATTTATACTAAGAGGAAACCGAAAAATAGCATATTTACACTTTGAGGAAACTGACATACACACATTTATACACAGAGGACACTGACACACACTCACTGACAGACACACTCTCACTGATTTTCCCCACATTGATGGACACACTATCACTGTTTTGACACACACTTCCAGACACACACAGACTACTACTACACACAAATTCACTCACACACTCACAAAGTATTATTTGTTTTATTTAAGTCCACCCAGCCTCCCTACCTTTGGGAGAGCTGGGGTGGATCCTTTCCCTGGGTCCAGTGGGCATCTTCATGCTCTCCCAGCAATGTTACCTTGCTCACTGTTTAGTGATACCAGGGTCAGAGTGATGTCATAACCTGGCTCCTGGCATCACTACATGGTGCACGTGGGAGCCGTGCTGGGATATTGTGAGTATTACATCTCCCTCACTGCCTCCACCTCCATTCTCCCCCCAGTCAGCAACTTCTGTGGGGTGGTAAGGTAGCCAACTGGCTTCCTCTCTGCATACCCCCTGCCTGGGGGTACGCACACCGCAGACTGAGAAACTAGGCTTTAAACAATGTCTGAGTTTTTCACTTAACTGAGATTTTTATTTGTAAACTGACTGTAAATGGAAAGTGAATTGAAAAGTTTAGTTAAAAAAAAAAAGAACATTTCTCATCAGTTTTTTAGCTCAGCTATTTTGCCCTAACATTTTAGTAATTTGTACAATTGTCAGCAATTCACAGTTTAGTTGATGCCCTGAAAGATGTTGCTCTGAGAAATGTGTATCTCAAAGGATCCTGAACTGCAGCTGAGATTAAATCATCTGTTTCATGCTGCAAGTATTGACTTAAAAATGTAGCTCCCACATATCCTTGTGTGAACAGCCAGAACACATTGTTTTATTGGTAATCATCCTAAATGTCCAGACAATTAATTAGGCACATAATCTCTGTTTAGTTAGTACTCCAGCGGGAGCTAAACTTTGGTTTTTACCTTGTGTTTTGTTTATTATGGCAATTAACCTACAGATCTGAATTTGCTCTTTCCTGCATTACTGTGAAAATGAAGATGCTGGAGCTTGTGGCATGCATAAGTCCTGAATATATATCAGGGTAATGTTCCTTTCTCTGCCACTTAATTAAAATATACTGACCTCACTACCACCTGCTGCATTTTAACTATTTTTAGTTGTTTTGTGCAGCTGGAATCTCTAGATACTTATTCTCAATAGGTCCTTGATTCTCAACAGTGCAGAGTCAAACTGAATATTTGGTAAGTTCCTTCCTGGGACTCAAAAATGTTTAGCCTGTATGTGTCATTACAAAGAAAAGTTATGCTATTTGCATACTAGACTGATCCATCTCCGAAGACAGTTTAGAATCAATGCTAGCGAGCCCCTCTTTGTAATCCTTGTAACGGCTACCCCAGTGGAGAGGGGGTATCAGCCGTTGGAGACGTCCTTCCTCCTGGCAAGATGCTGTACAGTAATGGAGTAGCCTTCTTTCTATCAGCTGGATCCAAGTAGAGAGGGAGAGGTAGAGCTCTTAAAAGAGCTAGTGATTAGCTGAACAGATTCCCTTTCAATAACGAGACAAAGCTACATTTTGAAGGGTAAAGTAGAACTGAGGTTTTAATGACAGGTACTCTCATTTTATGAGGTGCTCCCATGCAAGGGAAATGCCCACAGCCAATTAGACATTAACCAATCAGACAATGGTTACAACCCACAGATTCCCTCCCCACTGCTTGGGAGATAATTGAGTTTCCTACTGTATCTACTCAATTATCTCCAAGCTAAAACTTACCTTTTTATGCATTTTTATAACTTTCTGATTTTTCATCATACAGAAATAAAACTTATATTTTTATGAACAACAAAACTTGGGGACAAACTTATTCAAAATTCGTACAAATCCGTTCAGGGGTTCCAGAAATATTAAAAAGTCTCTTTGGACCGACCGCACGCCTGTTTGCATGCCCAAAACAGTTCCACAAATTCAGGCTGTGCGGTCGGTCTATTTCTGCCCTGAAAAATAACAAAGTCCCACCCGAAGGCGGCGTTCGAATAGTGAACACGTGATGGAGTGAAAATGGGGTTAAGGTTCAGCGGTGGTCATTAGTTAAGTGGAGGTCTATTTTACACAAAAAAGATGACAAAGTCCCATTCGAACGTGCGTTCGAATCTTCAAATGGGACTTAGTCTCCAGCCGCAGTGTCGAAGGGTAGGGTAAGGTACAGGTCAGCGGTGTTCGTTCAAATGTGTGGCCAATTTCCGTTCCAGGGATTTGACGGCACACATCGCTGACCGCATTCGACTGAATTAAAATGGCCACCGTCACGTGTTCAATTGTCTAATGGCGGCCACTTCAACTACTTCGGCACTTCGGCTGTGTCCGAAGTGCCATATCAAACGTACCAATCCATTGCACAGAACAGTTAAAGGGTCAGAAACAGTCTTTGTTCTTAGGTACAGAGCAATGTGGATGATGGCAGGAAAACAAAAGGTAGAGGGTTCCCAGGCAATATGGTAGTAGGTTGTTACAATCCTTATGTTGACTCCTTTCTGAATGTCTGTAAAAAAACAAGTCCAATCGTGGCTGGAGGATAGGGGTGGCATGGTTGATGGTTGATGGTGAGATCTTTCCAAAAAACAGTGTTTAGAAAAGAAGTAACTTGTTTTGGGAGTCATCAATGAAATCTACTTTTGGGTGAAGATCCAGATATATTAATTCAATCTTTTTTGTTGACAAAAATGATTATTTTACACCTTGAACTGTTTGTCATGTTTCTCAAATCATTCCTAAAAGTTTTGCCAGACCCCAGCCAGACCCCAGTTTCTGGCCACTTTCCTGAGGAATCTTAGCCATTTGCTCATCAGCAATGGCCTCCAGTTTAGTAATATTCTTGGGTTTGCATGCTTCAACCTCTTTCTTCCAATCCCACCTCATGAGCTAAGATTCCTCAGAAACGCTGTCAGAAGCTGGTGTCTGGCTATGCATAACAGCAGGTCATAACAGCAAAAAGGTTCTCTACTAAGTACTAAATAATACTAATAAGTTTGAGGCTGAATAAGTCATTATAAATTGAATTTTAAGTTGAATTTCAGGAAACCACTTGAAGTATTCCTTGTGTTTAGTTATTTTTATTGCTTTTGTTTGATTTATTCATTGCAAACAGCTAAAAGTATGTATATTTTGACAATCAACCTTGTTTTCAATAGGGGTTGAATCATTTTAATTACAACCGTATATGACTTTGCATATGTTTGTACCTCATGTGCATATGTGTGTACATTATGTAACTTTGTGTTAATGTGAATCTCTATATACAAAATATCCACAGTGGATGGCTAGCTGTATTTGTAAGTGGTACAGTATTTAGGGAGTTCATACACTTGGCTGGATGTAGGTCAGCCAAAATCCTAAATACATTACTGGCTATTGAAAGTATATTAATATTCACTTTGAGGTTAGGTAAGAACTTGCTCCAAATACGGATGCAGGGGCAAATATATTATTATTTATTTAATTAAGTATAGGAACACAATATAAACATAGGATTCCATGAGGAGGAAGACCAGTCCACATATAAGAATCCTGTCATTTTTCTAAGTACAACAAAAATACAAAATACGAGACTTAGAGATTTGTTTAGTCAGAAACTGCAATTGTGCTGAAATGTTGCTGAATTACAAAACAAACAAAATGTGCCATGGCCAAGCATGATCATTTTCATTTGAGATTATGAATTCTTCTCATGGTGCCAAAAAAGAGATGGCTGATGAGAAAAAAACATGACTGGTGGCCAGGGAATGTTCATTTTATTCATAGATCAAGTGAGAATTGTCCAAGAAGAAAGGGGAAGCAATAATATCTATTATACTTTTAAGAAATTTAAAATATATACAGATAATTGCTCCTCCTTTTTTCCTTCTCATTATGTATTGTCATTTGATCTGTGAACCAAATGGTGGGAAAATACACCTAACGGTGTACTGCAAAATGAATACATAATATTTACATACTATGAAAGAATAACTGAAAAACAAACTAAAAGAATACCTGACTTAGATCATTTTTCAGATTTGTCTGTTTTGAACTTAAAACTGAATTAATTAATGTTGAATAATCTTTGTTACTTTTTACTCCTCTAATAATTCTGAAAGATTAAAACAGAAAGTATGGGGGGGGAGGGGCCTGACCGCAGAACAGCGCAAGCCACAGCAGCTTCCCACATTTATATCAAATTCCATTCATTATCTGCGGATAAACAGCACGATCTGGCTTATCTTGTCTACTGCTTTCGAGAGGACAACATGGTGCCCACAGAGATACCTTTTTTGCTGCCATTCCTGAAGAAAAGCTTGATTTGGCTCTGCAGCCTACAAGCATGATCAGCGCGGGGGAGACGGACACTCTCCCAGTCCTACAGAAGGCTAAAGGCTCATGTCTGGGTCCTCGTTACCCCCCTCTTGGTCAGCGAGGGCCATCCCAGTCCCAGGAGACTGTCTCTGCACTTAGCAGCAGCTACAAGGCAATCTTGCAGCTTTCCTGAGGCGAACGGTAGAAATGCAGAGGAGCCCATCAACGCAGCTACACCACTACTCACTGACCGATGTAATCGTGGTAATCGTGGAATACCCCACCGGACCCACGGCTCCTGCTGTGAAGTGTGGTTGGGGCTCCCTTCCCGGTTACTCCTTACATCACGCCGCTGCCCCTGCCAACCTGCACGGTACTCTTGCTGTCCAGCTGAAACCGGCAAAATATTGGGTACAAGCAAGGGATCACATGTCTGGTGTGCACTCACCCATCCTCTTCCATCCCTCAGCACACAACAGGCTGAACTTACTCCTGTCATGTCACAAACCTTGCAGGTTGGGTGTTAAGTGAGCCTAAGCAGTCTGTGGGACTCCCTTATGTCGTGAGCTGTTCTCAAAGGAGATGGCTCCTGTTAACATCAGTCTTAACTAAGCTACCTGTTTTACTCTTTCTATATTCTGAATAGTTGATCCTATATGCAGTGCTTAAGCTCTACTCATTACTCTGTCTCTTGTCTATACAGTTCTGCATTAGGTACCTCTTGTTAATATACCAAAATGTGTTGTTAACAGCATTTACTGATGGAAATGTTTACGTCTCATGATAATCTCTAAATGTATGTTCCCCTTCCCTACCCTTATTACAATGTTTTTATAAATTGTTGTAATCTTAAAAAAAGTAAAGAATTATATATAATAAAAAAAATGGGTGTATTTATATTTTCAGGTATCCTGGTACAGCAATATATAGGCAAAGTTCTGTGTTATCTTTTATTTATGTACTAGCTATATATCCATGTTTAAAATAATAGTTTTTTTTTTGTTTTTAACAAAAAGTTTGGATTACTAAAGCAGAATCTTCATCCAAAAAACAGCTTTTGTAGGTGACTCCCAAAACAAGTCACTTATTTTCTTACTAAAACAGTAGCCTCAGCTGTTTATAAGGACATGTATTATCCCATAATTTAAAGCAAATATGAACAAATAAATAAATATAAATGTGACACTTGCAATGCCTTTTTTGTTTGGAGTACAACAAATGAACTAGATAAAGGTCAAACTTCAAAGTCAAAGTCATGTTTCTCTCTTAGTATTGATACCCTTGATAATCTATTAAAATATGTACTTTATTTATTTAAGGAAGCATGAGTGAGCTACCTCTCTGAACTAGCACATATGGTCAGTTCATTCTTTTTTCAGATCATCAACATCTAAAATTATTTACAGAAAATGGAGGTTAAAATGTGTACAATCTTATTTACCATAAAACGTTGCTTTAACTATGAAGACAACTGAGAATGCAGTTTAAATATTAGGGGTTATGAGGTTACATTTTACCTTCACAGACACATTATTCAATATAGTTGGCAGAGGATACACTGGTGTGAGGGCAAATGAAATGTATGCTGGCATTAACGGGGAAGTGGGTAAAACCCAGGGATGATTTGTCCAGGCATCAAAGCTACATGGCCACAAATGAACTAAGCAACTGTCAACTCACTTACTCATTGTAAGACTAGAGAAACCTTCAAGAAATCGTATGAGGCCATGTTGAAGCATCTAACAACTGGAGAAGACAAATGAGGTTTCCTTACTTGTAAAAGCAGTAAAACTGAGGAGTTTCCAGGAGAACAGAGGGAACTTTAAATATTAAGTGCAAAGGATTAACAAACACTATCGATTATAATTTGAGCCTAAAAAGTAACACCACCATGTATTTTGGAGTAATTGATTATAAATAAATCCCTGTGCCTGGGTGCCCATATTATACGAAATGTTTAGCCTCATTTTTTATTTTAGCTTACACTGTCTCTTTAATAGAATTATAGTACTTGGTACACTCATGGTGACACTTGACTTGTACTCAAGCTGTGCAATGTCATTAAGTACAAATGGGTGCATAGTTAAAATCTGAGTAATAGGTTTAGGGATGAGTGGTTGTGTCAACATGATAAAGAGATGAGCTTAGTGAGAAGGGATTAACTGTGAGTCAGTAAGAGGGCTTAGGGACAGAGTTTTTTTTTTTCTAATTCTCCCAGTCACGAAACAACTCCTGGTGCCTGTCAAAAGAGGACAATTGACAAAGGCCCTTTCATCTATGTCTGGCACAGGTAAAACTGTAAAATATACTTGAACAAATCTTGGTACAATATATTATGGCAGTTTAATTATTTGATGGAAAAAAACAACTGCATTGAATTAGAGGTATGTGTGAGTTTCATTGTTCATTTAAACAAAATGTGATATCTGCACTCACAGCAATTATCTAATAGGTTGTATGAAAACATATGATGTCAGCTTCCTGATACAATGATTTATGATTTTAAGAACACAAAATCCATCACAGGAAGGTGCCTAAACTGCTGGTTATTTGGAGAAAATTATATGTAAACAATACATTAGAGTTAATTACCTTTAACAATGCATACATGCACAATTGCAATTTTCTGATTAAAATCAGAAAAACAGCTTAGAGGCTCCAACCTTCTGCCTGCTCTCTCAAAGTCACATATACCAGGAATCACAGTGGAACATGGCATTACATTTAGTGATTACTTAGTAATTATGTTAAAGTCGGCACTCTACCTTGTAGAGACACTTGCCTAAATGCTGACCACTCGCTTATCTTATATGACTGTATGAATTGGCATAGTTTCTGGACGTCCATGTGTTGAAACAAATTGTTTAATGCAATCTTCAGAAATTACATGATCGATTGAACATATAATTTCGGAAGTTTGGATTAAATTTGCACATAGAAGTTCTGTGAGTGTGCCAATTCATACAGTAATGTATATTATATAATATATTAAAAATAACTTCTTGTTAGGTGGTAACCCTACTAGAGATAAGAGAACTTTAACAATGCAGTATGTAATGGTTGCAAATTCAATTGTGGTCAGCCAGACACTGGTTGTCTTAGGGCAATCCTATCTGTTGTTCACACGGTGAAGTTATGATAGGCTGAATGTGCTGGTTTAACTCACCACCACCACTCTCAACCAATCATCATCATCCAGGTTGGATAGAACTGATATCCATAATTGTTTATGCAATGCAGCTGAAGAGCAAGTGAGCTTTGGTGCCAGATCAGTAACATTTGTTTGTCAATTCATACCAAAACATGATGACAAAAAAAGAGTGGGATAATGCCTATAACTTTTTTTACACTGTAACTGCTTTGCTAAGCTGCTGTGGCTACGGTTCTTTTTAAACTTATCTACTAATTTTTAAAAGACGAAATTTGGGTAAATGGAATGGCTTTTGAACATTATATGTTCTTAAAGGGTCTTGCAAATATGTTAACCAGTCATGCCTATACATGCAGGACGCAGTTGGGCCTAAGATGAGCAAGAAAATCTAGTGAAAGTCTGGTAAGTAAAGATCCCACTTGGTTATAATGGTGTAAATTTTAATATTATATGTTTTACCATTTAATAAATGTATACATGGGCAGAGTGCTGTTAAACACAACACACACATACGAGGCGGATATATATTGTTCTCTTATACGTGGGCTAATGCTCATTTTAGCCATGATATGTTTATCAGAATGTTTATTTTCAGTGCTCGGGAGAATTTCTGAACACTGAAAGTGTAATGTACAATGACATGACTGGTATTCCACATTAGTAGTAGTATTATTTTCAGCCACGGTTATATCAATGACTTCATCAATTTGTTCCCAAAAAATTAATAAAAGTTATCAAATCTTAATTACAGGATTGTTAACTAATAAGACGTAGTTTAAAATAATTACTTATAATGTAATAAATGCAAAACCATGGCAAAAAAATAAACTGTCAAAAAAGCACTGGCTTCAATTAAAAAGATTATTTTTTGTAAGCTGTTAACTAATCAAATAGCTTTGATAAATAACTCATTTAAGAGCCTGTGGATCACAAAAACAAGGAAGTATTATTTGGCAATGAAGATGGAGCTGATTGGATGAGCATGTGAAAGTTTTTTTCTATTTTTGATGTGTAAATTTTACATTTTTGAACGTATGTTGAATACTTACAATAGCTGAGCACAAGATTTTCTGCAGAATCTTATATTCCAATTCCTATATATTATTATTATTGCCATTTATATAGTGCCAACAGATTCTGTAGCGCTTTACAATATGTGTTTAAAATGTAAATAAATATTACTGCTAATATAATAAATTACTGATCATAGCGTGTTTTTATTTTTGGATGTAACATGGCATGTTAGCTGTATTCTATTAGAATACAGAGCTGTAGAAATTCTTAGATGAAGGAGCAAAACTTTATTAGAAAGTAAAGTATGCACTATAAAGCAAGCTGAAGTATTTAGATAAATATAATAATTTACGAGTATCATTTTATTAGTTGTAATATGCAATAAAAGAGCCAGAGTGATCAAGAGCAAAGAGGCTTAATGCATGTCAAATATCTCTGAATGCACTTTTGTAGCATCTAATTTTCTGCATAGAAATCAATATAAAGTGTGACAAATTTCCAGTTTGTATTCCTGACACTATAGTATTCTTTCAAAACAAAATAAATAATAACAGGGATCTCTAGACCTCCTATAGCTAGGACATAAATGATCCATGCTACACCCTCATACCAAATGCGTCAGGGTAAAAGTTAAAAACGTGGCAGGTATCCTAGTACCTTTTTACATATTATTGTATGACTTTTAACAACCCCCCTCTTTAGCATGCATGGCTTCTCCTCTTGTATGCACTGTATTGGAATGGTTGGACGCATTTAGTCATTAACCCATTAACTGCAGCACATTGTGTATGGCCAGTTGGGGAAGAC
This sequence comes from Pelobates fuscus, assembly GCF_036172605.1. Classification (NCBI taxonomy): domain Eukaryota; kingdom Metazoa; phylum Chordata; class Amphibia; order Anura; family Pelobatidae; genus Pelobates; species Pelobates fuscus. Next base: position 182,843,454 of record NC_086320.1, on the reverse strand, counting down.
AAGAACCTCTATGCATGTTATTTTATTCATGGTCTCGCCTTTCACTCAGAACAAAACCACAGAACAACACAATTGTTTTGTTGCTTACATTTTGTATATTTTCTATTCAAAATATTAGCGAACAAGGCCGACTTCATGCATTATTATATCTGACAAGGCATAGGATTGGAATACAATACTGGGGAAATAGCTCAATAAGGAATTAAATAAATGTATGCTAATCTGAATGTTATTGTCAAGAAACACATATGTACTTAGGAAAGCAACTATCCCAAGATTCCTTGTTTTATATATCTATAGTGCAGAGAGTGTCAATTGCTGTTAGTGAGCAGACAGACCTGATCTAAAACATGTGCATGAAAAGTCAAGAACAGTTGAGATAACCCGTATATCTTAACATTTATTTAACAATTTGCAACCTCTGAAATGACTCCTTTTGCTTAATGTTTACTATTTTGAAAGTGACTGAATTTGTAACTGATAAAAGGCTGCAACTGGACACACTTTATCTGGGTAAGGATAAAAGACCGATGAGGTAACTGCACAATGTGACAATGGATGCATGTCATAGGATCCCTTCTGCAATATCACTTCAGTACTATATCTTTTTCCTGCTAAACCAGCAAATTTGTTTATTTTTAAATATACCACAATGATATTATGGGCAAAAAAACTCAAAAGCAGGACCTGACCTCTCACACCTCTGCTCTGAATTTCATTGTCGTGCATCAGTCATGTTCAGAGCAGGTCAGAATGGTGCTCTTAGGGCCTACACATTCAATCTCCTCCGAGCAGGATTTGGAGGGGGAGCCTGAGATTATCACTTATTAGCTCTCTAGGTACCAAATCCTAGAATCAGATGACAACTCCGTACCTGCAACTCCTCTTTCAGGATTTTAAAGCATTGTTCAAGGCTTACCTAATTGCATGAGGTCAGAACTCACTATTCTCTCTAAGCTGGTGCAAGAGTTAGAAACTGCAACTCAGATGTCATCCACCACTACAGTGGCCGCAGCCAAGAGTCCGCATTGGAAGTAGTGTTGGTGCAACAACATATCTTGATTACGGGGGATCCCAAAGTCATTTAACGCCTTGAAAACCTATTTCAAAACTTTACTTCAATCTAAAGATACTACTATAGTGGCATGACGTGCATTTAGGGTGAGGAGGACAGTTTTGCCAACACTGGACTCTCCCAAACACACAATTGCTAAGATAGCTGCTAAGACTGATAAGATGGCAGCCCTTAAGCTAGCACACAATTTGCAAGCTGTGTTTAATGATGGCTACACTCTGCATACAGTTAGGTCCAGAAATATTTGAACACTGACACAATTTTTATATTTTGGCTCTGTATGCCACCACAATGGATTTGCAATGAAACAACTGAGATGCAGCTAATGTTTAGACATTCTTTTTAATTTAAGAGGATGAACAAAAATATTGTATGAAATGTTTAGGCATTGCAACCATACTTATACCCTTATTTCAGGAGCTCAAATGTAAATGGAGAAATTAACACAATCATAAATAAAATGTTAATTGTTAATACTTTGTCGAGAATCCTTTGCAGCCAATGACTGCTTAAAGTCTGCAATGCATGGACATCACTAAAAGCTGGCTTTCCTCCATTGTGATGCTTTGCAAGGCCTTTATTGCAGCTGTCTTCAGTTGTTTGTTCGTGAGTGTTTATGCCTTAAAATTTGTCTTCAGAAAGTGAAATGCAGGGCTGCCATCAGGGGGTGACAACCATAATGGTTGTCACAGGCCCGGCGGCCCTGGTGGGCCCGGACTGCTCTGGCAGTCCCTTGCCCCACTTTCCCTTTCTGCACACATAGATAGCGAATATCGCTATCAATGTGTGCAGCCGCGGGCCCCCGGCTCCCTGTTAGGGCCCACCAGGGGGCCCAGCACACAACTTCTCCTCTTCTCTTCTAATAACTCTCGCGAGACCCGGTTACCATGGCAACGCTCCGCGGGTCTCGCAAGAGTTATTAGAAGAGAAGAAGCAGTGTGCTGGGCCATCATCTACAGTAACAGGGTGCCGGAGGGCCCCCAGACCGGACCACCAGGGATGGAATCTCCCCCCTCCCTGCTTACCTGTGTCCAAAACATTTAATTTAATATACACTAACACAACACACACTCTGCATACACTAATACAACACACACACTGCATACACTAACACAACACACACACACTGCATACACTAACACAACACACACACTGCATACACTAATACAACACACACACTGCATACACTAACACAGCACACACTCTGCATACACTAACACAACACACACTATGTATACACTAACACAACACACTCTCTGCATACACTAATAAGATACACACACTGCATACACTAATACAACATACACTCTGCATACACTACACACTAACACACTCACTGCATCCACTACATTAACACACTCAGTGCATCCGCTACACTGACACACACTCTGCATTCGCTACACATTAACACACTCTGCATTCACTACACTAACACGCACTCTGCATCCGCTACACACTAACACACTCTCTGCATTCACTACACATTACACTAACACACACTCTGCATCAGCTACACACTAACACACTATCTGCATTCACTACACATTAACACACACTCTGCATTCACTGCACTAACACACACTATGCATTCATTACACACTAACACACACTCTGGATTAACTAAACTATGCACACACTCTGGATTCACTATACTGACAAAAATTCTGCATTCACTACACACTAACACACACTCTGCATTGATTACACTCTAACACACACTCTGCATTCACTAAACTATGCACACACTCTGGATTCACTATACTGACACACACTCTGCATTCACTACACTAACATGCAGTCTGCATTAACTGTACACACAGCATCCACTACACAAACATCCTGTATTCACAGTACACACACTACATCCACCACAAATTGAAACACTCTGCATTCACTATACACAGACACTGCGTCTAATACATCCACTACAGACACTGCATCCACTAAACACATTTCATCTAGTACATACAAACACTATATCCACTACACAAACACACACCACATCACTGTGCACACACTACATCCACTACTCAAGCACATTCTGCGTTCACTATACACACTGCATCCGCTACACAAACACACACTCTGCATTCACTGCACAAACAGTATCTAGTACACACAAACACTACATCCATTACACACATTCTAATTCACTTCCACTATACACACCACATTCAGTCCTGCATCATTGTCAGTGGACTAGGTAGGGCATGCGCGGGCGAGGGAGGGGGGCCCAGACCTTGTGCTTTGTCAGGGGCCCCAAAATTTCTGATGGCGGCCCTGGTAAAATGCATGCTTAACTAGGTAGAGATAATGTAACTGACTCTGCAATTGCAGAATATTCTACTTCTTTGCCTTAAAAACATCTGTGTTGCTTTCACAGTATGTTTTGGGTCATTGTCCAGTGAAGTGCTGTCCAATCAACTTTGCTGAATTTGGGTTAAACACTTCAGAACGTATCTGCCTCCTTCTGTCTTCTGCCACATCATTAATAGACACTAGTGATCCACTGCCATTCAAAGCCATACATGCCAATGCCATCACACTGCCTCCACTGTGTTTACAGATGATGTGGTATGCTTGGGATCATGAACCATTCCAAACATTCTCCACACTTTTTTCTTTCTATGATTCTGGTACAGGTTGAACTTCAAACTCACTTTTTTAGATGTTTTTTGGCAAAGTCTAATTTGGCATTTATATTATTTAGGTTTATGCATGTTTTGCACCTTGTGGTGAATGGTGAATCCTCTGTATTTGCTCTCATGAATTCTTCTCTTTATGGTAGACTTGAATAATGATATGGCTACCTCCCGGAGAGTCTTCTACAATTGACTGGATGTTGTGAAGGGATTTTTCATTACCATAGAAAGGATCCTATGATCATCCACCACTGTTGTTTACAGTGAACATCCATGCCTTTTTGTGTTGCAGATCTCAGAAGTGCATTCTTTGTTTCTCAGAATGTGACAAACTGTTGATTTGGCCACTCATAATTTTCCTTCTATATCTTTGATGGATTTTTCTTTTTCTTTTTGGAGCCTAATGATGGTCTATTCCACTTGCATTGAGAGCTCCTTTAACCACATGCTGTGGATTCACAGCAACAGCTACCAAATAGTCATGCTACTCCTGGAAATGACTCCAGACCTTTTACTTAATTGATGAAAAAATAACAAAGGAATAGCCCACACTTGTCCATGAAACAGCTTTTGAGTCAATTGTCGAATTACTTTTGGTCACTTGAAAATAAGGGACAACATACACTATTAAAGAGATGTAATTCCCAAACTCTTCCTCCAGTTTGGATGTGAATATCCTCAAATTAAAGCTGAGAGATTGCACTTTACGCCCATATTTATTATTTAACTGTAATTGGAATTTATTTCTAGACTAAACATGATTTACTGGAACTTACTTCTTAGATGTTCCAGTGATGCAAAAAATGATCAGTGATCACATTTGTGCTCCGGGGTAGGAATAATGCATATATAGAGGCCTTACAGCAACCTGTAACAATTCACAACATAATTTGGCCTCTCCAGCTGATCTGCATCTCTAGCCAGTGGAGCTGTACTCCATGTCTTCCAATACCCCAGTAGCTGATTGGCAGAATATACAGTTGTGCTCAAAAGTTTGCATACCCTTGGAGAATTGGTAATATATGTACAATTTTTAAAGAAAATATAAGTGAGCGGGCAAAACAGATTTATTTTATTTCTAATGGGATTCATATTCAACTGTAAGTTATAACAGAATGGCACAATCATAAACCAAAACATGACAACAAAGAAAAAAATTAAATGACCCCTGTTCCAAAGTCTGCATACCCTTAGTTATTTAACCCCTTAAGGACACATGACATGTGTGACATGTCATGATTCCCTTTTATTCCAGAAGTTTGGTCCTTAAGGGGTTAATACTGTGTATTGCCCCCTTTAGCATCAATGACAGCATGCAGTCTTTTGTAATAGTTGTCTATGAGGCACCTAACTCTTGCAGTTGGTATAACTGCAAATTGGCTTGGCAAAATGCCTCCTGGTCATGCAAAGTCTTTGGTCATTTTGCATGAACTGCACGTTTTAGATCTCCTTAGAGTGACTCAATGACATTAATACAAATAAATGGTGTATAACTTTCACTAAATTCTAATGCACCTAACGTGTATAAAATGGTGTTTCCCAAATACATGTAATACATAAAACAAAACCAGAAAGATGTGTGTTTGTGAGCTGAAAGGAGTATACACCATTCACTTAGTGGATAAATAGTTTTTACCAATATATATATATATATATATATATATATATATATATATATATATATATATATATACACACACACACACACAGTGCAATAGTACAATAGTAATATACTTATGTCAAGAAATGGCAAAAGGTGAACTTCAGTATGAGTATATTCTTAGAGTAACACATAGTAAAATATGCAGTACATAGTTTACTCTGTAAAGATAGCTATGGAGAATTACAATAATGGAATACAACTCACACTTTGCAGAGCCATCCAAGGCTCTGTATATACTGCCTCCGGGTGCCTATTACAGGCTGTAGGATTTCCTTCCAGACATAAAAATCCACAGGGATAACGAAAAAGATCTTCTTTAATATAGCCACAAAAAACAATAAAAATATAATAAAAGATACAATATAAAATAAAATGCAAGCAGTGATATTGGATCTATACACTGCACAGTCTTACAGAATAAGGCAAATGCATTTTGACCTTTAATCTCAGGTCTTCATCAGTGCTACAAAGCTGTCTGTGTTCGCTGTTCCTTAAATAGCCCTCTAAAGTTATTTATTTATTATTGCCATTTATATAGAGCCGACATATTCCATAGCGCTTTACAATATTATAAAAGGAGGAGATTTAAACAATAAATGAGACAATTACAAAATAAAAGTACAATAGGTTGAAGGACCCTGCTCAAACAAGCTTACAGTCTAGAGAAGGTGGGGTATAAAAACATAATAGGTCAGGAGGGAGCAATTAAACAAGGTGGGCGTAAAGCAAAGCTGGAGGAGAGAATAAAGTTCCAATTTCCATCTGGTGTGGGTGGATCTCTTTGTGTTATTGGGTTATCTGGTGCATACTTGACGTCACTTTCAGGTCGAAGTAGGTCAACATCACTTCCTTGTGATGTTTACTACCCACGGCCATCTTTAATGTTATCTGCATAATGTTCCGATTGCCATTATGTATAAGGGCAACTCAGGCCACATGATTGGAATAAGTCAATATTTGTAAACAGTCCAATAAAAACAACATTCTGGCTGATAAAAGCATACTTAATAAGTCTCCAATAAGCTTAGATAGAAATTAAATGTAATAAAGGGATAAGGTTAGAATGTGCTTTAAAATGGCATATATACTGTTAAAAAACTGTGTAACAAAGAATGTCCTAAATTCTATCAGACACCAGTAGTGTTAGATCAGGAATCACCTGCAAGCTTGTATAAAGTTTAAAAAATAAAATAAGATATGAGTAATACAATTATAAATAAATAAATAAACAGAATGAAAAAGGGGGCATGGCCAAGACTCTCATGTAACCAGACGTACGCCTGCTGAGCTCTCGGCGGATCAATACAATTAGAGCCGATAATACAGGTCCCAGACAGAATATGGGCAACAAGAAATGACCCACAGCTGACCCAAATCCCCAAGAACCTCATCACCTGAAAAAACCTGGGGATCTAGATAAATATCTCTTGGAAAAAGCTAAAGCTCTCGCGCTCGAGGATGAAGATGGAGGAAGTGCGCCATCTTTGACACATGACTCCCCTCCTCAGAGCCCTGCGATATCGGAACTGATTTCAAGTGGGGGGAACTCCGACATCCGTACATGATTGCAGAACTTACCATCAAGAAAGGACACGGCCTCAATGCTGGGGAAGTTGGAGACATCGGTCCAAGTCCAAATTGCTTTCCTGCAGAGAGATATCACATAGGTGGGTCACAGGCTTGACGACCTTGAAGAGGAAAGAGACTCCACGCACAGCAGAATCCACAACATGGAACAAAACCAGATAAGCACTAACGAATGCATAACCGCCGTCAGTGGCGTCTCCAGGATTCATACTTAGGGGGGGGCACATAAGGGGCCAGAGACAAAATAAGGGGGGCACATACACACACACACACACAGAGGGCTCGTCAAAATGGGGTTGAACTGTGTGCTTATTAAGGAGTTGTTGTAGTTGTTGATATATATATATATATATATATATATATATATATACATATATATATATATATATATATATATATATATATATATATATATATTTAAAGGACCACTATAGTGCCAGGAAAACAAACTCCACCCTCAGGGTTCCACTCCCGCTGGGCTGAAGGGGTTAGAAACACTTACCTTTCTCCAGCGCCGGGCTCCCTCGGCGCTGGGAACTCTCCTCCTTCTGCCCATGTCAGCGCCAAATGCGCATGTGGGGCAAGACCCGCGTGCACATTCAAACCGCCCATAGGAAAGTATTTCTCAATGCTTTCCTATGGACGTCAGCGTCTTCTCACTGTGATTTTCACAGTGAGAAGCGCGGAAGCGCCTCTAGCGACTGTCTGTAAGACAGCCACTAGAGGCTGGATTAACCCTAGTGTAAACATAGCAGTTTCTCTGAAACTGCTATGTTTACAGCTGCAGGGTTAACACTAGAGTGGCCTGGCACCCAGACCACTTCATTGAGATGAAGTGGTGAAGTTGTCTGGGTGCCTATAGTGGTCCTTTAATTAATATATGAGATATGGTGTGTAATGGGGTAAAGCATGTATGTATATATGCATGTGTTTGTGGGGGTAAAGGTATGTAGGTGAAGAGATGATGTGTGAGGTGTGCACTGTGTGTGTATGCAAAGGTGTACTCTGTGTTGGTGGGAGTGTACTGTATGTGGGGGGGGGGGGTTCACTGTATGTGAGGGTGTACTGTGTTCAGGGGGTGTAGAGAGTGGGACAGTGAACAACTTTACAATTTTTACTTTAATAGTTGTTTACAAAAAAAAAAAAAAGAATACTGTATTCCCCTTTCCCTCATCTTACCTTGCAGGGAGGGGTGTCACAATCAGATCCATGGTGGTTGAGAAGGCTGCCTATCCATCGGGTACAGAGGGGGTCACGAGATGAGAGTTCTGTCTCTTGGAGCTCAAGCACTTACAGAGACTGACCCATACACATAAACAGACAGACCCATACACAGACATACCCATACACAGACATACCCATACACACACACTCTGCCCCCACACACAGACAGTTCCCTTACACAGACAAACCCATACATACACAGACTGACGCCCCACACCCATACACAGACGGACCCATACACTCACTGGCTGACCCATACATACACAGACTGCCCCCCCCCACACACAGACTGACCCTCCCTACACACAGACTGACCCATACATACACAGACTTACTCCCCCCCACACATACACTAACTGACTGACCCATACACTCACAGGATGACCCCCCTACACACAGACTGACTTATACATACACAGACTGATCCATACACACACTGACCCATACATACACAGACTGATCCATACACACACAGACTGACCCCTCTACCCACAGACTGATCCATACATACTGACTGATCCATACATGCACATACTGACCCCCCTACACACAGACTGACCCATACACACACAGACTGACCCCCCTATACACAGACTGACCCATACATACACAGACTGATCCATACACACACAGACTGACCCATACATACACAAACTGATCCATACATACACAGACTGACCCCCCTACACACAGACTGATCCATACACACACAGACTTATCCATACACACACAGACTGATCCATACATACACAGACTGATCCATACACACACAGACTGATCCATACACACACAGACTGATGATCCATACACACACAGACTGATCCATACATACACAGACTGATCCATACATACACAGACTGATCCATACACACAGACTGATCCATACATACACAGACTGACCCATACACACACAGACTGATCCATACATACGCAGACTGACCCATACATACAGACTGATCCATACACACACAGACTGATCCATACATACACAGACTGATCCATACACACACAGACTGATCATCCATACACACACAGACTGATCCATACACACAGACTGATCCATACACACATAGACTGATCCATACACACATAGACTGATCCATACACAAACAGACTGATCTATACACACACAAACTGATCCATACACACACAGACTGATCATCCATACACACACAGACTGATCCATACACACATAGACTGATCCATACACACATAGACTGATCCATAAACACACAGACTGACCCCCTCCCCACCCCACAGTCTGAGTAACACTTACCAGCAGCTGCCTGGATGCCTCTGTGCAGAGCTGATCTTCCTCTCCCTGTCTCTCCCCTGCACTGCTCTCTGTGATCCTGGAGGAAGTCCTCCCAGCACACAGCGCCCCCTCTGGCCGCAGGCAGGAAAAGTCCACCAGTTACAGTGCTGCTGCAGCGTGAGAAGGGAGACGCAGAGCTCCTGACTTTAATTTGAATTGGGGGGGCACAAGAGGGGGCACTGCATAATGTAGGGGGGGCCATGGCCCCATTTGCCCCCCCCCCCCCCCTAGTGACTCCACTGTGGCCAGTGGGGGAGGGTGGCAAAGATGCATTAGGGACATGGTGAGGGTGGCAGAGACACATTTAGACTAATAAGGAGCATATGTTAAACCATGTAATTTTGTATAGGTAAAATGTTACACTGGGAAGGCTATTATGAGAATGGAGTATAGATCTGTGTAAGCTGCCAGACTTTACAGTTTAATATTTATAAATATACAATTTCTCACAAAAAACAAACAAAAAATTATTCAATAAGTGTCTTTCCAATTATATTTGTGCATATAGTTAAAATATAATTGTTCTAAAAGCTATGTGGACTAAAAGATAACCAACTCCATTGTTTATTCTTGATTTTTTTAAACAGTAAAACATCTCACTAGATTTTCTGGGGCAATATTTGCCCTGTAAACTAAAGAAGTAAAGTTTAGAGGGGCTCCATAGCAAACTAACTAAAAGTTGACCTCTCCAAGCCAAACAGCGGCACCACCTGCGACAGAACTAGGCTTCTGTTTTCAAGCATTCCAACAAGTGGTTTTAGGGGGCAGAGCGATCCTGCACTGGAGAGGAGACTTTGGGGTTAAACCCATTTGTGAACTCTTTAACCTCTAAAGGAAAGCCAGAGTCATAGACCTCCTGGCACCAAACAAAACTTCATTTAGAAAACTGTTGTTATGGTGCCCAGAGTGTCCCTAACAAATCTGCAAAATAAAATTGCTGATTAAAGGGGAGCTCTCTTTTTTTTTGCAAATTATTGCTGAGATACAACATGGCATGAGAGCCATACAGGAACGGGCATGATACAATGGCAAAGACATTAAGATCTCATAGCATAAATCCACTCATTTTAAGTGTTTGTGGCTAGTCTTCCCTCCCTTGTCAATGCCCGATTAAGTGGTCTATATCTAAAAGGTTGCTGGTATGGGTCTGCAAGTGCAGACTTCAGGAGGGTAAAGTGGTTGTCTCACGCCCACCCCCTCTGAGTACAAATGGAGTAATTCCTGCAACAGTCCAGGATGGGCGAGCCGTATGTAGAGTCTTCTCTGCCGGTATGCCTAGGGACTGGAGAAAAACTAGTGCTTCAGAAAGGTGTGACATGAGATGTGTCTTGTCTGCCTTATCAGCCAGGATTTGGCGTTGGCCCCATTTGTAGGGGATGGAGTGCTCCTGCAAACAGTAGCTCGGTAACTTGCTTGAGGGATCTTTGCCATACCAGGATATGTCTGGAAAAATACCAGCTGTGCCCCCTCAAATGACACAGTGGGAGAGCCTCTCGCGCCCCCCATGATTACCCCATGGTCGGAGTCCTGAGTTAATTTCAGCAGAACATCCCTGGGTACATCTTGGGCTATGTTGGAAGCCTTGGTAATTAGGAAACAGAAGTCTACCACTAGTTGTTTTGCCTGCTTGGGCATTAGCAGTGTGGCAATAAGCCTCCGACAGTAGTAGGGGAGTTCGGTTCCCGCAATCGTTTCTGCAATCGTTCTGCAATCGTTACTCCCCAGAAAATCTAATTTTGTTCTGTGGCCCTATCCTCCACGGTGGCTATCTGCGCCTGTTGGTCTGTGCATTGCTTCTGTAGCGCTCCTATAGTAGCATCAGTGGCTGATTGTGCTAGCTTGGTGCCCTCCATGCCTTCCTCCACTTTGTCAGCTAGCTTAGATACTGCCTCGCGGATCGGTGCCATATCCGCTTTGAACATGATCTTGATTTCTGTCATTAGTGCCCTGATATCTGCTTTAGAAGATGGATTAGAGTCCTCCAACTTTGAAGTTGTCTGTGGTGCTGAGCGTGGTCGAGATGGAGGGAAGATGTCATCGTCAGACAACATTGAGGTGTAGGCCTCGGCAGGTGCCATCTTGGCTGATTAAGGCTGCGGGGTCGTGCGTAGGAAGACCCCTATATCTTGGGATCCTGAGCCCGGGTTCACTCATTGCTTCTTGTTCTTTTTCCCCATATCGCTGGGCATCTGGCTGGTGCACTCTGAGCGATATAGCGGTGCCGATGACAGTTATTAGTCTAGAATATTGGGGTAAGCTCGCAGAGATGTCCATAATTACTTATTCACTTTTTTTTTTTTTTCAGAAAAGCGAAATAGCATTGAATGTTAAAATCCAAGCCACTGTATTTAAATCTATCCTGAAATTTGGCACCTCCATCTTGGCTCCCTGTATATCATTGCTATAAGTTTAAAGAAAAAAGTTTAACACAAGTTATAAGTGATTTCTACTGGTGCAATTTCCAGAGCAGTAACAGTTATCATTTACGAAAATGATTTGTGGTTAAAATATTATGCAAGAGCTCTCTTAGTGGGCATCATATTAAATACACAGTGTATGTATTTAATATATACTATTTTGACATGAAATCAGCTGAAAAAGTCTTGTGAATTAGATGGGCTGTCAGAGAAAATTGTAAAAGGACTGATTCATAATAAATGTGTAATTTTACTCTATGGAAGTCCCACAGCAGGCAGACATTATGAACTATGAATGATTATCTTTGGTTTATATTTGGATAGTTACAGCTATTTGTCTTTGAATACTTATGGCAGTGTTCCTATTCCGAAAAAAAAAACCATTTAAAACAATTATGGTATAACTAACTGATCATTCTGAAATTAAAAATAAAATGAAAATATAAAAAACAAAAAGAATAATTTTCTGTGTAAGATTTTACATGTTTACGTACAAACTGTATTAATAGATATCCATTAAAGGATAAAAAGCCCAGGCCATTTACTGTGCCCATTTACCTTATAAGATTACAGTGATGTCATCATGCATCTTACATCATAAACAGCTGAGGGCAGGTAACAAAGGCTTGCACCTTCTGAAGCCAGTCAGTGTTTAGCTAGGACTACATCGTAAACAGGTACTCATCAGATCTTATATCTATTATCAGAACAAACTGAAAATTTCAGGATAATATGGACAATGCTAATATTTCAATGTCTTTGATTTCCTAGCATGAAGTCTGTCAAGCAATATTACTGCCGCATGGACCTAAACAGGATCTGGACGAGGATGGTAATGTATAAAAGGATGGAGTGATGATAAAGTAGTTAAATAATAGATCAATTTAATACAGATCCAGGGACAGATTTGCAGCCGATCGCCTTATTATGGGGTCAGGAAGGAATTTTTTGCTTGGACATATTTAATATTACTATTGGTATGTCCAAGTTTTTTCGCCTTCCTCTGGATCACTTATTCACTAAACTTTGAATTGTAGCAAATTAAAATCTGACCGGGTTGTTCACTAAACTTCACATTTTATCTGGAAGTATTTTGTGTTCTTGAAACCCCTCACAGTATAATGTTTATAAAAGGTAAAATTGTTTAAAATATATGTAAGCTTAATGCAAATGTATTAAAGATAAATTCACTAAATAAAATTAGAAAACTTTATTATATAGTTAAGTGTTCTTGCATAGCAAGATCACTTAATGTTATCTCACATATATATTATTATTATTATTATTCTTATTATAGCCAAATTTGCCACCCTAACTCCTCCCACAGTTTTTACACTACATAGACAAAAATATACCAAAACGTGCAGATTGTTCCCGATCGGATTGCTATTACTTTGTGGAACGTTTCGCCGAATGGTTCACGGAATATCGTCGTTCTTGTGGCAAAATTTGTCCCATAGGAAGGAATGGCAAAGCTAGAGTGGGAGCTGGCAAAAGCTGAAAAATCAGGACATGATTTCTAAACTGCCACCACTCCCTCATTTTCAGGCCCACCTACACAAATCTTATATCAAAACGTTCAGCTATCCCTGCTGCCACTAGAAATGTCCACGGCTAAGCCATAGTCCTGATAGTTTTCACAATATGACCATTTGTTTGCAACTCACGCCTTCCATTGACATTCATTGAAACTCCACTCTGCAAAGCTCACATTTGAAGGGCAATTTCTAAACTGCGACTGTGCCTTCATTGTTAATATCTCAGAGACATACTATACATCAAAATGTAGGTCTGGGTCTTGTGATTCTCACAATATAAAGCTCTTCACTGTAGGAATTATAGTTTTTAAAATACGACCGTTTGAAGATGGCAACCGCCAAAATACTCTGACCTGTGCAAGGCTGCAGCAGCAAGTGATGTCATAGACAAAGCCTTTTACACCTGCTAATTTTTTATAACTGTATGTTTTAATGTAACTGTGAAGCACTTTGGGCAACAACATTGCAATTAAATGTGCTATATAAATAAATACTAACAGTTACTCCGCCCACTCTAGTTGTAGACTACTGATGGAGGCAAGAACACTTCACACAATTTCCCCAGAAATTGTAGCTTTTCTAGTTATTATTATTATTATTATTATTATTATAGCCAAATTTGCCACCCTAACTCCTCCCACAGTTTTTACACTACATAGACAAAAATATACCAAAACGTGCAGATTGTTCCCGATCGGATTGCTATTACTTTGTGGAACGTTTCGGCGAATGGTTCTCGGAATATCGTCGTTCTTGTGGCGAAATTTGTCCCATAGGAATGAATGGCAAAGCTAGAGTGGGAGCTGGCAAAAGCTGAAAAATCAGGACATGATTTCTAAACTGCCACCACTCCCTCATTTTCAGGCCCACCTACACAAATCTTATATAAAAACGTTGAGCTATCCCTGCTGCCACTAGAAATGCCCAAGGCTAAGCCATAGTCCTGATAGTTTTCACAATATGACCATTTGTTTGGAACTCACGCCTTCCATTGACATTCATTGAAACTCCACTCTGCAAAGCTCACATTTGAAGGGCAATTTCTAAACTGCGACTGTGCCTTCATAGTTAAAATCTCAGAGACATACTATACATCAAAATGTAGGTCTGGGTCTTGTGATTCTCACAATATAAAGCTCTTCGCTGTAGGATTTATAGTTTTTAAAATACGACCGTTTGAAGATGGCAACCGCAAAAATACTCTGACCTGTGCAAGGCTGCTGCAGCAAGTGATGTCATAGACAGGGCCTTTTGCACCTGCTAATGGTTTGTATAACTGTATGTTTTAATGTAACTGTGAAGCACTTTGGGCAACAACATTGCAATTAAATGTGCTATATAAATAAATAATAACAGTTACTCCGCCCACTCTAGTTGTAGACTACTGATGGAGGCAAGAACACTTCACACAATTTCCCCAGAAATGGTAGCGTTTCTAGTTATATAGTTACTTTTTAATTACTATGGTTTACAGTAATACAAAGACAAAGGACCTCTTACAAATATAAATCCTTAAAAATACATTTAAAACAATAATAATAATAATTTGCGATTTTTGTAGCGCTTTTCTTCCTGTGAGACTCAAAGCACTTTACAAATATATAAAGCAGACATAAAAGCTAAGCGTTTCTGACAGTCAGAAGAGCTGACTGAATGCCTATCAAAAGAGTCGCAGGCCAATGTTAAAATATGTTTGCCATTTAATTGGAAGCCAATGCAGGGAGTGGAGAACAGGTGTTATGTGACATGATCGACTTTGGTTGGTCAGTAGTCTGGCTGCTACTTTTTGTACTGTCTGTTGGTGATGGAGTTCTTTTTCTGGGAGGCCCAAGTAGAGTACATTACAGGAATTTTGACAAGAGGACGCAAATACATGGATTAATGGTGGTGCACAAGGCGTTAAGAACTCCTTCTGTCACTTACCTGATTCCAGCACCGATGTCCCTCTGCTTCTCCCCCACCAAAGTAAGCCGACATTGGGGCCTACTGCACATGAGCGGAAATCTCGGTGCTTGCATTGGGACTTCCCCCATACAAAAGTGTTGCATAATACGTTCCTATGAGGTCTTGGGTGGCACTGGATGTCCTCATGCATAGTGTTAGGATATCCAGTGTCAGTTAGGCAACCAAAAGTCTCCTAACGACTGGAAGTTCCTCTAGTGGTTGTTGAGAGTTCGCATAGAAAGTTCAATCCTTAACTTCCATATGCGCCTAATGTTTCTCCACTGCAGTGGCAGATGGTGTGTAGAACTCTGTTGGAGTGGCAGGTGGACTGCAATTCTCCGCTGTTGCAGTAGATGAAGTGCGGATCTCCATCGTCTTGGCCGATGGAACATACTGATGCAGCAGTGGAGTGCCACTCTTTGCCATCATGGCAGATGGAGAAGGGTCAGGCCCCTGTTGTTCTGCAGCTTGGGTAAGTGTGTGAGTAGAGAAGCAGGTTCCTGTTGGTGCATGTTGCCGTGAAGTAGTCTGCCAGATATTTGAATTAGTCCTCATCGGATTTGCTCTTGAGGCAGCATCGAGGCAGTCACCATTTGGGCCAAAAGTCCTGAAATATTGCCAGTGAGGCTGTGTACATCAACAAAGGTCTTTGTCAGTACCTTTGCCGTCGGTGAAGACTTTTCCGCCATCTTGGGAAGCTTAGGCATCCACAGGTTAGTGGCAACAGCTGTATGCTATGGAATGAGTAGCAGTGTAGCAGTGTAGGTCAGTCCACCAGGAACCAAAATAACTCCCACCAATACAAAGAGGGGGATAGAAGTCAAGGTGGCCCGCACAGCTTCTGCCTTTTCCCAGCACAGCAGCCTGTAGGCCTCGGCAAGTCTCAACAGGCTCCCAAGTTAGGTATCAGTGGGTTAATCACAGCTACCCCACTTCAGTTTGCGTGGAATCGCCCATATTTTATTGCAGTGGCTAAAAATATCCCTCAAAAATCAGTAAGCAAAGCGGGAGCTCGCCCAGTACACATCTGATCAGCACGTATCTCAGGCTCCGCTCACCCTAGTTATTTTAACACTGTTAGATCAGGAATACACGTTTGTGTTCCTGACCCTATAGTGTTCCTTTAATAAACGGGCATATAAAAATTGACACTAAAATATATACTCCTCATTCCCCTGTAAGTATGTATTCATAAATATAATGCCAAGACCCAATTGCTGGGCAATTTCTAAAAAAAAAAAAAAAAAAAATTAATATGGAAAAGATATCTGAATGCAAAAAAAAAAGAAAAAAAAAAGGAAAACAAAAGAATGAAAGAAAAACAAAAATTAACAAAAAAATTAAAATATGAGAATAACAAAAAAAGTTAATGAAAAAAATATAAAAATACCAAAAAAACAAACAAAAAAAAAACAAATATATATATATATACTGATATGGAAAAGATAGCTGAAAAAAAAAAGTTAAAAGAAAGAAAACTTAAAAAAGAGCAAGAATAAAAATATGAGAAAATAAATTTAAAAATCATTGAATACAAATGAAAATATAAATGAGAAAGAAATAAAAAAATATAAAACAAATATGAGAATAACAAAAGTAGAAATTGAAAATGATTTATTGAATATCTAAAAGAGCAATAATTTATTGAAAAATATATTAATGAATACATCTCAGAGGAATAATTGTTGATTGAAATTTTTTTTTTAAAAGCCTGAAGTCAATATCTATATTTAATTCTGTGGCTGATGGTTTATTTTTTTGTTTGCTTGTTTGTTTTTTAAAGGAACACTAAAACATTTGGATTCAAACCTGTATTCCTAAATTTTTCGGGTTCCTGACCTTGTTTACATAGGTCAGGTCGGGTTTTTGCTCTTCTGGCACCGATTACCTCTCTTCCTCCGCAATTTCATAGCCTCCTCTGGCGTAGTCCAATCCAATGCTCCTAGTAGGGGAACACTGGGATCCTGATGCACATGCACAGCGAACATCATACGCGTATCCAAGCTTCCCCATTTCCTATGGGGGCTTCCGTATCACGTGATCGATCAGCGCAGTAAAGACTCCTCCAGTGGCTGTTTAACCCTTTCAGGTAAACATTGCTATTTCTGCAAAATGGCAGTGTTTTACCTTGCAGGGTTAAATTGACAGAACCACTGCACCCAGGCCACTTCATTGAGATTAAAGTACCACTCTAGGCACCCAGACCACTTCAGCTTAATGAAGTGGTCTGGGTGCCAGGTCCTTCTAGGGTTAACCCATTTTTTCATAAACATAGCAGTTTCAGAGAAACCTCATTTAGGAGAATGGACAATGGTGTGTCCACTCCATACTTCATGTATATCTTCATGTATATATTTTTTTATGTATTTATTTATGTTTTAACACTATATTGCCTAGCAGGGAAATAGTTCACAGATTTAAAATATGAGCCTGGATTTTAAAGAAGCGCTATAGGGTTAGGAATGCAAATGTGTATTTCTGACCCTATATTGTTAAAATCACCATTCAGGTCACCAGCCCTCACTTGCCCCCTTAAAATAAGAGGAATTTGTTTGTTTTTTTTTAAATTACCTTTACTCCAGTACTACAAAGGTTCTGCTGACATTGGCTCCGTCTTCAATATGCCTCACTGGCTGAGATCATCAGAATTGACAATCTCAGCCAATCCAATGCTTTCCTACAGGCGGGGTGGGGTGAAGTCAAATGCCATGCTGGCAAATCAGCATCTCCTCATAGAGATGCATTGAATAAAGGTATCTATATGAGGGAAGTTCAGTGACTTCCTGCAGAGCATTGTGCAGCACTAATCCAGGAAACACCTCTAGTGGCTGTCTGAGTGACTGCCACTGGAGGTGTTCCCAGGCAAGTGAGGTGTTCTGAAAAGGCAGTTTTTACAGCAAAAAGCCTGAAGGTACGGACTATACTTACCAGAACAGCTACATTAAGCTGTAGTTCTTCTGGTGAATATAGTGTCCTTTTACGTGTCCGATGCCCACATTTTATGCATTTTAGCTTTCTGGCTGAAATCCAGACAAACTTCGGACTTCTTATGAAGAAAGTCTTTATTTTGCAGTCAGAATATACACAGAATATACACAGTCGTATGGTTTTGTAAGGGGCCAATGAGACTTTAATGAATAACCCTGTCAATAGTCAAATTTAGCCCAAAACAGCCAAGTTATGACTATGACATCTAATGACTATAAGTACTTTTGCCTACATTTTGCCATCAGATTTTAATTTGCTATGATTTAGAGTTTAGCGAATAAACTGTTCATGAAGATTTTTTCCTTTTTGTATAAAAGGTTTTTTTTTCTTCATTATAAATAAATAAATAAAAACATTTAAAAATATTTTATTCTCTCATGTTCTTTTATTGCAACACAACTCCAGGGCTGATTTACTAAATATTTAAAGGAAGACCTCAAAACATCAGCATTCTGTAGAAGCTTTGGTGCCAGGAGTGCCATGGCTTCAACCTAACCTAAGAACGGTTTTAGAACGGGTTGACTTCCCATCTGGGGTCCTCTGGTTACTGTCCCTCGCCAATAGTACAGCTGACAGAGGGGCTGGAAGTTCTCTGTCTGTTCTAATCCTGGCAGTGCAGAGCTTAGCTGATTGGCTGACAGTGATCAGCGTACTCTCTCAGCCAATGACATAGCCCTGCACATCCTGTAAATTATTGGAAGTTCTTAAGCAGGAGCTTCCGGCTCTCTGTTGAATGTAGTGATTGAATGTAGCATGCTATAGTGTTAATGGTGGGTGTTTGGAGTGTTAATTTAAACATATTATAAATGGTGTTAAAAACCCCATAGTTGTAAAACACATTGACTGCTGGCATGATCTAATGGATGTATGGATGAAGATACCTGCACCAAAGCGGCTTTCATGTAAACAGATTTTATGGAAGGAGTTTTTAACACGGTGATTAAATAAGAGGCAGCCAATAAGCACAGCACATACAGACTTCAGGCTCCATGGTGCTTTAAGTCAGTCGCTGGTAGTCCTAAATGGACGGTCCTTCATTTAAAGGTTGAAGGTGGAGGCCACAAAGTGTGCTTTACGGTTTTTCAAATAATGTGCAGAATACGAGGCACCGGATTGGAGCAGCACAGGAAGCAAATAGCAACACAGACTTGTTGGTACAGATACAAAGAAGCAAATAAAAAGTAAAAAAAAAAAAAATGCCAAAGTCTAGTGCCTTCCTCAATTCCCATTTCCTTTTTCCAGTAGTAACACTTCTCTTCTCACTAATAACTTTACTGATCAATATCCCACCTGATGACCAGCTATACCTTACTGGCCATTACATTGGCTAATGGAAATAGAACACACAAGTCTTATATTTGTGTATTATCCTAGACATAACTCGGGTGCCTGGTCCTTAATCTGCAACTTATTTATGTAAGTTACTCGAACAGTGCATCCTGCATTTATTCACTGCAAATCATTGCACATCCTAAGTGTCAGTCTGGGAAAAGTGCCAACCACCAATACCTTCCACCATGCAGCCCTGGAAGATAAATAAAAATATAAATGTAGGTTATATGGTAGGAGAGCGAGGCATTAAATTGATAATCTGGAGGCCTTGCTCCCACTTTTGCTTCCAATAATTTATCTATTAGACTGAGACATTTTTCAGGGAATAGAGGAAATAGAGGGGGAAGAAAGGCCTCTCGTTGCAGCTGTCACATAAAGCCAGGTAGGAGCAGGAAAAGACACATGTGGGAATGGAGAATGTGAGGGATCATGTGACACATGACATGGGAGAGATGGCAGAGACACATCAGGTACATAGGAAGGATGGCAGAAAGTGATGTGGGATATGGAAGGGATATCAGTGACATAGGGGGGATTTGGAGAGGATGGCAAATGATTCCCTAAGTCAGCAATGCTTTCAGATTGATTACTCTGGCCTTACATTCAGTGGCATCTCAAGGATTCATACTTAGGGGGGGCACATAAGGGGCCAGAGACAAAATAAGGGGGGCACAATCATACACACACAGAGGGCTCGTCAAATTCCAGGCGCCAGGTCGCCATGACGACTATACATTTCACCCTGGCACCTTGCATTTGTCAGCCCTTTGCTAAGCCGCGCAGGAAACATTAGAGCCGGCCGCCGCAGGGAGCATGGAGATGGTGCGTGAGGAAGCAGTAACCTTCCTGAAGTTCCTCTCTGCTCCCTTGTGCGCTGTTTAGTAACATGACGTCACTCCGCCCCCAGCATCACTTCAGAGAGCGCGCAGAGGAGCAGAGAGAAACTGCAGGAAGACTGGGAGTAAAAACACTGGACGCCAGGGAAAGATCCACTCAGCTCTCCCAAAGGCTGGGTGGATTTAAATTGAAACAAAAATATTAAATTGTGATTGTGTGAGAAAATATGTGTGTGTGTGTGCTGGAAGGGCCTGTAAAGTGTGTGCGTGTGTGCATTATATGTGTATTGGGGTTGCACTGTGTGCTTATTAAGGAGTTGTTGTAGTTGTTGTTTTTTATATATATATATATATATATATATATATATATATATACATATGGTACATGGGGGGGTGGCTGCACTCACCTGAACATGCTTAAATGGGGTGCTGCTGGGGGCCATATTATACAATAAACAATACACAATATCCAGCGCACTCTCCTATCTACTAAACAGCAACTGATACCGGAGAAACTGACGGAAGCCAAGCACAGAGAGATGGACACAGGTTTCTTCAGGAAGGAAGAGATTCTTTATTGGATCACCGATCGGGACTCAGAGGGACTAGCGTCACCAAAATACAGCAAGTTCTGAGCCCCGGACAATAGTGCAGGCTCCTTATATAGGCACATAAATCCTCCCATATTAAGCTCCACCCGCACATTCTCTTAACCAATCAACACAAATAAGAATTAACTTCCTGTTTGACCGCATGGCCTGTCCAGCACAATGGAGGAGGGGAATACTACATCCTGTATTCTTGCACATGCTCCGTACACTACTGATCGTATCTTGCCTCGTGCAACCAACTGATCGATACGTCAGCATATGCACGTACACATGCCACGTGGTAATCTCGGCCTACTAAATTTAATTTTACCGAGATTCCACCACATTCCCCCCTTTGATGCCTCTTGATATTTTACAATTACTTGAGGCATCACTTAACCTTAGTTTGCTTACACCGCAAGTTACCTTGAACCAGACCAGACTTATCTTATGATGTGAATCTTCAACATTCATCTTCCTGCATTGGTTCTCCCTGATCTAGAGCCTTATATTTATATATTGCCATTATCTGTGCAGCAGCCTTCCTCTCTGCTATATTTTCTATTAGACTTTGCACAGATCTAACTACTAAGGGTATAAGACACGGTAGGAGTAGACACAACATTAAAATCAGTAGGACTCCACCTACCACTGCCTTAAGCCCTCCAAACCACTCATACCAGCTACCAAACCAACTACTTGGATTATACCCTTTCCATACCTGAGTAGGCACATGCGCTAGTTTAACCATATGGCTAGTAAGCTCAGCTATTGCTTGCCCTTCGTCATCTATTTGAAGACAGCAATTGCTCAGGTTAAACTTCCCACATACACCTCCCTCTACTGCCAAAAGGTAATCCAAGGCTAATCTATTTTGGTAGACTGCTGTCCTCATCCTGGTGTTATGCTTCGCTAGAAGATTGAGCGCTTGTGATGTTTCGTTAGTGATAATCTCAACCACCGCCTGTAATCTTATAATTCGGTTGAGCATATAAATAGGGGTTCTATAACCAAAGGTACCATCTTCTGCCCACGTGGCTGGCCCATAATAATCTATGATATGCTGGGGAGGCCATTCATCATCTTCCCAGGCGCCTATCTCTATGGGTCCCCTTTTCTTCCTATGATTCACATCATACACTTTAACACCTAAAGTCTCACCTGTTTCAATCGGTAACAAGAAGAAGGATGGTTTGAGCATACCCAACACACATGCCCCTTCCCAGTCCTGTGGCAACTCCGAATAGGCTTTCTTACCACAGATCCAGTACAAATTTGCTGGGGCTCTCCAGGTAGATGTGATGGATAAATCAAACCACACATCCTTTAAATTGGCGTATCTAGCAAACGGGTTAGATGGTTCTGAGACATTTGAAGCCGACCACCAAGTTGTATTTTTAGTATCATCATCATAAGCTTTTTGCCCTAGACAAGTTAATTCTCCTACAGAAGTATTATACGTTATTCCTTTCCTTGCTATGCAAACATAACCTATGATGGAGGTCTTTAATCTCCACTCAGATTTACCTCTTACACTCATATGATAATCGACTTGTGTAGATATTAGTTGGTCAACTGCCTCAGAACCGGACATTACCTCCTTTGCTTCCCAAGGCCATTGGTCTCCCATGTTAGTACCTCCACACACATAGCAGTTGGTAACATTAAGACTACCGGCAATACTTTCAGCTAAATCAATGAACAGGTTTTTAGCATTATGGGGGATCTTATTATCTATACTCATCTCTTCATAAAAGGAATGATATACTTGATGAGTTTGGGAGGATACCGTATCAGTCTCTATCCCTATAAATAATACTGTCCCAGGATCTAAACCCGTCCCGTATATCTGAAACCCAAATAAATTTCCATACTTGTCTAAGAACTTGTCGGGGTTATTTATAAGTATATGGACTGGGTTGCATTCCATAGACTTACAATATGGGCTAGTCGGCAACTTAGTCACTATCATGTCCTTGTCTACTGTCTGTCCCCAAGTTGCCCACCCCACACAAGACCAATATGGGCAAAAGTTATACTCTCTATTTGGGCATCTAGGACTCACATATTTATTTTTACTACTGGGACAAATATATTTATCATTAGACCCATACGTCCTCTCCCATCTAAGATCCCCACATACATTCCACGGCTTTCTACCACTTGATATCGCCTTACATGCATCAAATAGCAGAACACCCGAAGAATGTACGGATTCTAACACCGTCTTATTAATTAGGGTCCCCTGAGGATCTCCATTCCTGAGAGTCAACCAAATTGTACAAGGTTGATACTCTGGACTGAAGCACTTAGGTTCTCCTACTCCTAAATGGCACACACTATAATCTATATTTAGGTATCTACATCTCGATACATCTCCTTTACACTCGTATTGTGAATGCCAAATTAGGGTTTGGGAAATATGGTTACCTGTTCTCGTAGTCTTAATGCATACCTCACAGCTAGGCGTGTCGGTACCTCTACCTTCCTGAATATAAAAACACACATAAATAAACACTATCAAAAACACATCTTTCGCCGTCATCCTCAGTCTTCGTCCGTGCGAAGGCACCTCAGCTTCCAGGATGTAAGGGCTGCAGGGAATGGAGTTCTGCTCGTCTTCACAGGAGTCCCTTCGAGACTTTCCCTGGCTTATAAACTATAAGTCGTTGGGCGGACAGGCTTTATTATGGCCTTCTCACTCACGCACCAAATCCCAAAAATAATAAAATTTATAATCCACAATAATTCCTCGTTACTCCGACTGAGTAGTGCGTTTTAACCGGATCTTGCAGGGATTCTCTGGATCTGCTGTAACTTGCCAAGAATCGACTGCTGCTGGTTTAACCCTGGAGTGATGTATCCACGGAGTCACTTCGGCTACTTTTATCGCTGTAGGGGTAGACAAAAGAACAACATAAGGACCTCTCCACTTGGGCCCTAACGGTACATTATTCCACTCTTTAATCCACACTTGGTCTCCTGGATGATAACTATGAACTGGGGGATAAATATTCACAGGTAATCTATCTTGTACTCATTTCTGTACCTCCTCCATAGTCTTACCCAACTCTACAACCTGCTGCCGGGTAATTCCTTCTCCCAACTGACTCAAATCCCCCCTTAAGTTACCAAGTACGGGAGGTGGTCGCCCATACATGATTTCAAAAGGAGAGAGGCCCATCCTTCTGGTAGGGGTACTGCGGATTCGCAATAGAGCTATGGGTAAGAGAACGTTCCACTTAAGTTGGGTTTCCTGACACATTTTAGCCAACTGGTTCTTAATAGTTCTATTCATTCTCTCTACCTTACCAGAACTCTGGGGTCTATATGCAGTATGAAGCCTCCACTTTATACCAAGCATATGAGTCAGTTGTTGTAGGCACTGATGAACAAAAGCTGGACCATTGTCCGATCCTATAGAACAGGGTAGTCCATATCGGGGTATTATTTCTCGTAGCAGGAACCTCACAACTTCTCCTGCTTTCTCTGTACGAGTAGGACATGCTTCTACCCAGCCTGAATAGGTGCACACAATTACCAACAGGTAACGATGTCCACCCGATTTAGGCATCACTGTAAAGTCTATTTGTAGATCGGACATGGGGAGTCCCCCCATAAACTGGACTCCTGGTGGCTTTACTGGTCCTTGTCTTGCATTATTTTTAGCACACGTTACACATCTTCGTACAATGGCCTGAGTCAAGTTGGACAATCTTGGTATGTAGAAATGTTTTCTGAGAGATTCTTCAGTACTGTCTCTCCCAGAATGTGTCCCGTTATGATAATTTTGGACAATTTCTACCGCTAGTGATGCTGGTATGACTATTCTTCCATCTTCTAGCTGATACCACTTGTTCTCCAAATACTTTCCTGGTTCAGTCTTTAACCACTCCTCTTCTTGAGCTGTATAAACTGGAGTCCATTGAGACAGTGGAGTTGGTATTAGAGCAGCTATATGCCCCACATATTCCTGTCTTCCTGATTCAGCGGCACGCTTAGCTGAACTGTCTGCCATCCGATTTCCCTTGGTCACATCACCATCTCCTCTCAGATGCGCTCGACAATGTATGATACCGACTTCTTTCGGCTCCCACACTGCTTCCAATAGTTGTAGGATTTCAGCTGCATACTTGATTTCTTTGCCTTCTGAATTCAGTAGTCCTCTTTCTTTATACAAAGCTCCGTGGGCATGAGTGGTTAAAAACGCATACTTAGAGTCCGTATAGATGTTCACTCTTAAACCTTCAGCCAATTGTAACGCTCGTGTTAGTGCTATTAATTATGCCTTTTGTGCTGATGTTCCTTTCGCCAGTGGCCGAGCTTCTATCACCTTGTCTATTGTTGTTACTGCATATCCTGCATAGCGGATCCCTTCTTTCACATAACTACTGCCGTCGGTGTAATATTGAACATCGGGGTTCTGGATGGGAAAATCACGAAGATCTGGTCTACTTGAAAATACTTCATCCATTACTTCCAAACAATCATGTTGACTTTCAGTAGGTTGTGGCAAAAGGGTAGCTGGATTTAAGGTATTTACAGTCTCTAAATGCACTCTTGGGTTTTCACACAACATTGCTTGATACTTGGTCATACGGCTGTTACTAAACCAATGATTTCCTTTGTAATCCAACAACGTCTGTACTGCATGTGGGACTCGTACATAAAGTTCTTGACCCAGAGTGAGTTTATCGGCTTCAGCTACTAGCAGGGCGGCTGCAGCTACGGCTCTTAGCCAAGGTGGAAGTCCGCTGGCCACTGCATCCAATTGCTTAGACATGTAGGCAACAGGTCTTTGCCATGATCCCAAGTACTGTGTCAATACTCCCACAGCCATTCTTCTTTGCTCATGTACGTACAGGTAGAATGGTCGTGTGTGATCAGGTAGACCTAATGCTGGGGCACTCATCAAAGCCTTCTTCACATCTTCAAATGCCGTTTGTTGTTCTTGAGTCCATAAGAAGGGGTCGTGCTCTGTACCTTTGATAGCTGCATACAGAGGTTTTGCCAGTATCGCGTAGCTGGGAATCCATATCCTACAGAAGCCTGCTGCCCCCAAGAATTCTCGCACTTGTCTTCTATTCTTGGGTATCGGTATTTGGCAGACAGCTTCTTTTCTCTCTGGCCCCATAATTCTTTGACCTTCAGAGATATGGAATCCCAGATATTTGACAGTTGGCAAACACAACTGAGCCTTCTTTCTAGACACCTTGTATCCTGCCTTCCAGAGAATGTGTAGTAGATCGTGCGTTGCTTGCTGACATATTTCTTTTGTAACTGCTGCTATCAACAAGTCATCTACATATTGTAACAATACACACTCTCCTGGGATGGACTCGAAATCCAGTAGATCTTGGCTTAGAGCTGAACCAAATAGGGTAGGTGAATTTTTAAACCCTTGGGGCAGTCTTGTCCAGGTCATTTGGCGTTTTGAGCCCGTTACAGCGTTCTCCCATTGGAAAGCGAAAATACATTGACTTTCTGCGGCAATTCGGAGGCAAAAGAAGGCATCTTTGAGATCTAAGACTGTGAAGTAAGTAGCCCCGCCCGGAATTAAAGCGAGCAGGTTATATGGATTGGGCACGACTGGATGTATACTAACAACCGCATCATTGACTGCTCTCAAGTCCTGCACAGGTCGATACTCATCTGTACCGGGCTTTTGAACAGGCAGCAATGGGGTGTTCCAGGGGGAAGTACAGAATTTTAGGATACCATACCGTATGAACTTATCCAGATAGGATTGAATGTTCTTCTTGGCCTTCTGCGGAATGTGGTATTGTCTTAGGCTCACTGGATAAACCCCAAGTTTTAGTTCAATTTTTATAGGTGGAATATTGCGGGCCAGTCCTGGTGGGTTGTTCTCTGCCCAAACTCCTGGTATGTTAAATAATGTCTCATCACTCCTAGAGTTTTGGCTAGTCAACGCTGTATAAAGTCGCCACTCTTCTTCCTTTGGTACAGATAATGTCATGATACCTGAAGGTCCATTAAACTTTAAGGATGTTGTTCCATTTGGTAGGAACGTAATCTGCGCTTGTAATTTTGATAGCATATCACGTCCCAACAATTGGACTGGACATTCAGGCATATAAAGGAATTGATGTTTTACTACGTGGCCTCCCAATGTACAGAGTCGACTTTTAAGAACCGGTTTTTCAGCACTTCTTCCAGTTGCTCCTATTACAGTAATAGTCCTTCCAGATGGAGGAGCAACTAGATTAGTCACCACTGAATGTTCAGCACCAGTGTCGATCATGAACGCACTCCTTTTTCCCCCTATTGATACATCGACCATAGGCTCCGCTCGACCAAGGGGGATGGAGCCCGGTCGGTATCAATAGTCCTCCATGACCGTGTCAGCCAATCCTACAAAGTCCCTACCTTCTCTATCGCGGGACCTTTGCGCTGCTGGAATATACCTGTCTTCCCTAACACTTCCTCTGTTCCCATTATTCCCTCTATTACCATTACTCCCTCCGGGGCCTCCTCTACCTCTCGCTCTGCCTCTAAAGTTTCCGTAGCCTGCCCTGGGTAGGTCTCTCTCGTACTGCTCTCTTTGCGGACATTCGTTCCTCCAATGCCCTTCTTCCTTGCAATACGCGCATTGATTCCTACTCAAAGGCTCCCTATTCCATCTACTATCGCCTCTATCTGGGCCCCGTCTATCTACGCCTGCGATCGCTACCGCTAGCATATCAGCCTTTTTACGCATCTTGCGCTCTTCCTCTTTCTTACTTTCTGTTTCCCTATTCATATAAACCTTATTCGCTACCTCCATTAGTTGGGTGATTGACATACCTGCGAACCCTTCTAACTTTTGTAGCTTGCGCTTAATATCTCCGTAAGCTTGGCTGACAAAAGCGGAGTTAACCATTCGGGAATTATCTGCGTCTTCCGGATTAAAGGGGGTATACAAGCGGTATGCCTCCAATAATCGGTCATAAAAGACACTGGGCGCTTCATCGCTTTTCTGAATCACCTCAACTGTCTTCGACATGTTAATAGCTTTCTTTCCTCCGGCTTTCATGCCAGCAATTATAGCGTCTCTATAGGCTCTGAGTTGAACCATATCAGCACCATTTACATTCCAATCGGGATCGGTGTTGGGATAATGTGTTGCGGCCCATGCTGATGGATTGGCTTGGTTTAAAGTACGGGCTTTATCCTCTAGTGCTTTAATGGCCGCTTGATTAATTCTTGTCCTTTCCTCATTGTTGAATAAAGTCATTAATAACTGCTGGCAATCAGCCCATGTCGGGTTATGTGTCTGTACTATTGAGGTGAACAGATCAGTCATAGCTTGTGGTTTCTCGGTGTACGAGGAATTGTGGGTCTTCCAGTTTAAAAGATCGGTTGTAGTGAATGGGACATATACGAAGACAGGGTCAGCGTGTGCCATTTGACCTGCGGCATCGATATAGGCTGACCCGGGATTTAGACGAAGAGGCATCTGATAGTGTTTTAATTGTTGGGTACCGGTCAGTTGTCTGGTCTGTATGGGGCTACGTGGAGGGGCGTCAGTCATGGGTTCCAGTCGGGGAGAAATAGGGTATGGGGATGTGGGAGCTTGGTTTTGGGAAAAGGTTGTAAATAAAACACTTCGAGTCGAGCTAGATGAAGCTTGACCGGAAGTCTGAAGTGGCGCCAAATCAGGATATTCGGATTTAATGGGGGTTGGTTCTGATTCCGGAAGGGGAGATTTAGTACGAGGGGGGGTGGAGTCTGTACTAGAGGAGGAAGCGGAAGTGGATGGGGGTAATGAGGGGAGGGTTGCAGGACTTCCTGCATTTGCGTCACTTCCTCTTAACGGAAAGTAAGGGGGCGGCAAAGGGATCTCGGACTCAGGGGGCGTGTCCAAAATGGGCCTAACACCAGTCCTAGTGGACAAACAAGTCCTAGCTACCATGAGGCGACACTGCTCCTCGTGGCATGTCTGAAGCCATTTTGACGAGTCATTTACGGCCTGTCTCCAACAGTCAATATAAGGAAACTGGCCATAAAGTTCAGGCCTACCCGATACAGCCACGTGTAAGCGCTGTACCAGAGTTGGATCCAAACTGCCACGTGGCGGCCATGCCGCAACCAAAGTAGGCCACTCCCTAGTACACAAAGTGACCAAACGTACAGGAGACATCTTAACCCCAAAATCACAAGTTTTGAATCCCTTTTTAAAATTCTTCACCATACAACCTAAGGGATCCGGAATCGTTGACTGCGACGCACCCATACTTAACAATGGAACGTCGTCGACAACGAATACTATACACGCGTACTATTCAACAGTCACACCCGTTTCCTCTGGCAACAGCACCACGTGGTACGGTTACCAAGTGAAACGTACACAATAACAATAAACACTCAGGGAATTCCCGTACACACACAGCTGTTACACCAGTCACTATATAATCAATATTATGCCCTTTGGCGTAACTATACAGTCACCCACGCTATAATTCTCTATATACGAATTACCCGTCTATAACACACCCCAGTAACATCGTCTTTTACAAATAGCGGTTACAGTACGGTTAGCATAGGTCAAAGCACAAGTTAAGGTCACAATACAATTATTAGTGGTTATGGTGTTAAACATGCAATTGACGACAATGATTAGTACTTATATACAGTGTCAGTAAATATACAGGGTTATGGTACCGTGCACTATCATACAGCAACACACTATTAACACTCTCGCTAGACGGCTGAGCTCGCGCTATCTAACAAGATATACACTTTACTAAACAATCGTTAACACATTTACAATTCCCAACTAAACTATTGGCCAGTACCTTGAATGGACTACCTAAAACTATATACACCCGTTTTGGTTAGCCACACTGCCCAATCACCACATATAGCGAGCTAGAGAACCGAATTTACACAGGCGCCTCTTAGTCGCACTATCAAAAGTCTAGTGGGTTCCAAATTTACACGCCTTCCCACTTAGCCCAGATAGGTTGAGAGCTAGCGAACCGAATTTACACAGACGCCGCTTAGTCTCCCGGTCCCTCCGACCTAGCGAACGTAATATACACCCTAGAACGCTAGTCTAGACAAGACACCGGTGTCCGGCTAGGGCTATTTACACCAGGACCCCGCCTGACTAACAAAATCAAACGGTCTGACTAAAGAGCGTTCGATCGAGCGGTGCGCCTTCGCTCCTTCCCTCCGACAGAGGGGGCAGATACACAGATTCAAACCCCTTTGGGCCTACCGCACAATCGGTATACCCCTAGTGGGTCCTGCCGTCTAAAACAGCAGTTGTCTTACCTCCTCGTTCCTGAACCTGAGTTCACACTCATCGACGGGGACACCCCAGCACTTCTCACGTAGAGGCCGATGATCTCCTGGACAACAGACCAGTGGCGCCGAGACGAAGGGAGGTCCACGCAGAAGTTCAGGGGTGCAGCCGTAGAGAACGTGGGCAAAGATAGACCGTCTCACGCCTCTGCCTCTCAGCTACCGTTGAACGATGAGCTTCCCGGCCAATGCACCAAATGATACCGGAGAAACTGACGGAAGCCAAGCACAGAGAGATGGACACAGGTTTCTTCAGGAAGGAAGAGATTCTTTATTGGATCACCGATCGGGACTCAGAGGGACTAGCGTCACCAAAATACAGCAAGTTCTGAGCCCCGGACAATAGTGCAGGCTCCTTATATAGGCACATAACTCCTCCCATATTAAGCTCCACCCGCACATTCTCTTAACCAATCAACACAAATAAGAATTAACTTCCTGTTTGACCGCATGGCCTGTCCAGCACAATGGAGGAGGGGAATACTACATCCTGTATTCTTGCACATGCTCCGTACACTACTGATCGTATCTTGCCTCGTGCAACCAACTGATCGATACGTCAGCATATGCACGTACACATGCCACGTGGTAATCTCGGCCTACTAAATTTAATTTTACCGAGATTCCACCACACAACTTCAATGTTGACAGATTTATTAGTTTTTAAAAGGTTTTGTTTAAAAACACCTTATCTAGGCAAAAAATAATGGGGATTTAGTTACATTATATGATCATACATTGCATAAGCCTGCCACAACGTCAATGTACCCCATATTTGGCAGGTCCTACTCTCACAGTCTGTCTGCTCTTATGAGATTAACCCACTTACTTGGGGAACAAATTCCATCTGAGGCTCTCTGAGTACAAGACTAAATAGGGACCTGAGCTGAGGCACCTGTGACAGGGAGGGCTCCTTGGTTTTGCACCCCTCCCTGTCACAGGTGCCTCATCTCAGGTCCCTATTTAGTCTTGTACTGCAGAGAGCCTCAGATGGAATTTGTTCAGATCCATGGTGGTTGAGAAGGCTGCCTATCCATCGGGTACAGAGGGGGTCACGAGATGAGAGTTCTGTCTCTTGGAGCTCAAGCACTTACAGAGACTGACCCATACACATAAACAGAAATACCCATACACAGACATACCCATACACACACACTCTGCCCCCCACACACAGACTGTTCCCTTACACAGACAAACCCATATATGCACAGACTGACGCCCCACACCCATACACAGACGGACCCATACACTCACAGACTGACCCATACATACACAGACTGACCCCCCCCCACCCATACACTCAATGGCTGACCTATACACTCACAGACTGCCCCCCCCCCCCACACACACAGACTGACCCCCCCTACACACAGACTGACCCATACATACACAGACTTACCCCCCCACACACACACATACACTAACTGACCCATACACTCGCAGGATGACCCCTCTACACACAGACTGAACCCCCTACACACAGACTGACCCATACATACACAGACTGATCCATACACACACTGACCCATACATACACAGACTGATCCATATACACACAGACTGACCCCCCTACACACAGACTGATCCATACACACTGACTGATCCATACATACACAGACTGACCCCCCTACACACAGACTGACCTATACACACACAGACTGACCCCCCCCCCTACACACAGACTGACCCATACAGACACAGACTGATCCATACACACACAGACTGATCCATACACACACAGACTGATCCATACACACACAGACTGATCCATACATACACAAACTGATCCATACATACACAGACTGACCCCCCTACACACAGACTGACCCATACATACACAGACTGATCCATACATACACAGACTGATCCATACATACACAGACTGATCCATACATACACAGACTGATCCATACATACAGGGCCGGCGCGTCCATAAGGCGGCACAGGCGGCCGCCTTAGGGCGCCAGAGGAGGGGGGGCGCAAAAATCCGAATCTCCTGCCTCTGGCTGGAGACTCGGATTTGTAATCTCACCTCTCTCCCTGCAGCCAGGACACAGCAGGAGCAGGGCAGTGAAGTCAGCCGTCCTCCTCTGATGATGTCAGAAGGGGGCGGGACTTCTACTGCTCCCAGACTCCCCAGCGGTCCTGACTGCAGCTCCAGCCTCCCAGCCGACCACCAGTTGTAAGGTTCTCCCTCCCTGGCCCAAGGTAAGCTTCTGGGAGGGGAAGGGGGTGGGGAAGAAGCATTTTTTTTTTTATTTTTTTTTAAATCAAAACGTTTTTTTTTTTCAGACCCTTTCTACAGCTCCTACCCCCACCATACTCCCTCTGCCCCCACCATACGGCCCCAGCCCCCACCATACTACCCCTACCCCACTATACTCCCCCTGCCCCTACCATACTCCCCCTGCCCCCACCATACGGCCCCAGCCCCCACCATACTCCCCCTACCCCACTATACTCCCCCTGCCCCCACCATACTCCCCCTGCCCCCACCATACTCCCCCTGCCCCCACCATACGGCCCCAGCCCCCACCATACGGCCCCAGCCCCCACCATACTCCCCCTGCCCCAACCATACTCCCCCTACCCCACTATACTCCCCCTGCCCCCACCATACTCCCCCTGCCCCCACCATACTCCCCCTGCCCCCACCATACGGCCCCAGCCCCCACCATACTCCCCCTACCCCACTATACTCCCCCTGCCCCCCACCATACTCCCCCTGCCCCCACCATACGGCCCCAGCCCCCACCATACTCCCCCTACCCCACCATACTCCCCCTACCCCACCATACAGCCCCTGCCCCCACCATACGGCCCCTGCCCCCACCATACGGCCCCAGCCCCCACCATACTCCCCCTACCCCACTATACTCCCCCTGCCCCCACTATACTCCCCCTGCCCCCACCATACTCCCCCTGCCCCCACCATATGGCCCCAGCCCCCACCATACTCCCCCTACCCCACTATACTCCCCCTGCCCCCACCATACTCCCCCTACCCCACTATACTCCCCCTGCCCCCACCATACTCCCCCTGCCCCCACCATACGGCCCCAGCCCCCACCATACTCCCCCTACCCCACTATACTCCCCCTGCCCCCACCATACGGCCCCAGCCCCCACCATACTCCCCCTGCCCCCACCATACGGCCCCAGCCCCCACCATACGGCCCCAGCCCCCACCATACTCCCCCTACCCCACTATACTCCCCCTGCCCCCACCATTCTCCCCCTGCCCCCCACCATTCTCCCCCTGCCCCCACCATTCTCCCCCTTCCCCACTATACTCCCCCTGCCCCCACCATACTCCCCCTGCCCCCACCATACTCCCCCTGCCCCCACCATACTCCGCCTGCCCCCACCATACTCCCCCTGCCCCACTATACTCCCCCTGCCCCCACTATACTCCCCCTGCCCCCACTATACTCCCCCTGCCACCACTATTCTCCCCCTGCCCCCACCATTCTCCCCCTGCCCCCACCATTCTCCCCCTGCCCCCACCATTCTCCCCCTGCCCCACTATACTCCCCCTGCCCCACTATACTCCCCCTGCCCCACTATACTCCCCCTGCCCCACTATACTCCCCCTGCCCCCACCATACTCCCCCTGCCCCCACCATACTCCCCCTGCCCCCACCATACTCCCCCTGCCCCCACCATACTCCCCCTGCCCCCACCATTCTCCCCCTGCCCCCACCATTCTCCCCCTGCCCCACCATACTCCCCCTGCCCCACCATACTCCCCCTGCCCCCACCATACTCCCCCTGCCCCCACCATTCTCCCCCTGCCCCCACCATTCTCCCCCTGCCCCCACCATTCTCCCCCTGCCCCCACCATTCTCCCCCTGCTCCCACCATTCTCCCCCTGCCCCCACCATTCTCCCCCTGCCCCACCATTCTCCCCCTGCCCCACTATACTCCCCCTGCCCCACTATACTCCCCCTGCCCCACTATACTCCCCCTGCCCCCACCATACTCTCCTGCCACCTCTATAGCCCCTGCCCCCACCATACTACCCCTGCCCCCTTTACAGCCCCTCTATAGCCCCTGCCCCACCATAGTGCCCCTGTCCCCTCTACTGCCCCATTTGCCCCTCTACAGCACTTCTATTTCCCTCTATAGCCCCTGCCCCCACCATACTGCCCCCTTTACAGCCCCTGCCCCACTATACTACCCCTGCCCCCACTATAGTCCCCCTGCCCCACCATACTCCCCCTGCCCCCACCATACTCCCCCTGCCCCCACCATACTCCCCCTGCCCCCACCATACTCCCCCTGCTCCCACCATTCTCCCCCTGCCCCCACCATTCTCCCCCTGCCCCCACAATTCTCCCCCTGCCCCCACCATTCTCCCCCTGCCCCCACCATTCTCCCCCTGCCCCCACCATTCTCCCCCTGCCCCCACCATTCTCCCCCTGCCCCACTATACTCCCCCTGCCCCACTATACTCCCCCTGCCCCACCATACTCTCCTGCCACCTCTATAGCCCCTGCCCCCACCATACTACCCCTGCCCCCTTTACAGCCCCTCTATAGCCCCTGCCCCACCATAGTGCCCCTGTCCCCTCTACTGCCCCATTTGCCCCTCTACAGCACTTCTATTTCCCTCTATAGCCCCTGCCCCCACCATACTGCCCCCTTTACAGCCCCTGCCCCACTATACTACCCCTGCCCCCACTATAGTCCCCCTGCCCCCACCATACTCCCCCTGCCCCCACCATACTCCCCCTGCCCCCACCATACTCCCCCTGCCCCCACCATACTCCCCCTGCCCCACTATACTCCCCCTGCTCCCACTATACTCCCCCTGCTCCCACTATACTCCCCCTGCTCCCACTATACTATCCCTGCCCCCACTATACTATCCCTGCCCCCACTATACTATCCCTGCCCCCACTATACTATCCCTGCCCCCACTATACTATCCCTGCCCCCACCATACGGCCCCTGCCCCCACCATACGGCCCCTGCTCCCACCATACGGCCCCTGCCCCCACCAATATATATACCCAGTCATTTCTAAACTCACCTCACATCCAGTTTTTCTTGCTGCTGTTAGAGGTCCAAGTGTATCCCTAGGTGGGGATTGTTCCACCTACAGTTCTACACACTAGAGCAGGTCATTGCACTAGTTGGTTGATGTAAGTAGGTTTAGCATTTTCTTTTTACTGTTTATCTACATACTATGCCATTGAGTTTATTTTCTTCTTTTTAAGCCAAGCAGTGCTGATATCCACAAAGAAATCCATAGACGTGGATTATTCCATCCAGGCTCAAAATATAGAGCTTATATAGCTCTACAAAGTGTGAGTGTTCCTTTGGCACTATAGAAATATCTTCACTATTGTTATTATATGTTGCACTATTATGGTGTCCTTTTTGTTTTAAGATATACATTGTCAGATTTCGCTCTCTCCTTTCTACGTATGTAATCTGTACATTTAGTACTGTTCACCTAATTGTTTTATCTGTTTCGATTTGTTTTTCACAAGGTTGGGGGAACACTTTGTTGGTGAAATGCCACTATAATCAGATAGAGAGCATTTATCTCTGTTTTAAATACTTTTTTAAAAAATCTCTCCCAGTTTTTGATAAATCTTTTTCTTTCTTTTGTATAGGTTATATTTATACTTTGATTTTATTTTTTCACATTGCCAGCCTTATTATTTGGCTCCAATGGAGAGGGTGGTGTGGCACTCTGGTTGGTGGCTGGTCCCGGATTCCAAGCACCCAAGTAGAAGCACTGTGAAAGATGGATCTGCAGCCCCCCACTGTTAAATCAATATATACATATTGATTTAACAATAAGTATAAAGTAAAAACCACCTGTACGCTGATGACACCCAGCTATATCTCTCATATTGATTTATATACATATTGATTTTACAATGGGGGGCTGCAGCCTTATATATTTAAGGCTGGACAACTAAGGCAGGATAATCCAAAACGTCTCAGTTATGTTTTGTTTGTATCCTGTATACATTAATAAGTGAAATTACAAAGCACTTATACAGTGCAGCCAGTGGATATATATATATACATTTTTATAATCTGACTCTTCACAAGCACATTTTCTACATTCTTAATTTGAGGAAAATAGCTGTTAGGGCTTTATTCTATATTTTGCATTGCATTATTACCTGACTTTAGAAAAGCTGTTTTTGATCACTTAAATGCCACAGCATTGCCTTTTATCACTGAGATTCTTCTACATGATCTCCCTGCTTCATAGTACTGTATAGGCAATGGTCCAGCGCTTTCCTACTATTATCAAAGCTTTACTTTAGTTTATAGAAAATTAAATCCAAAAGGTAAAATTAGGTCATGGGCCACTGAGATTATCAGCCATTTTGCCTCAGATTTGACATTGAAATCTAGTTAGCAAAAAATATCTTTCTTTCTTTTCTATCTTTCCTCAATTTTCTTTTTACCTGCTCTCTACTGACTGTCAATGTCTTAGAAATCGCATCTATGTCATTAGCAAAATATACTCTTCTTATCTCATTATTTTTCTGTAACAAATCATTAATAGTACTGCACAGACATATTGTTTATGTTTTTGCTTTCAAGAAAGGTGTGAAGAGGTAATCTCTTGACAGGAGCATAATGAGATAAGCTAAGGTAAGCTTCACCCACCTACAGATATTTATGTTTTTTATTGTAGTTATATAGTTATAGAATATATATATATATATATATATATATATATATATATATATATATATATATATATATATATATATATATCATATTTACCCTCCCCAGCACCTCTTTCTGTATGTGAAAAAAACTGTGAGTAACAGAATTAATGGTGGCAGCTGAAATGTGGCTGATGCCTTGCAGCGTGAATCAGTCTACCATTACTGCATTAAAATTTAAGGACTCGGTGTCGCAATGTGCATTATGTTTTTTTATTGCACACTGAGAACCCACTCTAGGCAAAATTTATTTTAAAAACATAAACTACTGGTTGAAAAAATATATATATTTGTCCTCATTAAAGATTTATGAGAAACTGAAATAAATGTAGCCATTTTTGTTTGTTTTGTGAGCACCGTAGAGTGCCATTCATTTGGTATTGTATGTTTCCTGCTAAACTTAGCACCATGCATCATTGTTTATTTTTTGAAGTATCGGAGTAGAAGATTTTTGGAATTAGTATTTAATATTAATATACTTTTCAATACCTACTGTACCTTGCAAAACACCTAGCATAGATCATCAGTGAAATGGGTGATAAACAATGTATTTTGATAGAACACTTTAGGAATGCATGTTTGTATTCTGAATGTTAGAGTGTTTTCATCTTTATTCAAGGTTCCAAATTAATTAAGTAAATAAAGCATTATTACTAGAGCTGGCATTAGACCTTTGGGTGTCTGTGTGAAAAATCTTCACAGTGCCCCTCCCTGGTAATACCCCATTCATGTATATAGGGGTGCAATGTTTGTATAGGGGATTTACTAAAATAATAATTATTTAAAAACAAATATTAATTCCCCTTCTCTGTTGTTTCTTTGATTGCACGCTAATCTCTGGTGGTCAAGTGTACTGGGAATCTGGTCTGTTCCTCCACCGGGTGCAGACCATCAGTAACTCTCTCGCGAGCTCAGGCACTTACAGTGTTAGAGTTTTTCTGTGGTAATCAGTGGCAAAGCTCTGATTGGCTGCAGCTCGAAAGACAGCTTTGTATGGTCTTCAGTCAACAAAAGTGCATGTCAGAGGTGCCAGACTAAGTATGTCACATAATATTGTGAGTAGTTTTACTTTTTAGCTTCGGATTTTCCTTATTTACTCTGACCTCCTTGGGAAAAAAAAAACTCATGCACTGTTTATCAATTTACTACTTAGCTCCACAGCAAGAAAAACCCTCACTGTACTATGTGGTATGCACCAGTTTATCACAGAACCCCACAACAATACAGCTCACAGTAATGTGCAGTGTATGAGTATGTCACAGAGCTCCACAACCAATATACCTGCAAGTTATGTGTCTATTAGTGTATCACAGAACTCCCCAACTATAAAACACAATACTGTGCAATTTGTATGACAGAGCTCCACTGTAATATATTTCATAATAATTTCATGTTGTCTGTGTGTGATAGACATGTATGCCGGGTGTTGACTGTGTGTGATATTTGCATTGGTAGTATAGACCGTGTGTGATTTATTAGTGTATTGACTGTGTATGATATTTGTGCAGGGTTTATTTAGTGTGAATTTAATTAATGCGACTTGGAAGTCCCTGGAGTGCTATGTTGTACTTTTTGCTGTATCTGTTTGCTGATGAGCACCGGGCAAGTACTTTAAGGAAGGTGGAGTGCATTACTATTTTTGTATTATAAATATATATATATATATATATATGTATATATATATATATATATATATATATATATATATATATATACACACACACATACATACATACACACTACAGCTCCTTGATAAGAACAAAATGCAACCCCAATACTCATACACCCAATGCTCATAGCTTGGTTGCTTCATCTAAGTGTTGCTTCTAAGTGTGTGTGGTTGGAGATATTCTGGAGAGTTTTACAGAAGCTTCAACTGTCTAAGATTTGGGCTATGAGTTTTCTTTTTTACTGTTACAGGTAAGATTCATCTGTAGGAAAAGGTTACTGATTGCACAAGGTTTGATTTCCTGTTGGTAATTATACGGCATTTGATTTGATTAGTTAGCTACTTGCTTTTGATTGATGTTTAACCCTTTAAGTCCGGCGGGCGTATATTTACGTCCTTTTAAAAGCGGCTCTAAACGCCGCAGGACGTAAATATACGCCCGCCGTTTTTTTTTTACTTACTCGGTCGCCGGTGGTCCCACGCCGGCGATCGTGGTTGGGGGGACTCCCAGGGAGCCCCCCCCGCGGCAGATCTTCCTCCTCCGGTCCCTCCCGGTCATGTGAGAGTGAGGTCCTTGCGTTTCATTTTTTTCACATTAAAATTCGCCAGATTGCTTACGTTGCCTTTATGACCCTATGGTAGCCCAAGAATGAAAATTACCCCTATGATGGCATACTATTTGCAATAGTAGACAACCCAAGGTATTGCAAATGGGGTATGTCCAGTCTTTTTTAGTAGCCACTTAGTCACAAACACTGGCCAAAATTGGCGTTTTTTGCATTTTTCACACACAAACAAATACTAACGCTAACTTTGGCCAGTGTTTGTGACCAAATGGCTACTAAAAAAGACTGGACATACCCCATTTGCAATACCTTGGGTCGTCTACTATTGCAAATGGTATGCCATTATGGGTGTAAATTTATTTCCTGGGCTACTATACAGTCTCAAAGGCAACGTAACCAATCTGATGAATTTCAATTTCAAATGTAACACGCTATATTTGACCCTGTAACTTCCCAAAACACCATAAAACCTGTACATAGGGGGTACTGTTTTACACGTGAGACTTTGCTGAATACAAATATGTGTATTTTATTGCAGTAAAATCAAACAGTATTATGACATTGACAGTTAAAATGTCATGTAGAACTAAAAAAATAAAAAAAAAATCTTATTTTCTCCCATGTTTTTCATATTAAATTATGTTTCATAGCTAAATATTTGATATTAAATGAAAGTCCTGTTTCCCCTGAATAAAATGATATATAATAAGGGGGGGTGCATTTAATATGAAAGAGGTGAATTACGGTTTGACAGACATATAGCGCAAATGCCAGGTTTTGTTTACATTTTGTTTCGTTCACAACTTGTACATTTGGCTGCGGTGTTAAGGGGTTAAATTAGCTATTGTTTGCAAATAAGCAGAGGCCTACCCAGGTGTTAAACATTCCTAGTGGGTGGTGATTTTAGGAGTATATAAGGATTGTTGTCATTAGCTTGGCTAATATAGCTTGGTTGCTTCATCTAAGTGTTGCTTCTAAGTGTTTGTGGTTGGAGATATTCTGGAGAGTGTTGCTTCTAAGTGTGTGTGGTTGGAGATATTCTGGAGAGTGTTGCTTCTAAGTGTGTGTGGTTGGAGATATTCTGGAGATAACCTGGAGGTAATCTGAGGTATTCAGGAGGATAATTAAAAAGGTAAGATTTGTTTGATTTAAATTATTCACCTCATTGGAATGGCAGACTTATTTCAGTGTAATAGTTGCTATGCATTTGTTTCACGTTCCACTTTTTGGAGGTTTGGTTGTTGTCTAATCTGTAGACAGTTCTCTATCTTGCGGCAGGAGATTGTATTTTTGAAGTCTGAGATTTGTAAATTATCTGGTAAACAAACTCAGGCTGGAACTGCTGCAAAGCCACTGCCGCAGAGACATAATAGGAATGGCAGATGGATCACTGTAGGATCTGGTAGACTTAGAGTTGTGGATAAAAGGCATATTGCACAGTCTGTTGCTCTACATAATTCATTGTCTGCACTTTCAGAGTGTAATGGTGTTATGGAGACAGGCACTGAGGCTAGTGGTGTTGTGGAGAGAGGCACTGAGGCTAGTAGTGTTGTGGAGAGAGGCACTGAGGCTAGTGGTGTTGTGCAGAGAGGCACTGAGGCTAATGGTGTTGTGGAGAGAGGCTTGGAGACTATGGTGAGGCCTGATAGAAAGCAGTTGTTGTTGGGGGATTCCATCAAGAGGTGTGGAGATGGACAATGGCAGTCTTGTGAGGTGTCTTCCCGGAGCTACTGCTCACAGAGACAGGAGACGTATCTATAATATTGTTAAGCGAGCAAAGCAGGAAGGGGAATTGGATGTACTTGTCCATCTAGGGACAAATGACTTGGCTTGCAATAAGATTTCAAAGGTTAAGAAAGTTTTTAGTGTTTTTTGCCAATGATATACGGCAGGTTGCTTCCACACTGTCATTCTCTGAAGTTCTGCCTGTGCATAACACTCAGAACGACAGGCGGATGCGTATTAGGGACTTTAACTTGTGGCTTGGTGAATGGTGTTGGGACCAAGGATTTGGCTTTATTTCTCATGGTAGCTCTGTTTGGAATGGAAATAAACTGTACAAAAAAGATGGTTTGCATCTTTCTCAAAAGGGAACAAATGTTCTCAGTGAGCAGTTGTCAGGATCGGGACAGGGATCCAACACGCAGAGTACTAACAGTAGAAGGTACGTATACCGGGCCTTAGAATGGCCGGACTAACGTACAGAGAATAGTCAGAGACAAGCCGAGGTCGAGGGAACGAGAAGACAGGTAAGCGAGAGACAAGCCGGGTCAGAGGGATAACAGAGATAAGCAGAATAGTACAACAAGCCGGGTCAGAACCAAAGAGAAAACTAGAATACAAGAGCACTGAGTGACTAGACAAGCTAGAACCACGACAGGGCAATGAGCTGACGAGTGAAGCAAGCTTAAATACCCTGAGTCCGGAGAGTAGACACGCCTCAGCTGAGTGCTGATAGGATAAAGCCAATAGAGTGGCAGGTCGCTCGGGATAGCGTCAAGACGTCACGTATCGAGCGTCATGTTAGAAAAGGAAGCGGATCCCTTGCGGCCAGCGTTAGAAAGACTGGATGGACCGCGAGGAACGGGAGATATGGCGTGTCTAGACGGATAAACAACTAAGTCTCTACCCTTCTCAAAGGTAGAGACCTCAGGTACCCTGACAGTACCCCCCCTCTCAGATACGCCCACCGGGCGGAAGGAACCGGGACGAGATGGAAAGCGGGAGTGAAACGCCCTGCGGAGGCGAGGAGCATGGACGTCCTCCTGAGGTACCCAACTCCTCTCCTCAGGACCATATCCCTTCCAGTTGACCAGATACTGTAATTTTCCCCGGGACAATCGGGAATTGATAATGGAGTTGACCTCGTACTCCTCCTGACCGTCCACCTGAACAGAACGAGGTGAGGAAACCGCAGAGGAGAATCTGTTGCAAATCAGTGGTTTCAGCAACGACACATGAAAGGAGTTGGGAATGCGTAAGGCCGATGGCAGAGCTAGGCGATACGCAACCGGGTTGATACGAGACAAAACCCTGTAAGGACCTATGTACCGAGGCGCAAATTTCATAGAGGGAACTTTTAAACGAATGTTCTTAGTACTCAGCCATACTCTATCCCCAGGGACAAAAACTGGAGCCGCCCTTCTGTGTTTATCAGCGTGTTTTTTGAACAACATAGAATTATGCAGGAGAATCTGACGAGTCTGATCCCACAACTTCTTCAGATTGGCGACATGATCATCAACCGACGGTACTCCT
This sequence comes from Pelobates fuscus, assembly GCF_036172605.1. Lineage (NCBI taxonomy): Eukaryota > Metazoa > Chordata > Amphibia > Anura > Pelobatidae > Pelobates > Pelobates fuscus. Next base: position 182,800,801 of record NC_086320.1, on the reverse strand, counting down.
TGGGAAGAAGAGACCGAAGGAAAAATGGAGGGATGAAAGCCATAATTCATGAAGAAGGGGCTGGAACGAGTAGAATCACAAACGAGATTATTGTGTGCGAACTCTGCCCAAGGAATCAAACCGACCCAATCATCCTGGTGTTCGGAAACAAAGCAGCGCAGATATTGTTCAATCTTTTGATTAGTACGCTCAGCGGCTCCGTTAGACTGAGGGTGATATGCAGAGGAAAAGTTCAATTTGATGCCTAATTGAGAACAAAAGGATCTCCAGAATCGTGAGACAAATTGAGAGCCTCTATCAGAAACGATTTCAGAAGGTATCCCATGTAAGCGAAAAACTTCTCTCGCAAAAATCTCCGCCAATTCAGGAGATGAGGGGAGTTTAGGCAACGGTACAAAATGAGCCATCTTAGTGAATCTATCCACCACCGTGAGAATAACAGTCTGTTTCTTGGAGGCAGGTAAATCCACAATAAAGTCCATGGCCAAACAGGACCATGGTTTCTCAGGAATGTCCAAGGGGAGCAACAAACCACAGGGAGATGCGTGAGGCTGTTTAGTCCTGGTACAAGTCTCGCAAGCCCCGACGAACTCCTTAATATCCTTTCGTAAGGAAGGCCACCAGAAATCCTTGGAGATCAGGGAATAAGTCTTGCGAATGCCAGGATGACCAGCCACCTTGCTTTCGTGGAAACACTGTAAGAGCTCCAGTTGGAGTTCAGGAGGAACAAATTTTCTTCCCTCAGGAGTCTGTCCAGGTGCTAGATGCTGTAAGTTCAAGATCTGGGCAAGCAACGGGGAATGGATTTTGAGACTTGTGTTAGCAATAATGTTGCATTGAGGTACAATAGAGGACAGAACCGGTTCAGAAGAAGCCAATGGTTCATATTGGCGAGATAGAGCATCGGCTTTAGAATTCTTTGAACCAGGCCTATAAGTAAGAACGTAGTTGAAATGGGTGAGGAATAACGACCAACGAGCTTGCCTGGAAGACAATCGCTTGGCCTCTCCAATATAGGACAAGTTCTTGTGATCCGTTAGAATAGTAACAGGATGTAATGTCCCTTCCAATAAATGTCTCCATTCTTTTAAAGCTTTGATAACAGCTAGTAGTTCTCTGTCCCCAATGTCATATCTGCTCTCTGCACCAGACAATTTTTTTGAAAAAAATCCACATGGATGTAATGGTTTATCCACACCTAGCCTTTGGGATAGGATAGCACCTACGCCAGTCTCTGAGGCGTCTACCTCAAGTAGGAAAGGAAGAGTGGTATTAGGGTGAACCAAAATTGGGGCGGAAGCAAAACGCTCCTTGAGAGTTTTAAAAGCAAGGAGAGCTTCCGTAGACCAATTCTTAGTATCAACCCCCTGTTTGGTCATATTGGTGATGGGCGCAATAATAGAAGAATAACCCTTAATAAAGCGCCTATAGTAATTGGAGAACCCAATAAATCTCTGAACGGCCTTGAGACCCTTGGGTAGAGGCCAATCCAGAATGGACTGGAGCTTATCCGGGTCCATCTTAAATCCCTCCCCAGAGATCACATAACCGAGGAAATTTACTTGGGATTGATCGAAACTACATTTCTCCAATTTGCAGTACAGCCCATGTTGAAGAAGTTTGTGCAAAACCCTTCTGACCTGATCGTGGTGAGTCTCAATCTCTCTAGAATGTATGAGTATATCGTCCAGGTATACAATAACACACTCCTGCTGAAATTCCCTAAGAACCTCATTTATCAGATCCTGGAATACAGCCGGTGCATTACATAACCCAAAAGGCATTACAGTATATTCATAATGACCGTAACGAGTATTGAACGCCGTCATCCACTCGTGTCCCTGCTGGACTCTCACCAAGTTGTACGCCCCTCTGAGGTCTAACTTAGTGAAAATGTTAGAACCCTTTAAACGATCAAAGAGTTCAGTAATCAAAGGAATGGGATAAGCATTCCTAATAGTTATCTTGTTCAAACCTCGATAATCAATACAGGGCCTAAGAGAACCATCCTTCTTTTTAACAAAAAAAAATCCAGCCCCGGCAGGGGAGGAGGATCTCCTAATGAATCCCTTATCTAAATTCTCGTGAATATACTCCTCTAGAACTGAATTCTCCTTAGTAGATAACGGGTATACATGACCCCTGGGAGGCATGGTACCAGGGAGTAGGTTAATCTTGCAATCAAAGGATCTGTGTGGAGGTAAGGTATCGGCTCTCTTTTTATCAAATACTGCCTTTAAATCCAGGTACTGAGGCGGTATTTGTATCTCTGTAGGATTAGAGGAGCTAGCCGACGTGTTTGCCAGGCAAAGAGGCGAGACCCTCCGCAAACACTTCTCTTGGCAATTCTGACCCCATGAAACTATCTCCCCTAATTCCCAATTAATGATAGGGTTATGTCTCTTTAACCAGGAGTACCCCAGGACTATGGGAATAGAAGGAGAGGAAATGATCAACAGGGATAGATCCTCCTCATGCAAAATGCCAACAGTTAAATTCACAGGTATAGTCTCACGGAAAATAACAGGCTCAAGTAACGGTCTACCATCTATGGCCTCAATGGCCAGGGGTGTCTCCCTTAACTGGGATGGGATAGTATGCTTGTTAACAAAAACTTGATCGATAAAGCTCTCAGCGGCTCCAGAATCGATCAAAGCCATGGTTTTTACTACTCCCTTCTCCCAAGTCAAAGAAACGGGTAACAGAAGCCTGTGATCTTTATAATTGTGAACAGAGGACAAAATAGATACACCCAAGGCCTGTCCTCTAGAGAAACTTAGGTGCGAGCGTTTCCCGAACGATTGGGACAATTTAGGCGTAAATGACCTCTGACTCCACAGTACATACATAAACCCTCCCTTCTCCTGTACTGTCTCTCCTCCTCTGTGAGGTGAGTATTGCCTATCTGCATAGGCTCAGGGAAACGTGAGGTTTCGATCTCAGAATCTCGAAATGCAGGAGCTAGTTTAAAGGAGGGTCTACGAGTCCTATCTCGAGTGTTCTGTCTCTCTCTTAAGCGTTCATCAATGCGAGAGATAAAAGAAATTAAATCCTCCAAACTCTCAGGGAGCTCTCTAGTAGCGACCTCGTCAAGGATTACATCTGATAGCCCATTTAAAAATACATCTATATAAGCCTGTTCGTTCCACTTAACTTCTGCCGCCAAGGATCTGAACTCTAGTGCATAATCCACAAGTGTTCGATTTTCCTGTCTAAGGCGCAACAGTAATCTAGCTGCATTGACCTTCCTACCAGGGGGGTCAAAAGTTCTTTTAAAAGCAGCTACAAAGGCATTATAGTTATAGACTAACGGGTTATCATTCTCCCATAAAGGATTAGCCCATCTCAGAGCCTTCTCAATGAGTAACGTAACAATGAATCCAATCTTCGCTCTATCTGTAGGATAGGAGCGGGGTTGTAATTCGAAATGGATGCTGATCTGGTTCAAAAAACCACGACACTTCTCAGGAGAACCGCCATAACGTACTGGTGGAGTAATGCGAGAAGAAGCACCTACAGTAGCCACTTCTAGACCTGAACTTGCAGGAGAGATCGAAGGAGTACGTGTCTCCTCTGGTGGGTTACTAGCACGAGAAAAAAGCGCCTGTAGTGCTAGGGCCATCTGATCCATCCTGTGTTCCATGGCGTCAAACCTGAGGTCGGAAGAACCAAGCTGACTGTTAGTACCTGCAGGATCCATTGGCCCTGTCGTAATGTCAGGATCGGGACAGGGATCCAACACGCAGAGTACTAACAGTAGAAGGTACGTATACCGGGCCTTAGAATGGCCGGACTAACGTACAGAGAATAGTCAGAGACAAGCCGAGGTCGAGGGAACGAGAAGACAGGTAAGCGAGAGACAAGCCGGGTCAGAGGGATAACAGAGATAAGCAGAATAGTACAACAAGCCGGGTCAGAACCAAAGAGAAAACTAGAATACAAGAGCACTGAGTGACTAGACAAGCTAGAACCACGACAGGGCAATGAGCTGACGAGTGAAGCAAGCTTAAATATCCTGAGTCCGGAGAGTAGACACGCCTCAGCTGAGTGCTGATAGGATAAAGCCAATAGAGTGGCAGGTCGCTCGGGATAGCGTCAAGACGTCACGTATCGAGCGTCATGTTAGAAAAGGAAGCGGATCCCTTGCGGCCAGCGTTAGAAAGACTGGATGGACCGCGAGGAACGGGAGATATGGCGTGTCTAGACGGATAAACAACTAAGTCTCTACCCTTCTCAAAGGTAGAGACCTCAGGTACCCTGACAGCAGTTCAGAGGTTTTGCTAGGATGTATTTAAACTAGGAGGGGGGGCAAAAGGGTGATAAAACATCAATCCAATTGTCCCCCAAAACAAGGACAGAAGTTGCCTGTAGCAAGTGTGTTAAAAAATGATAAGCTTAGAGTCATGTCTACAAATGCACGCAGTTTAGGGAATAAGATTCATGAACTTGTGGCAATAATGGCAACTGATAGTGTAGATTTAGTCGCTGTTACTGAGACATGGTATAATGAGAAAAAAACTGGGACATAGCAATACCAGGGTACTCTTTATATAGAAAAGACAGGAAAGGCAGGAAAGGGGGAGGGGTGGCCCTGTATGTGAAGGATAGCATAAAATCTAGCCTAATAAAAGTTAATGAGGTGAACATAGAGTCCGTTTGGGTTACGTTAGAATTTGGTAATCACACAGTAATTCGTGTAGGTGTGATTTATAGGCCCCCAGGACAAATTGAAGAGTTAGATAATCTACTAGTTGAGGAAATAGCTAAAATGACAATGAAGGGGGGAGTTATCATCATGGGTGACTTTAATCTTCCTGATGTGAATTGGAAAACAAAAATAGCTGCTTGTGCCAGGAGCACACATATTCTAAACTCCCTACTGGGATTGTCTCTAAAACAAGTCGTTGAGGAGCCAACTCGTAAAGAGGCCATACTAGATTTAGTGTTAACAAATGGAGATTTGGTATCCGATATTACTGTAGGTGAAAGTTTAGGATCCAGTGATCATCAATTAGTGTGGTTTAATATAAGAACAGTGAGTCACACCACACAAAAACAGACTTCTAAAATTAGAATATGTGTAAAGGAGTCATTATCAGACTGGAGCAATTTAAATGGCGTCCAAGAGAAATGGGATTATTTAAAAGTTGCACTACTGAAGGCAACAGAAAATTGCATTAGGCTTGTCAGTAAAAGCAAAAAATTCAAGAAACCACTGTGGTACTCCGCAGATGTGGCCAAAATAGTAAAAACCAAAAAGTTAGCATTTAGTAATTATAAAAAATCCAGAGTGAGGAAGACAGAATGAACTATACGATTAGGCAGAAAGAGGCTAAGCAAGTTATAAGAGCTTCCAAATCACACACAGAAGAGAAAATAGCACAATCAATAAAAAAGGGGGACAACATTTATTTTAGATACATAAATGAGAAAAGAAAAGTAAAACAAGGATTAGTTACATTAAAAACAAAAGAAGGAAGGTATGTAGAAGAGGATAAAAGTCCAGCTGACTGCCTCAATGAATATTTTTGTTCGGTATTTACAGATGAAAATGAAGGAGAGGGACCTCAGTTAAGAAAAAAGAATAAAAGAGTTATTTATTACACGTGAGTTTACAGAGGAAGAGGTTCTATTTCAACTGTCAAAAGTAAAGACAAATAAGTCAATGGGACCTGATGGAATACACCCAAAGCTATTAAAAGAGCTTAGTGGTGTACTAGCAAAACCATTAACAGATTTATTTAACCAATCATTGATAACAGGAGTAGTCCCAGAAGATTGGAAGTTGGCGAATGTTGTGCTCATTCACAAGAAAGGTAATAGGGAGGAGTCGGGCAACTATAGGCCAGTAAGCCTTACTTCAGTAGTGGGGAAAGTGATGGAAACCATGTTAAAGGATAGGATTGTTGAACATCTAAAAACACATGGATTTCAAGATCAGAGACAACATGGGTTTACTTCAGGGAGATCATGCCAAACTAATCTTATTGATTTTTTTGATTGGGTAACTAAAATTATAGATCAGGGTGGTGCAGTAGACATTGCTTACCTAGATTTCAGTAAGGCTTTTGACACTGTTGCACATAGAAGGCTTATCAATAAACTGCAATCTTTAAGTTTGGATTCCAATATTGTTGAATGGGTAAGGCAGTGGCTGAGTGACAGGCAACAGAGGGTTGTAGTCAATGGAGTATATTCGAAGCTTGGGCTTGTCACCAGTGGGGTACCTCAGGGATCTGTACTTGGACCCATTCTCTTTAATATTTTTATTAGTTATATTGCAGAAGGTCTTGATGGTAAGGTATGTCTTTTTGCTGATGATACTAAGATATGTAACAGGGTTGATGTTCCATGAGGGATAAGTCAATGGCTAATGATTTAGGTAAACTAGAAAAATTGTCAGAGTTGTGGCAACTGACATTTAATGTGGATAAGTGCAAGATAATGCATCTTGGACGTAAAAACCCAAGGGCAGAGTACAGAATATTTGATAGAGTCCTAACCTCAACATCTGAGGAAAGGGATTTAGGGGTGATTATTTCTGATGACTTAAAGGTAGGCAGACAATGTAATAGAGCAGCAGGAAATGCTAGCAGAATGCTTGGTTGTATAGGGAGAGGTATTAGCAGTAGAAAGAGGGAAGTGCTCATGCCATTGTACAGAACACTGGTGTGACCTCACTTGGAGTATTGAACGCAGTACTGGAGACCGTATCTTCAGAAGGATATTGATACTTTAGAGAGAGTTCAGAGAAGGGCTACTAAACTGGTTCATGGATTGCAGGATAAAACTTACCAGGAAAGGTTAAAGGATCTTAACATGTATAGCTTGGAGGAAAGACAAGACAGGGGGGATATGATAGAAACATTTAAATACATAAAGGGAATCAACACAGTAAAGAAGGAGACTATATTTAAAAGAAGAAAAACTACCACAACAAGAGGACATAGTCTTAAATTAGAGGGACAAAGGTTTAAAAATAATATCAGGAAGTATAACTTACTGAGAGGGTAGTGGATGCATGGAATAGCCTTCCAGCTGAAGTGGTAGAGGTTAACACAGTAAAGGAGTTTAAGCATGTGTGGGATAGGCATAAGGCTATCCTAACTATAAGATAAGGCCAGAGACTAATTAAAGTATTTAGAAAATTGGGCAGACTAGATGGGCCGAATGGTTCTTATCTGCCATCACATTCTATGTTTCTATGTTTCTATGTTTCCATACACTGCAGCCTAGCTGCAAATGCAAACACTTTACAGATTCTCTCAGCACACACGCAATCTCAAAAGCTCCTATACATGAACACGTGCTCATGCTACAGCCTGTAGATACACATAGTACACCATAAACAGACTCCTATATTAACAAACTTCACCACAGCCACTTCTTAACACCGTGGGAAATTATCTTACATCTCCAGAAAAGGTTTTCCAGATTCTGTGAAAAGGTGTCTTGCCTGTAATAATGAAGGCACAGCAGTGGAACTACAGGCAGTGCTGGTGTTGTGGTTACACCGGGGCCCTTCTAGTGGCCTTTGCACTTAGGGCCACCAGATTTATTTAACCAATCATTGTTAACAGGAGTAGTCCCAGAAGATTGGAAGTTAGCGAATGTTGTGCCCATTCACAAGAAAGGTAATAGGGAGGAGTCGGGCAACTATAGGCCAGTAAGCCTAACTTCAGTAGTGGGGAAAGTGATGGAAACCATGTTAAAGGATAGGATTGTTGAACATCTAAAAACACATGGATTTCAAGATCAGAGACAACATGGGTTTACTTCAGGGAGATCATGCCAAACTAATCTTATTGATTTTTTTGATTGGGTAACTAAAATTATAGATCAGGGTGGTGCAGTAGACATTGCTTACCTCGATTTCAGTAAGGCTTTTGACACTGTTGCACATAGAAGGCTTATCAACAAACTACAATCTTTGAGTTTGGATTCCAATATTGTTGAATGGGTAAGGCAGTGGCTGAGTGACAGGCAACAGAGGGTTGTAGTCAATGGAGTATATTCGAAGCTTGGGCTTGTCACCAGTGGGGTACCTCAGGGATCTGTACTTGGACCCATTCTCTTTAATATTTTTATTAGTGATATTGCAGAAGGTCTTGATGGTAAGGTGTGTCTTTTTGCTGATGATACTAAGATATGTAACAGGGTTGATGTTCCAGGAGGGATAAGCCAAATGGAAAATGATTTAGGTAGACTAGAAAAATGGTCAGAGTTGTGGCAACTGACATTTAATGTGGATAAGTGCAAGATAATGCATCTTGGACGTAAAAACCCAAGGGCAGAGTACAGAATATTTGATAGAGTCCTAACCTCAACATCTGAGGAAAGGGATTTAGGGGTGATTATTTCTGATGACTTAAAGGTAGGCAGACAATGTAATAGAGCAGCAGGAAATGCTAGCAGAATGCTTGGTTGTATAGGGAGAGGTATTAGCAGTAGAAAGAGGGAAGTGCTCATGCCATTGTACAGAACACTGGTGAGACCTCACTTGGAGTACTGTACACAGTACTGGAGACCCTATCTTCAGAAGGATATTGATACCTTAGAGAGAGTTCAAAGAAGGGCTACTAAACTGGTTCATGGATTGCAGGATAAAACTTACCAGGAAAGGTTAAAGGATCTTAACATGTATAGCATGGAGGAAAGACGAGACAGGGGGGATATGATAGAAACATTTAAATACATAAAGGGAATCAACACAGTAAAGGAGGAGACTATATTTAAAAGAAGAAAAACTACCACAACAAGAGGACATAGTCTTAAATTAGAGGGACAAAGGTTTAAAAATAATATCAGGAAGTATTACTTTACTGAGAGGGTAGTGGATGCATGGAATAGCCTTCCAGCTGAAGTGGTAGAGGTTAACACAGTAAAGGAGTTTAAGCATGCGTGGGATAGGCATAAGGCTATCCTAACTATAAGATAAGGCCAGGGACTAATGAAAGTATTTAGAAAACTGGGCAGACTAGATGGGCCGAATGGTTCTTATCTGCCGTCACATTCTATGTTTCTATGTTTCTATGTTTCAGATGGGCATGTGTCTTTAGGGGCCCAAAACATTTTTTGCACCAGGGCCCTCTCTATATTAGTTCCATCCCTATATAGCAGCTTACATGGCACACAAGCTCTGACATGGAACGCACACAATGACCTAATTACTCCCTCCTAGCATATATGTGCCCCCCCATTCCAAACGAGGAAAAGCTCACACCCTTTTTCACACTGAAAAAACAACCACTTTAACATGGGATAAAATACAAGCCATACAAGAACACCCTCTCATGTTCCATAGTCTGGCCGCATTGCAGGCTCTGTCCATTGTCCTACCATGGCTCCCGCTAGCTTCTTGGGAACAAGCATGTATTACCAGAATTTCCCAGCTTCTGACAGGTCTTTGCAAATCTACAACAGATGTACAACCTATCCACCCACTATGTCTTTCAGTACTTCCAAATTAAGAGTGAATTACTAGATTACGTAGGCAGAGCTATCAATGGTGTGGGTAGAGATCAAGGAGAGAAATATGGTATTCCGCCACTTATTTAAAAAAGCAAACCCTGTGCTACAAAAGCCCTGTGCTACAAGGCGCTCTCAAATCACACAGACTCCCAATACGTTTGGGAAAAGGAAAGTGGGCAGAGGCTTAATCCTCACAAATTGTTCACTTTGGTTGATGCATTATCAGGACAAACAGTGTGCTCTCACATAGAGGTCCATAGAAAACTAATGTACCAATGGTACCTGACACCAGATAGGCTTAATAAAATATATCAAAACACTTCTGATAAGTGTTGGAGGTGCCACACGCAGAAGGGCTCAATTCTACACATATGGTGGGGATGTGTACTTATACAACCGCTGTGGTTGCTTGCTACTAAGCCACTTAACAAAATTGACATCAACCTTTTGGCTGGGTTTTAGACTTGTCTGTGGTTGGACCTTCCCACCAGATGGACAATTCATGAAAAAGCTATGGTCACACAGGTGATATTAGCGCTAGAGCCCTTATTGCACTTAACTGGAAATCAATTAAATCCCCCACTGAAGCGAATCTTATGGATAATATTTGGTTATATTGTGTTTAGGAGATATCCTCTGCGGTGTCAAGATCTCTCAAATATGGGAATCATGGTGCCAACATTATGAATTTAAACCCCCATAGTAAAGAGACATTTGAATGCACACAATAAAAAAAAAAAAAAAAAAGATTTATTGATGCTTAAATGGTGTTGATGCTCTGGGGCTGCAACCCCCTGCCTCCCATTTTAATACCCTCCCAGCACTTTGCAAGATCGCTCCATCCTTTTAATTTCATATGGTTTTAAATGACTCTTCTCTTCTCCTCTCTCTCTACACCTACCTACTTTTGTGTTATATACTTGCTAGAGCCCTAAGCTTGTTGCAAGTTATTCCAGAGTTCCCCCCTGTTCAAGGGCAGACAGAATTTACGGTGCCTTCATAACACATACCCCAACACTTTAAGACCCCCAAGAATGACCCCTGACCAATGTAAATGAGACAGCAGAGATGACTACCTCATTAGACGTGTAGGAAATAACACCAACTGTCAAAGAGCAGGACATGATCTGAGATCTGCACTGCAAGTGGCAATTTCAAGCTGCGATATATCACCAGGCGCTACTGGCAGGGGCAATAACCTAGCTCCTAATAGATAAAACAGACTGAACATAGGATATGGGGAAAAACTGACTTCAGACAGATTAACCCCTTAAGGACACAGGACATGTGTGACATGTCATGATTCCTTTTTATTCCAGAAGTTTGGTCCTTAAGGGGTTAAGGGTTCAAAATATTCCAAGGCATTTGTTAGGGTGGTTGATCTACGGGCGCAGCAGGTCTCATCTTCGTAGTACTACAATACCCACCAATTATGATGTATCAAATGCATGTTTTTCTCGATGTACCATGTCCTCTTTGATGTAACCTTGAACACTTTTCTTGTTTTTCTGTATCTTACTAATTCTTCTGCTATTGGAAAATCAATAAAGATCAACTGAAAAAAACAAAATAACACAAATTAGGGACTATTTTGTTTTATCTATTTTCATTATGTTTGACAATTGTGACAAAAGGGTAGAGTTAACTGCAAGCTTCACTTCCTTTGTCAAGCCAACAAACTTTTCTTAAGTTCCACTCTTTGTTAAGATTGAAGTGTAGGGAAATTACATAATACAAAATGGTATGTGTCTTATGTCTGAAAGAGAAAAAGATCAGAAATTAAGAAAATAACTGATTCTGAAAGAGGAAAAAAAAAAGAAGAAACAATAGGAGAAAGGTAAGTTTGGGGTGACAGAGCCACTTCAAGTGTGCATATTAAATTAAATTCCTTTAACTTTAGAAAGTATGCTTAGGATGGAATCAAGAGACATGACCAGTACAAGATAACAGAGCAGGGTGACCATCTAGGAAATGTTCAGTAATAAAAGTAAAAGCAGTGGCATTTAAGTGATCAAATGCAGGTGATAATGCAATGCAGAGCAATGTAGATATAGCAATGCTCACGTCAGTGTAACTGCATACTAAATTATTAAAGATTAGGATGCTTTGATGTTAGTGGGATGTTTAAGACTTATTAATAAATATGTATTGTTCCAATGTTTAAGCATCTGAAATAAGGGTTTTATTGTCTTATCAAGACTTGACGTTGTATAATGGTGGATTAAAATCTAAATGTATACAAGAGCAGAAATTGTGATTTATTCAAGAACTGTCAGTGTCTGTAACATTTCAGAAAGCAATTAAAATGGAACACAATAATCAGGATAACAATTACCACTATGAACTTTGACCCAATGTGATGATTAGAAGACTGGGCTCATTTTCCATTTCATGAAGGATCAATTGTGTGCACAAAGAAACGATGACAGTGCAATGCATTGAGGAGTTTATAAAGTTTGCACTAGACAAAGAGCAAATGAAAAAACAAAGAACTTTCTTCCTGTGAGTGTACCAACAAGTTCATATGCATATATAAACAGTACTCTAAACTGCACAGTGCCATCTACAGCTCAAGTGCTAAGTATATACATATTATGCAGTACATGTTATTGTATTTCCCAACACTCCTCAACAGCATGTGCATAGTTACGTGACATTCAGCTTCTTTTGTAGTAAGTAATGATGCTCCTTTGCATGGGTATCCGCAGGAAGTTTTCCGGGGGGTGGGGGACATAAATATAATGACACCCATGCTTGACCTCTTTTTTGACAGTGTCATGAAGGGGAGGCTCATAGTCATTATCACATAAATCCAGGGTGAATAGTGTTTTCACAACTATGGAGTTGTCCCTTCCTGCTTCTTGTAGCCCCTTTCTACTCCTTGCTTACCCTTCTGGCTCATTGCTGGCCATTCCTGCTCTTTGCTGCCCCTTCCTGATCATTTCTGACCCTTCCTGCTCATTTCTATTCCTTTCTGCTCCTTCTCCCACTTTACCTTTGCACTCATTCTGCCCCCTTTCTGCTCCTTCTCCTACTTTACCTTTGTGCTCATTATGTCCCTTTCTGCCCCTTTCTGCTCCCTGCTGACTCTTTCTGCCCCTTGCAGACCCTTCCTTTTTCTTGCAGAACCTTCCTGCTCTTTCCTGCCCCTTTCTCCTTTTTGCAGATCCTTCCCGCTCTTTCCTGACCCTTCCTGCTCCTTGCTGATCCTTCCTGCTCCTTTCTCACCCTTCCTGTTCATTTCTGTTCCTTTCTACTCCTTCTTCTACTTTAGCTTTGTGCTCCTTACTAGCCCTTTCTGCTCCTTCTCCTACTTTACCTTCTGATTCTTTCTGATCATTTACATTTGGGCTCCTTCTATTCCTTCCTGCCCCTTGCCGACACTTCCTGCTCCTTGCTGTCCCTCCCTGCTTCTTGCAGCCCCTTCCTGATCCTTGCTGACTCTTTCTGCTCCTTACAGATCCTTCCTGCTCTTTGCAGACTCTTCCTACTCCTTGCTGCCCCTACCTGCTCATTTCTGCCCCTTCCTGATCCTTGCAGACCCTATCTGCCCCTTCCTGCTCCTTGCTACCCCTTCCTGCTAATTTGTGTTCCTTTCTGCTCCTTCTCCCACCTTTGCGCTCCTTCTGTCCCTTCCAACTCATTGCTGACCCTTTCTCCTCCTTGATGTCCCTTCCTGCTCATTTCTGTTCATTCTGTATAACCACCTGTAGATTTGCAGTCAGTGGTGTCTCTAGCACTATCAGCATCTACATATCCAATTAACTTTCGGTTTGACATTGCTGGTAGTCACAGTTCATTCAAGTTGTTCCTTTTAGGTACTGTATCACTCTCTTTACTGCATTCCAGTCAGGTTGTCAAGATGTTGCAACTTTTCTGAAAAGTATACCTACTGCTGCCACAACGTTTAATCTTGTTACTGTAGCAATGTATAGCTATTTTCCAATTGCCTTATGTTAATTATCATTGTTGTGCAACAAGTTTTTTGTTTAATTGTTTTTCTGATAACCTGGTTCCATTGGTGTTTTCACTTCCTTTGCATCTTGCACGTGAAACTGTTCTAACATTTCTGTATTTTTGTACTTTGGTTAAAAAGATAGCTTCTATCCTCTTCCCTCTCTATATGAATTCCTATGTAGTGACTGATGTTCCCAAGTTTTTTAATCTCAAAGTTCTGTTTCAATTTGAGAACTATTTGGTCATAATCCCCTTCTTGTTTAAAAAATATATATGATATAATCAATATAAATTAGAATGTATATCCATTTGTTCTCTTGATTCTTTGAATAAAGACATGGATCTGCTTTACTTCCTGAGAATCCTTCTGTTGTGAGTATTTCATTCACTTTTTCATTTCACATTCTTGCTTTCTTGAGCCCATAGAGACTCTTTTGAAGTTTGCATACAAGGTTCTGTTGGTTTTTCTGATGCTTCACTTTCCTTAAAATTAACACTGCAACTTATTGTGACCATGTTGGTCTTTGGGTGAAGGATCCTATATCCCTTACTTTGTTCACTGTAGCCACCAGAATGCCTTCTATGGTGTTGTCTTCCAACTTGGTGCATTTCTTGCTTTGTACATGGGTGAACACTCTAATATGTCCTACACTGGGGTTTGATAGATTCCAGATTTGGTATGATTTGGTATGGTGTACTTTCAATGGTTTTTGATGATGTCCTGTTCTGTAGGTCTGTTGCTGTCATTATTAATTCACCTCAGTACCTGTTAAGTAAGTTGGTATCTGAAAGCATGTATCTGGCCATTTCTGTGAGAGTGCGTTTTTTTCCTTTTGTCTACACCATTTTGTGCAGGAGTGTATGGTACATTTGTTTGGTATACAATACCTTGTTTCTTTACGTATGATTGTAGATTATGCTAGCTTTAGTGTACCTATAATCGTAATTTTATTAATGACAGGAGGCGAGTATTTGCTTTAGTCTCTCTTTACTAGAACTCCACAGCAGCACAGAAAAACAACCAATCAGAAAAAAGTTAGGTACTATAAAACCCCCTTCCCATTGCATCATTTCCTCTTTCAAGCTGCGACAAAACAGAACAAAGGCAGAAAAAATAATGGGAAGCAACGAAGTCCAGATACGAAGAATACAGCAATGTCCAACGTCTGAGAAGAACTGTCAACCAGATAGCGTTGATGGACTGAAAATAAATAAGTCAATGTCCACCATCCACGAAGAAGCGCCACACCAGATAGCGCTGAAGGACTGGAAACTGAAACGAGAGAAAAACAGAATCGAACAGGTTGATTATCCATTGAAATGTATTTTGAATAAACTTGTAGATACCCAATGTAGCAAACAAAATTACCTTAATGTGTAGATATCCCAACCCTACTTATGAAAACAGACATAAGGACAGGTGACAGTTGTATACGTACCTGATTAATCCAAACTATAAAATTAAGGGAGGGATAAGAATGGGTGGGAAATACTCGCCTCCTGTCATTAATAAAATTAAGATTATAGGTACACTAAAGCTAGCATAATCTACAATTTTATAACATGACAGGAGGCTTCGTATTTGCTGTTTTAACGCTCAGTCAACAAATTCCACGCTGTTTGTTTCGCTGGTACCCATTCTCTGAGCTACCCGAGCAATCCCAAATGGACTTTCCAACTGCGATAGATGACAATACAGTAACCGATGGAAATGCCAGTTGATGAAGTATCCCAAAAACGGAAAAAAACATCCTCCGCTGATAGATCCAATGTACGTGGGGTCGCGACCTGTTACCTACCAGCCGGTCCATGAGCTGGCAAACTGATCTATTAGCCATTTCCCTGCAGTTATAAAATGTCGAAGGTCATTTGCGGACTTAGGGCCGCGATAAGACACTGTCACCATGTCTCAACTCTTGATGTATAAGGTTGCTCCACCGATCGTGCCAGGGGCACCCGGCAATGTGGCCTTGCAGGCAGGTCTTCAATCTCAAGGAATGCATCTAAGTCCACCACCAAATCGCAATAGAACAGAGTAGGATCTGTCGTTCCCTCCTGGCCTACCCGGTGAGATGTCTCCTCCGAGAATAAATTTATAATGCGGACAAGAGTGTGGTCAAACTAGCCGTATCCTAAGTGATTCCAATATTCCAAGTGAACGGTGTAATCCTCGCGGTAGAGGAAAGACTCCAAAAGGACGTCCATTCAGGGTTCCGAACTGAACTTGTGTGGAGGAACGGTGGTCGACTATTCTGGGAGTAGTGAATCCCAGGAATAATCAAAGTGATGGGAAGTGCCAACCGGAGTGCAGATTTCCATCCAGATATGTCCTCTTCTAAGAGTGAAAGATGTCTGAGTAGGAGTCGGGGCACACCAGGTACTCCCATAAAGCCTCCATGACGGTAGTTGAAAAGTAGGTTAGCGCAAATCCAGACAAATGGCTCCCGCGAGGAAGAAATAGAGTATAGACGGAGGACCCCCATCTCCGAACCCTGATCACCAGGTATGCGTTCCGAGGAGATGGGGCAGTCCTGCCATCTCATCCCAAGATCGTAATGAGCGGGGAACTCAATACAACCGGGGTTACCGGTCTTACCATGTGATCCATGCGAACGGTTTACCTTCAGATCGGATAATAGGCCTTCCTTAATCTTGTTACTCGAGCAAGGCAGTGCCCCTTTGCTCCATGAAGGTCTCCGTATCTCCTGCCACCTAAATATGGGAGAAACTGTCTGCGCAGTTGTTCGCAATGGTCTGGATATCCAAAAACAGAAAGCAATCCTCTGTTTTATATGGTGCAGAATACACCAAAACCTGCACTCACGTAATACCTGAGGTCTATCTGTTAGCCGTACCCTCTCCAGGAGTGTGTGTAAATAAGTGGGAGACTCCCCCCGTTATACCGCTGTGAGAATGTCTCGCGTGGGTTAGAGTGGGCCGGATCCAGTAGATCCATTACAGGAGATAGAATAGAGGGATCCAGTCTAAATATGTATATCTTGCATGACCAGGCAGTCCTCTATAACAAAATCAGTAGCACGGACGTCAGATCTAATTGAATGCAGGAGGGACGCCCCTCCATGTAGTCATCGATGTCTTGCACAGGTACAAGCCTGTGTGATGAACAAATGGTCGGCATTGTAGAGCCTCGAGTGTATGAGAGAGCCGCACTCTCTATAATGTGATCGAATATCGTGATAGCGTCCAGCTCAGTCTCTGGCTGAGGTTGAGGGAGGGTTGTGCCCTCTAATAACAAATCAGTGTCTGGCTCTGTATCTGAGAGGGGATCGCTCTCTGTTCCCAAAGAGAAAATATTCTCGGATCGAAGTGATGGAGGGTCGCACCCTCCTGTGATCCCAACTAGAGTCCCTAGAGACTCAGGGTGACCAACTGCAGGGCACACCAAATACTAGTATCAGCATAAGGCTGAGGGCAATCTACAGAACAACGATGGGAAAACTATCAACTGACCGTCCTGATCCCGTGCGCGCGTGCGGGGTCCAGGCTGACCGTTGGTAGTCTGAGGAAAGCTGGAGACATTCTCCGCAATCCACGAGTGCCCGGGATGTCGGAGGAGGTCAAGTCAGACCTCTCGACGACCCGAGCGAAAGGAAAAGGAAGTCACGAAAAAAAAAAAAACTATAACGTAAAAACACAAATTCTGTCTCAGCTAGAAGGCAAAAAGCAGGCCGGAAGGTAAGACAAGTAAGCCCCACTGAACAGGGTCAGGAGCTAATCTTACGCAAAAAATAACTACCGATACCTATATGGATACCGGGAGGCAGATACGGAGTTAGTTGTTAAAGACAAGGAAAACACTGCGTACTCCTGTAGGTGTCTGAGCGCCGGTCCTTGCCTGTGCAAAGTTCTCCTTGGAGATGTGTGTCCGGAGTCTTCATACGAAACCCTGCCCTTCAGGCATGAGGTTTAGGGCCTTCACCCTTCCCACCATATTCAGATGGCCGTACATTGGTGTCCTCTTGGATAGTATGGCAATGGTACTTGTCTGGGCACCTGCCTATTTCCATGTCACTGGTGGGCACTGGTTTTTCCTCAGTGATATTCCCCCAGGCCTGCGGTCAAAAGGGGTTTGGCTCCAATAGAGAAGGCCCGTCAGAAGGGCACAGGCCCAACAGGCCAAATGAATGGACACAGAATAGTTGGCCAAGCAAATAGGCACGGACATAGCAGGCCCTTCAAATAGGCACCCACATAGTAAGCCAATAAATGGGGCACAGACATAGCAGGCCGTTTTAATGGGCACAGACATAACAGGCCGTTTTAATGGGCACAGACATAGCAGGCCGTTTCAATGGGCACAGACATAGCAGGCCGTTTCAATGGGCACAGACATAGCAGGCCATTTCAATGGGCACAGACAGAGCAGGCCGTTTCAATGGGCACAGACAGAGCAGGCCGTTTTAATGGGCACAGACAGAGCAGGCCGTTTCAATGGGCACAGACATAGCAGGCCGTTTTAATGGGCACAGACATAGCAGGCCGTTCTAATGGGGCACAGACATAGCAGGCCATTCTAATGGGGCACAGACATAGCAGGCCGTTCTAATGGGCACAGACATAGCAGGCCGTTCTAATGGGGCACAGACATAGCAGGCCGTTCTAATGGGCACAGACATAGCAGGCCAATCAATGTGGCACAGACATAGCAGGCCAATCAATGGGGCACAGACATAGCAAGCCAATCCTGGGTTTCATATTAAATGAGTAATGGGGACCTCTGAGTTTGGCAGAGTCCCCTAAATGTCTGTAAATCCTCCGGGTATCCTGTGACCTAGGACCCTTAGACACTTATCTTAGACAGCGTACTACTGTGTGAATAAACCGTAACCGGGACTGGCGGTCCCTAAGTGCCCAGCAGGACATAGAGGTAAAACCCGTTATATTGGGTTTAAGCTGGATATGTTCCAGTGATATAGTGTCCATAAAATCAAGCTCTGCTGAGCAATACCTTCTTTAAAGTGCAAATTGTAATGCACATGTACATACAGATCTGTATGATATATCTTATCTTTATTATAGGTCATCATCATCATCATCGTACCGCCTGAAGGGTATAGTACTCATGGTCTCTTCAGGAGGTCTCTTCAACTCAATGAATCTTCCCAAGAAACCTGATAAGATAGAATAGTATCGGCATAGACAGGACTGCCATCTACCGTCAGTGAAACTCACCGCAATCCGTGATATCTATAGCACTAAGACTCACAGCAAGCCGTGCTATATACACTGACATAGAACTCACAGAAATCTGTGATATATACATAGTCATAGAACCCACAGTAATCTGTGATATATATATACACTGGCCTAGAACTCACAGGAATCTGAGAACTCACAGTAATCAGTGATGTATACATATACATAGCCATAGAACCCACAGTAGTCTGTGATACAAATATACATATGGAAACTCACAGTAATCTGTGATATATCTACCTGAAACTCACAGAAATCTGTGACATTTACACATGGAAAGCTAACAGAAAACTATAAATAAACACATGGAAAACTACCAGTAAGGTCTCCATGAAGGTCTCCGTATCTCCTGCCACCTAAATATGGGAGAAACTGTCTGCGCAGTTGTTCGCAATGGTCTGGATATCCAAAAACAGAAAGCAATCCTCTGTTTTATATGGTGCAGAATACACCAAAACCTGCACTCACGTAATACCTGAGGTCCATCTGTTAGCCGTACCCTCTCCAGGAGTGTGTGTAAATAAGTGGGAGACTCCCCCCGTTATACCGCTGTGAGAATGTCTCGCGTGGGTTAGAGTGGGCCGGATCCAGTAGATCCATTACAGGAGATAGAATAGAGGGATCCAGTCTAAATATGTATATCTTGCATGACCAGGCAGTCCTCTATAACAAAATCAGTAGCACGGACGTCAGATCTAATTGAATGCAGGAGGGACGCCCCTCCATGTAGTCATCGATGTCTTGCACAGGTACAAGCCTGTGTGATGAACAAATGGTCGGCATTGTAGAGCCTCGAGTGTATGAGAGAGCCACACTCTCTATAATGTGATCGAATATCGTGATAGCGTCCAGCTCAGTCTCTGGCTGAGGTTGAGGGAGGGTTGTGCCCTCTAATAACAAATCAGTGTCTGGCTCTGTATCTGAGAGGGGATCGCTCTCTGTTCCCAAAGAGAAAATATTCTCGGATCGAAGTGATGGAGGGTCGCACCCTCCTGTGATCCCAACTAGAGTCCCTAGAGACTCAGGGTGACCAACTGCAGGGCACACCAAATACTAGTATCAGCATAAGGCTGAGGGCAATCTACAGAACAACGATGGGAAAACTATCAACTGACCGTCCTGATCCCGTGCGCGCGTGCGGGGTCCAGGCTGACCGTTGGTAGTCTGAGGAAAGCTGGAGACATTCTCCGCAATCCACGAGTGCCTGGGATGTCGGAGGAGGTCAAGTCAGACCTCTCGACGACCCGAGCGAAAGGAAAAGGAAGTCACGAAAAAAAAAAAAACTATAACGTAAAAACACAAATTCTGTCTCAGCTAGAAGGCAAAAAGCAGGCCGGAAGGTAAGACAAGTAAGCCCCACTGAACAGGGTCAGGAGCTAATCTTACGCAAAAAATAACTACCGATACCTATATGGATACCGGGAGGCAGATACGGAGTTAGTTGTTAAAGACAAGGAAAACACTGCGTACTCCTGTAGGTGTCTGAGCGCCGGTCCTTGCCTGTGCAAAGTTCTCCTTGGAGATGTGTGTCCGGAGTCTTCATACGAAACCCTGCCCTTCAGGCATGAGGTTTAGGGTCTTCACCCTTCCCACCATATTCAGATGGCCGTACATTGGTGTCCTCTTGGATAGTATGGCAATGGTACTTGTCTGGGCACCTGCCTATTTCCATGTCACTGGTGGGCACTGGTTTTTCCTCAGTGATATTCCCCCAGGCCTGCGGTCAAAAGGGGTTTGGCTCCAATAGAGAAGGCCCGTCAGAAGGGCACAGGCCCAACAGGCCAAATGAATGGACACAGAATAGTTGGCCAAGCAAATAGGCACGGACATAGCAGGCCCTTCAAATAGGCACCCACATAGTAAGCCAATAAATGGGGCACAGACATAGCAGGCCGTTTTAATGGGCACAGACATAACAGGCCGTTTTAATGGGCACAGACATAGCAGGCCGTTTCAATGGGCACAGACATAGCAGGCCGTTTCAATGGGCACAGACATAGCAGGCCGTTTCAATGGGCACAGACAGAGCAGGCCGTTTCAATGGGCACAGACAGAGCAGGCCGTTTTAATGGGCACAGACAGAGCAGGCCGTTTCAATGGGCACAGACATAGCAGGCCGTTTTAATGGGCACAGACATAGCAGGCCGTTCTAATGGGGCACAGACATAGCAGGCCATTCTAATGGGGCACAGACATAGCAGGCCGTTCTAATGGGCACAGACATAGCAGGCCGTTCTAATGGGGCACAGACATAGCAGGCCGTTCTAATGGGCACAGACATAGCAGGCCAATCAATGTGGCACAGACATAGCAGGCCAATCAATGGGGCACAGACATAGCAAGCCAATCCTGGGTTTCATATTAAATGAGTAATGGGGACCTCTGAGTTTGGCAGAGTCCCCTAAATGTCTGTAAATCCTCCGGGTATCCTGTGACCTAGGACCCTTAGACACTTATCTTAGACAGCGTACTACTGTGTGAATAAACCATAACCGGGACTGGCGGTCCCTAAGTGCCCAGCAGGACATAGAGGTAAAACCCGTTATATTGGGTTTAAGCTGGATATGTTCCAGTGATATAGTGTCCATAAAATCAAGCTCTGCTGAGCAATACCTTCTTTAAAGTGCAAATTGTAATGCACATGTACATACAGATCTGTATGATATATCTTATCTTTATTATAGGTCATCATCATCATCATCGTACCGCCTGAAGGGTATAGTACTCATGGTCTCTTCAGGAGGTCTCTTCAACTCAATGAATCTTCCCAAGAAACCTGATAAGATAGAATAGTATCGGCATAGACAGGACTGCCATCTACCGTCAGTGAAACTCACCGCAATCCGTGATATCTATAGCACTAAGACTCACAGCAAGCCGTGCTATATACACTGACATAGAACTCACAGAAATCTGTGATATATACATAGTCATAGAACCCACAGTAATCTGTGATATATATATACACTGGCCTAGAACTCACAGGAATCTGAGAACTCACAGTAATCAGTGATGTATACATATACATAGCCATAGAACCCACAGTAGTCTGTGATACAAATATACATATGGAAACTCACAGTAATCTGTGATATATCTACCTGAAACTCACAGAAATCTGTGACATTTACACATGGAAAGCTAACAGAAAACTATAAATAAACACATGGAAAACTACCAGTAATCTGTGTAAATAAACACCTGGAAAACTACCAGTAATCTGTATAAATAAACACAATGAAAACTACTAGTAATCTGTAGAAATAAACACATGGAAAACTACCAGTAATCTGTATAAATAAACACATGGCAAACTACCAGTAATCTGTATAAATAAACACATGGAAAACTACCAGTAATCTGTATAAATAAACACATGGCAAACTACCAGTAATCTGTATAAATAAACACATGGCAAACTACCAGTAATCTGTATAAATAAACACATGGCAAACTACCAGTAATCTGTATAAATAAACACATGGAAAACTATCAGTAATCTGTATAAATAAACACATGGCAAACTATCAGTAATCTGTATAAATAAACACATGGTAAACTACCAGTAATCTGTATAACTAAACACATGGCAAACTACCAATAATCTGTATAAATAAACACATGGTAAACTACCAGTAATCTGTATAAATAAACACATGGCAAACTATCAGTAATCTGTATAAATAAACACATGGCAAACTACCAGTAATCTGTATAACTAAACACATGGTAAACTACCAGTAATCTGTATAAATAAACACATGGCAAACTATCAGCAATCTGTATAAATAAACACATGGTAAACTACCAGTAATCTGTATAAATAAACACATGGCAAACTATCAGTAATCTGTATAAATAAACACATGGTAAACTACCAGTAATCTGTATAACTAAACACATGGCAAACTACCAGTAATCTGTATAAATAAACACATGGTAAGCTACCAGTAATCTGTATAAATAAACACATGGCAAACTACCAGTAATCTGTATAAATAAACACATTGCAAACTATCAGTAATCTGTATAAATAAACACATGGCAAACTACCAGTAATCTGTATAAACAAACACATGAAAAACTATCAGTAATGTAAAGGAAACATTCCCCAAAGAAAATAAAAGAGCCAGAAAGGCACATAAATCTCACAACCAAGCATAGTTCATAACAATCATAAATAAATCACACTAAATCCCAAAGCCACCCACTAGAAGCAGGAGGCAGTGGTACTCTGACCTGTACTGATGCAGAGCAGCAAAGAAAGAGGAAATGATGCAATGGGAAGGGGGTTTTATAGTACCTAACTTTTTTCTGATTGGTTGTTTTTCTGTGCTGCTGTGGAGTTCTAGTAAAGAGAGACTAAAGCAAATACGAAGCCTCCTGTCATGTTATAAAATTTCACTTCCTTTCATATATTCTTATCCATTGTCAGTGCGTATTATTCCTGGCTTCCTTTAAAATTTGTTGCTAGTCTTCTCGCATTTGTGCTTCAGCAGATAATTAGTTGTGTATCTAGAATAATCATGAATGAAGGTCAATAATGATCTATTCCCGCCAGGTGTGGGTTTTTTTTGTTGGTCCACACGTTGCTGTGTATGACTTCAATGGGTTGAGTGGACTTTCTTTGACTGGTCTGAGGAAGTAGTGTACGTGTGGCCTTTGCTTTGATACAATATGTGCAGTTCATGAGCGTGTGGGCAGGCAAATTTGTCATACCTTCTGATAGACCTCTCTTTGCAAATTCCTTAATGGCTTCTGGGTTTTAATCCCCCAATCTTCTGTGCCACAGGTGGATACACTTGTTGTGTACATTATGAGTTTTTGCTTTGGCTTGTTCTCTTGTAGTGATGAGTTTGTACAGGTGTTCATTCATACTTCCTTTTGCTAGGATTTGTTTTTTGTTTAGAAATGTGCATTCCTTGCCTCAGAACTGGACTGTGAGTCCATTTTTAGCAAGGGTTTTCACTGACAGGAGAATTCCTTCTAGGCATGGAACATACAAAACAATCTTGCTTACCCCTTGACTGTTAGATGCAATTCAGGAACCCTTGACTGTTACTTTCCGCTGTAATACTTTTCCTATTTGCTAGGAGGACTTTGTCTTTTGCACTGTCTTTTGCACTTGTCAATGCAAACAAAGTAGACCTTGGTGCACTGTACCTAGGACTGGCAATGTAGTCCAGGCACTCAAAGTCTTTTTAAAATAGCAGTTTTATTAGAGAAGCATGGCAAACACAACAACATTTTGATCCACACTCTGATCTTTGTCAAGCTTGAATCGAAACGTTGCTGTGTTTGCCATGTTTCTCCAATAAAACTGCTGCTTGAGAAAGACCCTGAGTGCCTGGACTACATTGTCTTCATCACTTGTCATGTGATTTGTTGCCCCTGAGTCGATGCACCATGTGTGTAATGTACTATTCTGAGTTACTTCAAAGGTACTCTAATGATGCACCTGCGTTTTCCTTTGTGGCTGTTTTAACTCTGTCTCTCATTGAAGGCTTTTGCCTTCGCTGCCCAGCTTTCCATATTGAGTAGTTCGTTTTCAGGTGACTGCTCTTTTTGCAGTGAAAACATACCCTAGTTTATTTGCTTTGTCTTGTGCCTTCATGCACTTTTAGAGCTACCTCTAATCTCTCAATCTCTTTACCATGCATATTTTACTTTCTTCTGTTGTATTCGTTAATTAATTTTCTGTTAGCATATTCTAGTGTTAGTTCCTGCTCTGGTCTAGTTCCTAGAGCATTCATATGGGCACCATATGACTATGGAAGGCTGCATAATAATAATAATACTACATGATTGTCTTTCATTTCTTCACCTATTGCACAAACCTGTCCCATAATCTCTAGCATTGCATTCACATTCTTCAGGTCAGTGGATCTGTTTGTATCCAGTACCTGCTACAAGTCATCTTTGGATAACAGCATTTAAAGCTTAAATTTCCACAGCTAGTATTTGGTATTGTTGAACATTGCTATTGCAAACTTCACATCTGAGCCGCTTGCCATCTTTCAGTAACTTGGGTGCAGCTCTTGTTTCCTCAGTATGTATTTGGATCATAGATACAACACTTACTTATTTGTGGTCTTCCTTTAGTGTATGGGCCCATAACTTCTAGGGTATGCATAAAAAAAAAACACTGGTAGATGAAGACGCATATTAGACTTTACTGTGTGGATAAAACAGCAAACATTTAAAACACATCTGTTTATTGAAAAAGCAGCCAGCAGGATGAAAGGTAAAAGGAAGAGAGACAAGTGAAAAAACAAAGAACTTCTTTCCTGTGAGTGCATCAACAAGTTTTTATGATTAAACAGTACTTTAAACTGCACAGTGCCATCTACAGCTCAGGTGCTAAGTATATACATATTATTCTGTACATGCTGTTGTATTTCCCAGCAATAGCTACACTTATAAAGTTGTATATTCTTTCATTTTCCATAGTTGGCTTTCTTACAATGCTAGCAAAAATGATCCTTCCAGTCAACATTGTGTCATTAATTCTATATTTCCCTAACAATAGAGGCAAGAGATGGTATGGTATGCTTTTATGGTCTAGACTCTAAAGCATTTATGACATTGTGGTAACCAAATTACAACTGGACCTGGAACAAGTACAGGGCATTTATAAAATTTTATTATTGCACATCTCCGAAGTGCCCCTCTTTAAGAGAGAAAGTGCATATTTTGGACTCAAATCCCTCTGTGCCTCTTTTCTATCCTAATATTTTAACTTTTTTTAGGAACCCATATAATTGGTGAATGTATAACAGTGCTTCATGTCAAAAATACTTACAGTTATGTGTCTGTAAATTACAATAGATGTGTTTAGAAACGAGTCT
Source organism: Pelobates fuscus (assembly GCF_036172605.1). NCBI lineage: Eukaryota > Metazoa > Chordata > Amphibia > Anura > Pelobatidae > Pelobates > Pelobates fuscus. The sequence continues at coordinate 182,775,308 of NC_086320.1, read as the reverse complement.
ATGTAAATATAATATTTTGTTCCTGTTCTAAACTACATTTTAGTCACATACATTTGTATTAATTAGTCACCTAAAATGTTTTTAATGGTCACACTCTAAGCACACCCCTACAATTAAAGTGCCCCTTCTTTTGAATTGTTGGAAGGTATGTTATTTTCTTTCATTATACATTGATGTTATCCATCAACTGCAGTTTTCTAAGCTTTTTTTTTATATACAATATGTGTATTAAAAATAAAATGGAATTACAGCTAGCGCCCAAATGTAGAAGGGGATTTTCTAACTCGCACAAATAAATACAATATATGACATTACACTAGTGTTTCCTGCGTGCTGTGAAAATAATTGCACTCCTTCCTATTCTCTTCCTGCTGTGTTTTACACAGTAATCTGCAGCAGGCCTCTCACAAATTAATGCTTGCAAGGAAAAAATGCTTTTTTCGAGCCTGTTAAAAAACAGTACAAAGTGAAAATATGTTGAGCTTCATTTACAATACTTTCTTGGCATTTTGTTAGTCACTTTTACTGAATTAAGTAAGTATTTTATTTAATATTTGTTTAAGATAAGTAATTAAATATGCTTTTACATATTTAAGTCTTCTACATAAAAAGCAATTAATGTACCCATAATGGTATAATCAACTTTACTTTCAAATACAGAGGAGTAAAACTTTACTTGTTACTATATATTTGCTAAAAAAGATAGGAATAAAATATATCTATACATTATGCCAGCAGATTTGCTAGTAAATATATAGATTTTTTTTAAACAAATCTACAATAAAATATCAACATTATCAGAAATCTAAAATATACCAGTTTAAACAAACCTTAGTGCATAAGTGCAAAACCAGTGTTAAATATAAATATAAACGTATACTTAGTATAAAAATACTGGTAACATAGATGATATCCCTAAAAGATAAAATTAAAAAGAACACATAGTGTGAACTGTATACACAAATGCCGTTCTAAATGGGAATAGGAATATCACTCACATGGCCCACAGCCATACCTGGCTCTGTATAAATGGCTCATGGATGCCTTTCTGGGCTACTCAATCCACTATTTAAGGATGGAAAATGGAAAACCCAGATGATTTCACAAAATTATTTATTGAGATTAAAACATACATATACAAAAAATAATAACAAATAATTCACTATATAGATCACTGGGTACTTATAGGATGGATTTAGGTCTCAAAAAAAGTCAAAAATGTAATAATAGACCATACAACTTAAAATAGTAACCCAAGAACAAGTTGCAGGAAAAGAAAACTGCAAATAGTCCATGCAGCAGACGCGTTTCGGCTATACCAGCCTTCTTCCGGTTCTGTCCAACTTTCTCCACCTCTTTAGTATTTATAAGTGAACAGAAAAACAGATTTTTCTAATTTCCGGCCATTTTACTGGGACCTTTCAGAATCTGAGTCAGCCATGAGGATTGCTGCCACCACTGCCACCACCATTAGTTGTATTCAGCCTCAAGTTAGTAGGACTAGCATATCTGCTACATCTTAATTATTGTTTATTCTCTGCCCTTTTGCTGTGATTGCTTACTCAAAGCCTACAGTTGCAGTCGAATCCGTAGTTACAGCAGCAGGATCAGCTAGACCAATGAATTTGACTACCATTTACATAATAACTTCTGCTGCAGCTTCCGCTGGCACTGCAACTCCTTCTACCATGGCTAGTTCAAACATTATACTTGTTTTGTAGTCCCATGATGAAGTAACCATAGAGAGCTCAGTGGAGTTAAGTTTGTGGGTGTCATGAGAACTACTTGTTACTGAAGAGGTAGAGCAAAGTACCAAAATGGTGCTCCCACTTTCTGGTTTTGGTGGTGGCCATTAATATGGTGATTATATAGCTGTTTCCCATACATCTAATCATGTAGTACGTTTACCTCTATACCGTCATAGCAACAGAAGTATTACAAGAGACAAGTCTGGAGAGGACAGGCAGCAGGCCACTTTTTTTCCCCTACAGCTCACTCTCCTCCTTGTCGAATTACCTCTCTATTTTTGAATCGCTTCATTAAAGAGAGACAATGACATTAGCTGCACCGGCTACAAGTGGTAGTTCACCCACTGTCATTGTTACCATCACCACCACCACTACCATCACTAATACTACCAAAATCAACATTTCCATTTGCAATAAACAACCAAGTGCTAGTGTACAGGCTAGTGTTGCAATTGGTACCACAATTCAGTTTTACTGAGGGAAGAAGCAAAACCAGGGCAGGGAGCAGGTACAAAGTTGCTATATCTAATTATACACAGTTTTCACTACCTATCAACAGTAGTATCTCCTCCACTAAGCCATACAGAAGGAGAAGATAGGGAAGTTTAATGAATGGGAAAGTGCCTAAAATATGTTGTGTATTATTTATCTATGTGTGTATGTGTATCTTAGTATGTATATGTACATATCTGTGCAAATGTGTGTTTCAATGTGTATTTCTGTCAATGTGGTGTGTTTTTCAGTGTGTATGTGTGTGTGTGTACCTGTGTCACATGTGTCAGTATACACTTATCAGCCACAACATTAAACCACCTTACTAATATCATGTAGGTCCCACTCATTCTTCCAAAACAGATCTGCATGTACTCCACAAGACTTCTGAACATGTCCTGTGATAACTAGCAAACTGGAGCCTCCATGGATTGGATTTGTTGTTCCAATACAGCCCACAAATGCTCAATTGGATTGTGATCTGGGAATGTAGAGGCCAAAGCAACAGCTTGAACTCTTTGGCATGTTTCTCAAACCATTCTTGAACACTTGTTTCAGTGTGGCAGGATGCATTATCTTGCTGAACACCATTCCTCTGAGGAGGTTATGTAGTCTGCAACAATCCCTTGGTTGGTGGTATTTGTCAAAGTAACATCCACGTGAATGCCAGGACCAAAGATTTCCCAAAAGAACATTGCACCATACCGCCATTTTCCCAGGCAAACAAAGCACATGTATCCATCCATTAACCAGTTAAACAAAACAATCTTCAAACCAGGCTACCTTTTTTCATTGCTCATTGGTCTATGGACTTTCGGTCGGGAAAAGGGTAATCATGGGCACTCTGACAGGTCTGCAGCAATAGAGCCTCATACGCATCAAACTGTTATGCACTGTGTGTTCTGACATCTTTCGATCATGGCCATCATGAGGTTTTTCAGCTATTTGAGCTACACTACCACTCTTTCTTTCTTAGTTCTGCCACTGAGCACATAATAATATTGGTCAAATTGTTAAAATAAATAATTAAGACGACATTTTTCTAGCTGACTCTACATAGCATGTTCAGCAACATGATTGTATTGAAATAAGATACATTAAATGCCCTTACTAACTATATGGGCAAGTGCTACTAATGCATATACATGTAAGAATTGTGTTTTTCTTTTATTTCTGCAGATGGTATGTACAGTCAGTTTTGTCTGCTTAGTAAACCTGACCATGTTGAAAGACTAAAAGTACACATTTACTATTACTACCAGAGAAATGGATTGTTTATGACATATTCCATTAGTGATATAGAAACATAGTAATTTAGGCTAAGTAAAATCATAACTTTACCAAGTAGAAAATCTCTTCTGTCTGATATTTTTCATATATATAAAAATTGTAAATTTTGTTCAGAAAGGGGAACAGTTTCAGCTTTACTTTCAAATGTCTATCAAATCAAACTGTGTGATTTGCTTAAGAGATATATATCACATTTGGAAGTATCAGGATCTGCTACATTTGACATTGCAATTTATTAATGTGTGCAATATCGTGCTGGAAACGAGCAGAATTCTCTAGCACTCATTTTAACAAGGTTGTGCCAACTTGCTTGCAATTTAACATATACAGTTGTAATAAAAATAAGTCAACCACCATTGAAAATCAGGTTTAATTTCACAATGCACAGACTGTTAGCTGTTTGCAATGAACAAATCAAACAATAGCAAATTCAATAGCTCAGCACAGTACCTGATTTATGATTAGCCCAAGGCAGCTTTCTATACAGCCTTTTACTACTCAGGGGAGATGCCCTTGGGTGGTTGGTGGTACCGAGAGGGGTAGACAACCCAGAGCTCCATACCCAGGCATAGCTTACATGCTGCTGGGAACCCGATGACACATAATCCCTGTAACCGGGTATAAGCAGAGGCAAATTTAATTACCAGTGCTATATGCTTAATATATTCCCTCCTCTCTCTTCTCTATCGGGAAGGTTACTGGAAATGTATAGGGTTGCTTACGGCTGAGAGGAGGAGTATGGATGTGGAAGCCTGGATGTGAGAGATTTATCATTTATTAATTAATCACGATCAATATCTGATCTTTATCTATGCCAAATTTCTAATATTATTCTATGTTGGATTTTTATGATTTTTGTCACGCAGAAAAAGTGTGGTGTAAGTGGCATTTCATATTGTATTGCTATGATACCACCTTCAAATTAAATAATGTAAAAAAAGAAATAGCTTAACAGAATGAATGCTTCAAATGGTTTTGCCATATTCACATAAAAATGCAACTCATAATGACTTATCCAGTTTCAAAATTCTTCAACCCCTTTATGGCAAGTATCTTTAGTACTTAGTAGAGCACCTTTTTGCTTTTGTGACCTGCTGAAAATGAGATGCATAGCCATACACCAGTTTCTGTTAGCGTTCCTGAGGACTTTATTCCATTGCTCATGAGCAACGACCTTCAGTCCAGTAATATTCTTGGATTGCGTGCTGCAACCATCTTCTTCAAATCCCACCAGAGATTTTCTACAGGGTTCAAGTCATGTGACTGTCATGACCACTGTAGAATTTTACATAACTTCTTCTGCAATCAAGCCTTTTGACTTAATTCTAACATGCAGTCAAATTTGACACTCAGAAAAACCCTTGTCAGTTCAGTTATTCAAGTGTTCCAGCTCAAGCAAGTTACATCAGATGTGTTTTAGACAACACATGTATTGCATATTTGTGCTGTTGTGAGGGATTCTATTAAGGGGGTTGAATAATTTGGGGACTGTACAAGTCATTACTGTATTTTCAGCTGAATTTGGGAAAACCACTTGAAGCATTTGCTCTGTTGAGCTATTTAAATTGCTTTTGTAAATAATGGAGTATAAACAAAAAAAATATATAGTGTGCTAATAATGTGCTTAGGAGTGGTGTGATTTGCAGGTAAATACAGCAGCTGTATAACACTACCAAATAAATCCACAAACAGAATAAGCCAACAGAAAGTATAACTTAAAGTTTAGGTGATCTACCCCCACCACCTAAAAATTAAAAGTGAGTGTACAGTGCTTACAAAATTGACACAAAATTCCACATACATGAAACAAAATAAAAACAAATATAGTGAAGTATTATTGATATATGAATGTTTGATTTGTATTATATGTGCATAAAACTCACATGTAGTAGAGCATTTTAAAGTTATAGGCTCTAAACAACATAGCTTTTGTGCCTTTAAATAGGTGGCATCATTAACCTTTTCTTTAACCCAAGTTGTCAAGGATTGTCTTCACAGTAAATGCATGTATTTCAAAGGGGTAAGTCTGTCAATTTTCTAAGCGCTGCACTCCTACTTATAAGTTTTAGGTGGTGGGGTAGATCACCTAAACTTTAAGTTATACTTTCTTTTGGCTTTTGTAAATAAACCTGATTTCCAATAGGAGTTGAATATTTTGGATAACAACTGTAGTATATTCATTCATAAATCATCTTTTAAATGGTACTACTATGTACTCATTTCTATTTTGCTTTGATATTCCTCACTGTTTCTCAATGTCTTAATAATAATTATGAAACTTCAGTATCTTCACTGCCTTCAGTAATTTTAAATTATCTTACACTAGGGTTAGAGAGCCGAACTTTCTCTCAGTAGTGAAGAAATCATTGTTTAATATTCATGTTACTACTCATTATTAAGTTATCTCCTCTTCTGTAATGGTCAAATTGTGAACACAAACAACGTGTGGTATGATGTGAATAAATATTAACTAAAATCCGTTGTTGCTTTCTGAAAAAATACCCTTCCCATCACCGCATGCAGTGCTCACATGTGCTCTCTCTACCCTTCCTTTTATTCAGTAGCATGAGGGGTGAAGCCTTCATGCTTGCTTGCATCTTAAAACACGCACAATGTTTGAGGAAATACCTCATTATAACAAACTATACATGGCTGAGTGGAGATAATCACAACCTCCCATTTGTAAAGTGTAAGGAAAAGAGGCAAAAGAGAGGAAAATAACTTTGCAACCATCTCTTGTCAAAACAAGGTTATCTATTCAATTGTGGTAGGTTGACAACAGACTGGCAAAATGTAGACCAACTTAGCAGTGAGGTCAAAATATGCCTCTGAATAGCAACATCCAAGAGAAAGCCACAACAGCTATTCACCAAGTACTCACCAAAATCAGTTCGTTTTCATTCATTTTCCCTGCATATTCTGCACAATCTGGTGAAAATTCTCGATGTTCAGTTACATAAACATAAAGATATTGCTAAGATTTCAGATGTAGAGATTTGTGTTTGCCTACTTTTCGGTGAATATTAATCAAACAATGAAAATGTAGGTAGCTATTTTTTTAATGCAAAACGAATTGAGCAGTTGTTGTAGAATGAATTCCATATACAGTCTTGATCTAGGGAGGCCAATTTTGTTTATTTTAGACAAGGTGAATTTGATGCATTTTGGAGGCCCTATTGTATAATTCAAAATATGATCTAGGGAATTTTCTTGGAACATTTGCTTATAACAAATTCCTCTTATTTTCTTTTTTAATATTGGGCAAAAATACAGAACCTAATGATAAGCTTATGTAAATTAAGGGGGAAACAACTCCAACTTTGCTACATCATACATGTTTTGAAATTAAATGTAATTTCATTTAACTCACAGTAATTTACTGTTTAGTTATGAAGCCCCTTAGACTTGTTCTAGAAATCAGGCTCAGTTAGAAAGTGTGTATTATGCATGTGCGATCCTATATACTTGCATACAAAGGCAGTCAACAGGTTACATATTCTTCAAAATATGTCCATGAATAATAAACAGTGAATGATCTGTTTTCTTCTGGGAAACCTGCTGATGAAAAAGATTAAAAATGTTCCTTTCTATGAAATAAAACCAACTGCAGCAGAATTACAAACAGAGAGAAATACGGATCAATAAAACATATAAGGAAAGTTTTTAATGTGATTTTGAAACAGGTCACAAAAGACTGTCTCAATAAATAGCCTTTCCTAGCCATAAAGCAGCTGAATTGGATAGGTTAATTGCAGGATCCCTGTAGCAAAATGGCAATAAACACTTTGATTTGATCTGAATCATAGGGAGGTCTTATTTTAAACTTACAGACACATTCCAATTCCCAGGTGTAGACAGAATGCAACCTCCTGCTCTCACTATTTCTCTTTACCCTTCAAATGTAATCTTTTCAGGTTCGTCTTAGGAGTGTATCTAATTCATTTTTTCCAGCTTAGCAAACTTTGCCCCGAGTCATTTCCAATTTGCTCCCTTGCTGCGAGTAGAGTCAAATTCTCTGCAAGTAGTCGGTTTGGTTCCAGTGATTATCTCTAGTGAATGGGCATGCTCAGTTAAAGTCCTCTACTCAATAGGTTGAAAGAACTTGTACCCCTGCTGGGAGAGACCATTTAAAAGAATGTTAATAGTTGAAATGCATATGGAAGTATTCAGCATAGTATTCTGCCTTAGGGTAAAACAGAGCACACAGGGAATGATACAGCTTTTTATATCATATTTGCCATGTTAAAACGTTAACAATGTGTGGAATTATACATTGTATTATTCATGCTCAGAATAAAAATAAATGTATTGTGCGTATCTGGTATCTACGACTTTCTCCTTTTTTTGTTCTAAGATCATTAAAGGATATAAAGGACATTTAGATTTCTGTACAATATTGTGCTAAAAAAGCTTTTATTCTGTACAGATAATAAAATCAAATGTCTTTACTAAAACATTAATTACATAATATTAAATCATTTACTGAAGAAAAAAAAATAATAAAAAAAAATGTAAATCCTTTAGTTTAAGACCACCAGCTTTCAGACTTCTGTCTAATGCTTAAGTAAGTCTATTTCCTCTTGGCTCTCAATTAATGTTAAACCTATAATCAACACTTTTGTTATTCCAAGCAGCTTAACACAGCATCCAAAAGGAAGCTTAGAGGAAGTGGTATAAGCTCAACTCTCTTCTCTTTATTACACTGAATTATAAACCTTCACCTAATTATTAATACTTCAATTTGCAACGCTTTACTAATCCTCATAAAATACTTTACTTAAGCATGGTAGCATTTAAACATTAAATAATCCATCTTGCAAAATCCATTAGAATTTTTTTGAATAAAATTAATATTCAGAGAAATGTGTGTGGAGGGGGTCAACGTGTGTATATATTGTAAAATAAAGCTTTTTTTTTTTTTTTTATATTGCCAAAGAGAGAAATATAGCTAATGCTATTTATAAACCATAGTGATGACAAAGAAGTATTGGTAATTGTCTGGAAATTAAGTTTATTTTTATATTTTATATATAATAACATATATATATATATATATATATATATATATATATATATTTTCTGTCATTCTTTGTTTTATTGAGGCATATTCGGTTACGGGTACAGAATAAAGAAGGGGAGACAATAATAATTTGTACAAGTTGGGGGTTTCACAATGCGATACATATTGTCTTATAAAATCGTCGACCTCTTTTTATGTAAATAACAGGTATATATTTACTTTGCTAGTAGAACCATAAACAGTACTTTTCTAGGTAAACTTATTACAATAGAGAGTCAGCAGGTTACATAACATTGTAGACACGCTTTAGATGATTAAATCTGCTGGTTAAACATTTAAGAGGATTGCCTGTTAGGTGACTATCCGGATACTCAATAGGGTGATAAACCATTTGCAAGGGGGTAGTTACGCTAAACGTGCATACATTGGGGGCTGCATTCCTGGCTAAACCTGTATGGCTGTGTGAGTGTACTAAGAGCGTACGTTTACAATATACTGGGCACACAACAGGCGTACACCTATGTATAAAGCGCCCATGAGTGCTAGGCTGTGTAGATTGGGCGTATTCCCTGATTCACCCTGTGGAAAGAGTAGTCTAGAGTGTCGTGGCGTAGTTTCCATATGAAATTGGATAAGAACTTAATATGAAATAATAGCAGAATCATACGAGTAGGCAGCATGGGAAGCATAGGCATAAACGGGAGGCCAGCGAGGGGAGTCCATGGGGGTCGTTTGGGCTAGGTCACCGCAGCTATTGGCTGAGAGTGCTGGTGATGGGGCCTCCAACTAGTGGGCCTGTTCAGCCTATACCTCTGCTGAGCAGGGTGGAGAAGTTGGCACCGTCGTTCAGGTTAGGTACAGTGGTATAGCTGTTAAATGACTGCACAGGGCGTTACGGCTATTGTGTGTGTCCTGTGGTTTACCCCCCCCCCCTTGAGCAGACCCAGGGCCAGATTCAGCCTATGTCCATAGGGGGTACCATGTAGGTTGAGGAGTTGCGCTACCCAGATTAACATTTTAGTTTTCAATGAAAGAGAGGTATACGGATATGCTAACCATTTGTAACCTTGTTATGAGCACGGATGCCTAAATATGTTTATGGTTACCAACGCGTTCCTGTCAGTTAAGCAAGGGGCGTGCATGGTGATAGCACGACATGTGTTAAGAGTGTGGTATGGTTCTGAGTCTGGATATGGAGCTATCAATACACCTACATCACAGTTCAATGTATGCTTTGTGAAGCCCCCTGCATAGACAGAGGCTAACTATCATGGTTGGGACGTGTGTAAGAGGTTGTCATCGCTAGATAGCCAGGCACAGTGCTAAGCACTCATAGGGCGCAGGAAGATTTTCACTGTATATCTAAATATAACATATTAACTCTGTAGACAAAATAGCTAAGTCACTGCGTATGGGTTGAGAAAAAATAAAATAAAACATAACAGTAATAAGACATGCACAATTTTGGGGTCACCAAGGCTGGAGTAGATACGTGTTTGGCATGACTATTATAGGTGGAGATCACAGCGTATGTACTTAGGGCAGACAATAGCTGGCTAGACTCCATAGTATGCTTTTTATCTGTACATTACACTTATATACTAATAGGAGATAAATAGTCCGTGGAGGGACAGATCTCCAGATCAGAAGGATCGGGCTATGTTGTCAGGCCCTGTGGGTAGAATAGTTGAAAGCAAGCAATTGCATTACAGGTTAGGTTAGGGCGTCTAGTGAGCATTGGGAGTAAGCAACTGTGGCCCGGCACATGCTGTCAAGTTAGCATTATTAATTAGAGATCCGCACTGGGACAACTGACTAGTCCGACAGTGTGTTTCAGGGAGAGTCAGTCATGCCGGAAAGGATGGTTGCCATGTAGACTGGCCGTATTGGTGAGCGCGGGTCGCTGCAGTCCAGGGTTACAAATAATGTGTGGGATACACTCCAAGTCAAGTGTCTCAGAAGGGTCCATCGAGGTAACTTACATGCAGTGTCCATAGGGTGTATAGTTCCTGGGGAGCCGTCTTCAGGTGGTGACCGCCACGTAGGATTCAGGGGTTGAACCTCTCAGGACAAAGGGGTTGATTTTTGCCGGGTCCCAGGCCCGTGCCGGGGTGGTTGGGTGAAGAGGTCGTTCCTGGCTGAGCAAGGTCTGTTGTATGCCCAGGGTCCGCAGGAGGTCAGGGGCTTCCTCTATGCCGTGCACCAGATGAGATGCCGTATCTTTCTGTACACTGAGAGCTCTGGAGTTCCGCCAGCGGAAGGAAACATCGTGCTGTTGGAGCAGTGTGGTGAGCGGCTGAAGCATCCTGCGCCAGGCCAGGGTGCTGCCAGACAGATCAGCGAAAAAGGTCAGACCCCTGTTTTCAAACTGCAGAGGGGTTTTACCTCGGAGGGCCGAGAGAATCGTCGCTTTTTCTTTGACGCTTCGGAAAGTGATTATAGTGTCTCTCGTGGCCGTTGGTGGTGCCTTGGGAGGTTTCAGGGTTCGAAATTGGTCAGCCGGGGTGATGGTCCTAGCCTGTTCATGTGGCAATATGGCGGCTATCATACGCCGTACCACCTGCGGCAGGTCGGTCTCGGGTATCTCATCTGGAAGCCCTCTGACCTTTAGATTCTGCCTTCTCCTGCTATCTTCTTGAGCCGCATAGCGGCGTTCATGTATCTGGTTCTGTTTTTGCAGGTCCAGTACTGCCTGTTGCAAGGTCGTTAGGTCCTGCTGATGTCCTTGAGACGTTGTCTCTACAGGGAGTGCAGAATTATTAGGCAAGTTGTATTTTTGAGGATTAATTTTATTATTGAACAACAACCATGTTCTCAATGAACCCAAAAAACTCATTAATATCAAAGCTGAATATTTTTGGAAGTAGTTTTTAGTTTGTTTTTAGTTATAGCTATTTTAGGGGGATATCTGTGTGTGCAGGTGACTATTACTGTGCATAATTATTAGGCAACTTAACAAAAAACAAATATATACCCAATTCAATTATTTATTTTTACCAGTGAAACCAATATAACATCTCAACATTCACAAATATACATTTCTGACATTCAAAAACATAACAAAAACAAATCAGTGACCAATATAGCCACCTTTCTTTGCAAGGACACTCAAAAGCCTGCCATCCATGGATTCTGTCAGTGTTTTGATCTGTTCACCATCAACATTGCGTGCAGCAGCAACCACAGCCTCCCAGACACTGTTCAGAGAGGTGTACTGTTTTCCCCCCTTGTAAATCTCACATTTGATGATGGACCACAGGTTCTCAATGGGGTTCAGATCAGGTGAACAAGGAGGCCATGTCATTAGATTTTCTTCTTTTATACCCTTTCTTGCCAGCCACGCTGTGGAGTACTTGGACGCGTGTGATGGAGCATTGTCCTGCATGAAAATCATGTTTTTTCTTGAAGGATGCAGACTTCTTCCTGTACCACTGCTTGAAGAAGGTGTCTTCCAGAAACTGGCAGTAGGACTGGGAGTTGAGCTTGACTCCATCCTCAACCCGAAAAGGCCCCACAAAATCATCTTTGATGATACCAGCCCAAACCAGTACTCCACCTCCACCTTGCTGGCGTCTGAGTTGGACTGGAGCTCTCTGCCCTTTACCAATCCATCCATCTGGCCCATCAAGACTCACTCTCATTTCATCAGTCCATAAAACCTTAGAAAAATCAGTCTTGAGATATTTCTTGGCCCAGTCTTGACGTTTCAGCTTGTGTGTCTTGTTCAGTGGTGGTCGTCTTTCAGCCTTTCTTACCTTGGCCATGTCTCTGAGTATTGCACACCTTGTGCTTTTGGGCACTCCAGTGATGTTGCAGCTCTGAAATATGGCCAAACTGGTGGCAAGTCGCATCTTGGCAGCTGCACGCTTGACTTTTCTCAGTTCATTGGCAGTTAATTTGCGCCTTGGTTTCTCCACACGCTTCTTGCGACCCTGTTGACTATTTTGAATGAAACGCTTGATTGTTCGATGATCATGCTTCAGAAGCTTTGCAATTTTAAGAGTGATGCATCCCTCTGCAAGATATCTCACTATTTTTGACTTTTCTGAGCCTGTCAAGTCCTTCTTTTGACCCATTTTGCCAAAGGAAAGGAAGTTGCCTAATAATTATGCACACCTGATATAGGGTGTTGATGTCATTAGACCACACCCCTTCTCATTACAGAGATGCACATCACCTAATATGCTTAATTGGTAGTAGGCTTTCGAGCCTATACAGCTTGGAGTAAGACAACATGCATAAAGAGGATGATGTGGTCAAAATACTCATTTGCCTAATAATTCTGCACTCCCTGTAGTATGTTAATGCGGCCTGTCAGGCCCTGCAATTCACCTCTGAGGGCTGTTACGTCTGCCAGTATATTCCTCTGAAGATCTGCCAGTAGTGCCTTCATGACCCCTGTGGTTACCAACTCCCCGTTGGTACCCGCTGGTTTGGCCCTTCGTGTGATGGCCGGGGCTGTCATGTAATCATCCTCAGCGTCTCCAGAAAAATCGTCCGAGAAATCGGAACAGCCGCCGCGGAGGGCCGCCATGTTAGGCTCCATCGTGCCTCGTGCTTGCCTCCACATATCGCCGATCGTCCGTTCAGAGGTATGTTTGTCTGGTCCCGTTTTTTTATTTTTCTTCCCCATTGTGCTGCGCTGTAGGGGGATCTCCGTCGTCGTTGTTTGGGGGTCCGTGGGTAGGTTTTTAGGGATTTTAGTCGTTTTTTCGCTGTTTGATGCACGGAGCTCAAGGTTTCTGCGACTGCTGTCCTCGGCAGTTCAGCCACGCCCCCCATAATAATATATTTTTGACAAAAGTATATTACATTGAAAAAGTAGTAAAGAACATACTCAGCCACCTTCTTCCATATATATAAATAGGGCTAAGCTGACAAGAAGTATTGGTCAAGTCACTCTCACTCCTGTTGTAGCATTTTCCTTTCAATGATTGAAACCTTTAGAGTGGTATCTCCAACTTCTGGAAAAGTAGATTGTCACATAATTTGCTGTGAGCATTAGCATTGGGAACAGTAGTGCTGGTGTTTACTAAATGAGATATTAACAGTGTAATATTGAGAGGTGTGTCTAGATTAAAAAAAAATGATGAGTAGCAGCTTCTTCTAATCTGTACAATAGATAAACTGATCTTAGACTTGTGTTCCCTGGTCTTTAAGAAGAATGAATGCAGAACACCTTCACCTGGTCTGTCTGTCTGGCTATCTAGCTATCTTTCTGTCTTTCAGACTGTCTTATGCATAAACAGAGTAAGCTCTGCTTCCATTCCCCCAAAATATGAATTTTACATAATGAACTGTGGATTATTATCTCGCTGAACTCAATTCCAGAACCTTCTAGAAACTCTGCTGATTGGAGCTAAAGTAAACACATTTTCAAGGGTAGCCACTACTCAATAGCATACTTACCAGGAGGCGGTTTACCTCAGATGACCCGCTGCTTCATCAGGGCTTGCATTTGCCATCCAACACATTGCTAGTGGGGTTCCAGTTGAGAATTACTCCAAAGAAATCTAAGGTGGGGATTATACCACTTACGCCTGATTCACTGAGCAGTCTACCTGCTCAATCAAATGTGAGTAACTATTTTGTTATTTATACTCCTGGCATCTCTTATACAGCGTGAGCACTATTTGTTGTTTCTTTTTATTTTTTTATGGTCTTTACCTTGCTGTGACATCTACTTAACAACGTCTCTTCACATATCCTATAAGTGGGGATTGTACCACTGTATTCTATTCACACTAGAGCTGGGTGAAAGCTCTAATACACGTGAGTTGGACTATATTAGACCCTTCGTTTATGATTATTATATTTTATTGGGGTATATTGCATTATCTTTTCTCTGTCTCCACATATGGATTCCAAAAATGATTTGATCTTGCACCTTTAATGAAAACTTCTTCAAACAGAATGATTGTTGTCTCTCTGGCAAGTTTGCACTTGGACTCTTTTTTGGAATTTTATTATTGATCATCACTCATTGTTACCCATATTTACTCTGGCCTTTCAATTGATTTGTACAATTCTTCTATGTTCTTTTTTTTTTATTCTTTATTTTATTTGTGCAAAAGATTAACAATTTTGCATTCAACGCCACAACAGCGCTTAGAAGTATTAGAGTTTCAACAAGGGTATCAGCATGGCTTAGTTTAGACCTGCACATTTTTCAACAGATTATTCAAGCGTAGCGTGTCCGTTGTAAGAAAACAGAAATGGTGAACATATCATACTTTGTACAGTTGGAATAAACATGTATGTGGCAGTTGAGAGCATTTTAAGTTTAGCACAGTATGATACGACATACTAACTAGGCCTAACGCAGTGATACTATAACTATAAGAGAAAAATAGTGTGTCGTTGGTAGTTTCTATTCATCTAGGTTTTACTCATTAGCTACAGACATCTAAGTGATTGCAGTGCGTTTGTGGGCACTAGTGGGAGCGACAGTGATGAGGGAGTGTACCACTTGGCCTTCAGGCGTGACACTGGTTTTGGGCATAGGGGCTAAGTACATCATGTTTGGGTGTTCTCGCTCTTATCAATTCTGTGCCCTATGTGCCAGGTAGTTGCGTTTGTGGTACAAGTGAGATCTATGACCCCTAACCAAAGGGGGCTGCGGCAGAGGGAGATAGATCGTGGTGGAAGCTGCACGGGCGCTTTTTGCGGTGGTGACCAGTGTGAGGTGTAGGCTAACCACTGGTAGTCGTGCTAACTTTTGGTTTAACACACCCCGGGGGAGGACGTTATAAAACTGGAAGATGCAACATAAACGTGAGCTATTCAAAAAGTCTCATAAATGACCTAAACAAGTAGATAAACATTTGCGCCTGTGTGCTGTTGAAGTAAGATGGAGTCATGTGGCTCCTATCGGGGCGCCTCTCCTTCAGGGTACGAAGGGGACAGTCCTTGTTGGGTCCCAGGTATGGGAGGTGGCAGGTGCGTCATGTGAGCCAGTTCATGGTGGGAGCCCAAATGTATGGAGGAAGGAGTCTGCCTCCTGTATAGAGGTGAGTTTGAGAATGGTGCAGTTGTGGTCAACCAACAGGGTTTTAGGCAATGTCCAACGTAGGTCACATTGGCGTCTTGTAGGTCCTGGTCAGGTCCTGGTAGAAGGTGAGACTGGCAGATTCGAAGTCCAGTGGTGTTTTGCCTTTTGTAGTGGCAAAGATGTTGTTTCTGTCCGCTAAAGTTTGGCACTGAAGGATCACATCTATTTGTCAGGGGAGGTGCCTGTCTCGGTTTGCTGATGCGAAAGATCCCTGCAAAGGCCAGCTTTTTTGCCTGCGAGTGTGGCAGCAAGGTAGCAAAGAGGCATCTGAGGTAGTGTGGCAGTTCCATTTGGCTTATATCATCAGGGATGCCCCTAATTTTTACATTGATTCTGCGGCTTATGTCTTCTGCAGCATCCATCTTATTGATCAGGGCTGAGTGGGAAGATTGAAGTTGCAGCACTGTTTCTTTAAGGCCTCTAACTTCTTGCTGCATGTCTAGAATGTCCTCCTCAGTGGTTTTCACGCGGTTTGTCACTGCTTGGACCTCGGTTCTCATCATGGCCATGTCTGCCGCGAACATTTGCCTCAGTTCTGACAGGAGTTGCTAATGTCCAGTTTGGTGACTGGGGTCCGAGCATCGGAATCTGTCTGCAACTCCAGGCGTTACTGTGGGTCTATGATTTCCCCCGGTGTTTGCTCCAAGCATGTGGAGCTGGTGTCTGGATCAGGCGTGGCAGCCATCTTTGGGGCCGCAGGGCGCTGCAACATTGTGCTTATGTCCCGGGTGTCTTTACACGCACCTGTAGCTACTTGCTGGGATTTCTGTCCTATGTTTGCCGGGTCGGCTGTCCCGCTCTCTGTGGGTTGTGTGGTGACAGGGAATACCGCGTTGCGTATCGCCGGTTTCAAGGGCACCATATGCGTGTTAGGCCTTGACTTTGCAGCGTATTTTCCTGCCCGTCTGTGGGAATAAAAAGGGCATCGGTCGGTCGGTGCCGTGTCCCCCGTGCTCTGCCCTGTAGTCCCTCGGGTTCAGTTGCTAAGCTCCGCCCCCCCCATTCTGTGTTATTTTACGCATATATTTGTACACACCTTTGTGGCGGAACTTTTATCTCTTTTTAAGTTTGTAATACTCGTATTTGTAAGGTCTATCATTGGTTATTCTTAGTTTTATTGCGAATCATCTTTCTTTACAATTTGGGAGTATCAAAAAACATTTTTCTCCCCGGGTGCTACGTAACCAAGGTACCCTTCTTACAGTAACTATCATTTCTCAAGGGATAACCTCTGAAAGCATTACAGAATATGGGCTGCTTCTGTCACTGGGACATGCATCACTTGAAAATGATTTTTTAAACTGGCACGTAAAAACTTTTAAACAACTATACAAACTAAAAGTAAATAAGAAAAACTTTGAAACATATGCAATAAACATGAATAAACTTACTATAAACGTGGAAAGATTGCATTGTTGTGCACTCCTTTCAGCTAAAAGAGTTTCTTCATCCTTCCCACAACTCTTACCAACCCATATCAGATCTCTAACTAATGAAAGAAGCATGACAGAGCATCAATGTGCACAGGGCCGGCGCCACCTGTAAGGCGACCTAGGCAGCCGCCTAGGGCGCAACTTACCAGGGGGTGCCGGATCCCTGTCCCCGCTGCGCCTCCTCATGCTGCGCCACCTGAGCGCTTTAGCAAGCCCCAGGCGGCGCAGCACTGCTGCATGGAGGGCGGCCGGGTTTATGACCGGCAGGAGGGAAGCGCAGAGCGCTCCCTCCTGCCGGTCTCTCCATGTAGCGTGGCCAGGCGGCGCGGAACGCGCGACAGGAACCTTTGTTTCCTGTACCCGGCCGCCGGCGGAATGACAGGAAATGCGCATTTCCTGTCATTCCGCCGGCGGCCGGGTACAGGAAACAAAGGTTCCTGTCCCGCGTTCCGCGCCGCCCGGCCACGCTACATGGGCAGGAGGGGAGGGTAAGGACCACTAAGGGGGAGGGGGGGTTTAAGGACTACGGAGGGGGGGGGGGTTAAGGACCACTAAGGGAGGGAGGGAGGGGGGATTAAGGACCACTAAGGGAGAGGGGGGGGGTTATAAGGACCACTAAGGGAGGAGGGGGGGTATAAGGACCACTAAGGGAGGGGGGGGTATAAGGACCACTAAAGCGGGGGGTGGGGTGGTATAAGGACCACTAAGGGAGGGAGGGGGTATAAGGACCACTAAGGGAGGGGGGGGGGGTATAAGGACCCCTAAGGGGGGGTATAAGGACCACTAAGGGAGGGGGGGGTATAAGGACCACTAAGGGAGGGGGGTTTAAGGACCACTAAGGGAGAGGGGGGGTATAAGGACCACTAAGGGGGGGGTATAAGGACCACTAAGGGAGGGGGGTATAAGGACCACTAAGGGAGGGAGGGGGTATAAGGACCACTAAGGGAGGGGGGGTATAAGGACCACTAAGGGGGGGTTATAAGGACCACTAAGGGAGGGGGGGGTATAAGGACCACTAAGGGAGGGGGGTTTACGGACCACTAAGGGAGGGGGGGTATAAGGACCACTAAGGGGGGGGCATTAAGGACCACTAAGGGAGGGGGGTGTATAAGGACCACTAAGGGAGGGGGGGTATAAGGACCACTAGGGGAGGGGGGTATAAGGACCACTAGGGGAGGGGGGTATAAGGACCACTAGGGGAGGGGGGGGGTATAATGACCACTAGGGGAGGGAGGGGGGGTATAAGGACCACTAGGGGAGGGATGGGGGGTATAAGGACCACTAGGGGAGGGATGGGGGGTATAAGGACCACTAGGGGAGGGATGGGGGGGATAAGGAGCACTAGGGGAGGGATGGGGGGATAAGGAGCACTATGGGAGGGGGGATAAGGAGCACTATGGGAGGGGGGATAAGGAGCACTATGGGAGGGGGGATAAGGACCACTATGGGAGGGAGGGGGGTATAAGGACCACTAGGGGAGGGGTGGGGGGTATAAGGACCACTAGGGGAGGGATGGGGGTATAAGGACCACTAGGGGAGGGATGGGGGGGATAAGGAGCACTAGGGGAGGGATGGGGGGGATAAGGAGCACTATGGGAGGGGGGGATAAGGAGCACTATGGGAGGGGGGGATAAGGAGCACTATGGGAGGGGGGGATAAGGACCACTATGGGAGGGAGGGGGGGATAAGGACCACTATGGGAGGGAGGGGGGATAAGGACCACTATGGGAGGGAGGGGGGGATAAGGACCACTATGGGAGGGAGGGGGGGTATAAGGACCACTAAGGGAGGGAGGGGGTATAAGGACCACTAAGGGAGGGGGGTATAAGGACCACTAAGGGGGGGTTATAAGGACCACTAAGGGAGGGGGGGGTATAAGGACCACTAAGGGAGGGGGGTTTAAGGACCACTAAGGGAGGGGGGGTATAAGGACCACTAAGGGGGGGGCATTAAGGACCACTAAGGGAGGGGGGTGTATAAGGACCACTAAGGGAGCGGGGGTATAAGGACCACTAGGGGAGGGGGGTATAAGGACCACTAGGGGAGGGGGGGTATAAGGACCACTAGGGGAGGGGGGTATAATGACCACTAGGGGAGGGAGGGGGGGTATAAGGACCACTAGGGGAGGGATGGGGGGTATAAGGACCACTAGGGGAGGGATGGGGGTATAAGGACCACTAGGGGAGGGATGGGGGGGATAAGGAGCACTAGAGGAGGGATGGGGGGGATAAGGAGCACTATGGGAGGGGGGATAAGGAGCACTATGGGAGGGGGGGATAAGGAGCACTATGGGAGGGGGGATAAGGACAACTATGGGAGGGAGGGGGGGTATAAGGACCACTAGGGGAGGGATGGGGGGTATAAGGACCACTAGGGGAGGGATGGGGGGATAAGGAGCACTAGGGGAGGGATGGGGGGGGATAAGGAGCACTATGGGAGGGGGGGATAAGGAGCACTATGGGAGGGGGGGATAAGGAGCACTATGGGAGGGGGGATAAGGACCACTATGGGAGGGAGGGGGGGGGATAAGGACCACTATGGGAGGGAGGGGGGATAAGGACCACTATGGGAGGGAGGGGGGGATAAGGACCACTATGGGAGGGAGGGGGGGTAAGGACCACTATATGGGAGGGAGGGGGGATAAGGACCACTATGGGAGGGAGGGGGGGATAAGGACCACTAGGGGAGGGGGGATAAGGACCACTAGGGGAGGGGGGATAAGGACCACTAGGGGAGGGAGGGATAAGGACCATTAGGGGAGGGGGCATAAGGACCACTAGGGGAGGGAGGGGGATAAGGACCACTATGGGCGGTTGGGGGGGATAAGGACCACTAGGGGAGGAGGGATAAGGACCACTAAGGGGGGGAAGGACCACCAAAGGGGGGTAAGGAGGGAGGACTACTAAGGAGAGGGGAGGAGGGTGATTACCACTAAGGGGGTGGGGGGAGTAGGGGAAGGTCTACTAAGGGGTTTGGGAGAGGGAGGACCACTAAGGGGTTTGGGAGAGGGAGGACCACTAAGGGGGGAGGGGGGAGTGAGAAGACCACCAAGGGGGACTGCAGAGGGAGAGGGGGCCAAGGGAGAGCACTAAGTGACAGAAGGGGAGAACACGGAGGGACAGAAGGGAAGGGGAAATCAATAATTGAGGGGAGAGCACTATGAATTTAAAAAAAAAAAAGAAAGCTGTTCCCATCTCAGTCCCTATCCTACCCCACAAACCCTCTCTTTTACACTACACACATACACAATGCATCCCCCCCCACACACACACAGAAACATACAATGCATTCCTACTCACACACAGACACACCCGAAACACACAATTCATCCCTTACGTTCTCTTTCATAATTAATGCACCCCTTACAGACACATACTGCATTCAATTACATACACAGAAACAAACCTTGCACCCCTTACACACACACACACACACACACACAGAAACATACAATGCATTCCTTACACGCAAACACACACTACATCCCCTATAAACACACTACATCCCTTACACAAATTGCACGCATAAAACATCCCCAACTCATGGATGAGCCATGTAGGTGGATTTATGGGTGGGCATTGTAGGTGTATGCCCCCTGGGGGCCCAGTCCTTGAGCTGTGTAAGGGGCCCTAAAAAATGGAGCTGCTTCCTGTTTCGTTAATTGTTGTGAGCACTGTTAAAAACAGTCTCCAGAGAGCCTCTTCTACACCAGACCTGTGGAGCCAGACTGAGCCCATCATCAGCCTCTTGTCCTCATCTGGTGGTAAGTAGGCAATCCAATATATTATTAGTGGCACTAATCTCTAATTTACCTCACATTAAATGGATACTATAGTCACCAGAAGCACTACAGCATAATGTAGTGGTTATGGTGTCTATAGCCTGTGCCTGTAGGCTTTTTAATTTAAACACACTGTCTTTTCAGATAAGACACTTTGTGAAGACTGGCGTTGGCCCATATGGCAGAGCATATGGGCGGGGCATTGTGATGTCACATGGTGGGCTGGACATATGGGGGGGCGACAAAAATTTTTTTGCCTAGGGCGGCAAAAATCCTTGCACCGGCCCTGAATGTGCAGTAGTAGTAGAGAGAAACCCAACACTAGAGCCTGCTCTGCATTAATCACACTGATCAGACTCCCTCTGTTTTTCACCTGTCAGAATGTTGCAAAGTGAAGAGATCTCCCAACTGCACATGTGTAAATCTGTCAGACTTTTCCATGATTCCTAGGGATATGACACTGATGCTTAAGTCAATGTTCCCCATGGAGAGGGTGTGGAAAGCGTGTAAATGAAAAAGCAGCTAAAACTTTTGAATCAGACATTTGACTCAAAGAGATGCATGTCCCTCTAAGGGGTTAAGATAGGTGAAACATGTTAATAATAAAAACTGTTCCATAATCCATTAAAGTAGTAATAAACTGCACTGATAAAATGAAAATGATGTATGTGAATTATGCAAATGTTACATACTGAACTATTGTTCTAATAAAGTTTACTTAATGATTTAGCAGCCTGTATTTTTCTGAGTAGGTGTTTGGAACAAGAAAATAAGTAGCAGTTATCTTTGTGTGGGAATAACACCTTTAAAACATAGGTGATAAAAAAAAACCAGCCAGCACAGCAACATTATATTTACATTTTCCCTATCAGCAAAATATTACCTGGAACCAGAGAACCTTATGTATTAAAATAATCAGGATTTTATATAATTATGTGTAATATTAGTATATAATTATTTTAGTGAGGTAAGAATGGAAAACTACAGATAAAAGTACAAAATTCTTCAGGGTACAGGGTGGCCCATATGTCCCTACCCATCCAGCACACAGATACACTGGATACATAAGATATATGGATCGCCTCGGAGATGAAGAGGTCTACAAACCCTTCATTTTAATAAACCCTTCCACTGATTGGATAAATTGAGACACGGTGCTACAGCTGTTAAAGAAAATTAATATAAATAATGCTCTGGGGCCTGACGGTATTCGCCCACGAGTACTTAAGGAGCTAAGTGGGGAAATAAGTGAACCTCTGTATTTAATTTTTCAAGATTCTTTTGTTTCAGGTATTGTACCGGAGGATTGGAGGAAGGCAGATGTCGTTCCTATATTTAAAAAGGGTTCAAAATCCTTGCCTGGAATTTATAGACCTGTGAGCTTAACTTCTGTGACTGGGTTAATATTTGAAGTTCTATTAAGGGATAATATTCAGGAATTCATTGGGAAGAACTTTGTTACTAGCAAAAATCAGCATGGTTTTATAAAACCTAGGTCATGTCAAACTAACCTAATTGCATTCTATGAAGAAGTAAGCAAAAGTATAGATCAGGGCGTTGCAGTGGATGTGATTTACTTGGATTTTGCCAAGGCATTTGATACGGTTCCTCACAATGTCAAAGGCGCTTTAGTAGCGCCGAAACGTGCGTTAGGTCTCATGCTTTTTTTATTTTAAACCACAGCACTGCTTTTTGTGCTCACTGGGTGTGGGGGAGAAAGATTTAGAGAAGTCTATGGAACATTAGATTCATTTAGATGACAGAAGGATTCAAGTAGATACTTTAGAGCATAGAAGCTCACTGCTACTATTAGAGACAGCTTGGATACATTTGAACCACCTATGGCTGCTGGATCATTGACACTCTTGGAGGTTTTAGCAAGGGACACTCTCTAAGTGTATCAGTTAATTAGCCAAGATACCTATCCTATATCAGGTTTAAGTTATCCTCTATAATCACGTAGGGTGAGCCAACTATAATTTAACATCTTGAGTTTTTGGTTTAACCTTTCAATCAAGGATATATTTACCTATTATTTGTGTGTTATTACCAAGACTCAAGTACCATTGGTGCTAGTATAGACTATAGAGAAGAAATTCAATTACTGAGATCTAGCACATAGTACAACTATCTATCTCTAAATACAACTTGATATCTGTATACTCCTACTCTTATATAGACCAGGGTCTCCCCTGTGTGTTTTTATAAGATGTGATAGGTGTTATGTAAGTTTCCTTTGCTCTTGGGGAATTTATACCCTATAATAAAGGTGTTTTTTTTATTTATTTTTATATATATGTGCAACGCCCAGAGAACCCTTTTGGTGCTCCCAGGCTTACTTTGCTAGGGATCACCTTCATTTTAAGTGTTTGATATACATTCAAATGTTACCCCCCTATACAGGGTTCTGTGGACACACTACAGATTCCGATAATCAGGAATCTTGCAATTCTATGTTGGTTCCTCACAATAGGTTAGTCTTCAAACTAAAATAAATTGGTCTAGATGATTATTCTTGTACTTGGGTAGAACATTGGCTTTAGGATAGAGTACAATGAGATGTCATTAATGGTAAATTTTCAGTCTGGACAAAAGTGGTAAGTGGTGTCCCTCAGGGTTCTGTTTTGGGACCGCTTCTAGCCATGTTTCAGCGTTTGCAGATGACACAAAACTTTGTAAAGTAATAAAATGTGAGCAGGATATTGCTTTGCTGCAGAGGGATTTGAATAGATTGGGGGACTGGGCTCTAAAATGGCAGATGAAATTTAACGTAGAGAAATGCAAAGTTATGCACTTCGGGGTCAAGAATGCACAAGCCACTTACACTCTAAATGGTATTGAATTAGGGATAACCATGCACGAGAAGGATTTGGGAATTGCTATAGACAACAAATTAGGCAGCAATATGCAATGTCAATCTGGTTTTGTCATGTATAAATAGGGGCATAAATTCTCGGGATGAAAATATAATTTTGCCTCTTTATAAATTGCTGGTAAGACCATAGCTAGAACATGCTGTGCAATTTTTGGGCACCTGTTCTAAAGAAGGATATCATGGCACTTGAAAAAGTGCAGAGACAAGCTACAAAATTGATAAAAGGAATGGAGCATTTTAGTTACGAAGAAAGGTAAAAAAAAATTAAACTCTTTAGTTTGGAAAAACGGTACCTCAGAGGGTATATGATAACATTATACACATATATTCAGGGCCAGTACAAAACATTATCTGGAAATCTATTCATAAACAGGGCTATACATAGGACACGAGATCACACATTTAGGCTGGAAGAAAGGGGATTTCATTTAAGGCAAAGAAAATGTTTTTTTACAGTAAGAGCAATAAGGATATGGAATTTTCTTCCTGAGGAGGTGGTTTTATCAGAGTCAGATTTTCAACTGCAATTGGATAAATACTTGCAAAAACATAACCTACATGGATATAATTTCTAATTAGTGGTGTAATAGCTGCTTGATCCGAGGAGACATCTGACTGCTATTTTGGGGTCAAGAAGGGATTTTTTTCCTAGTTTGTTGCAAAATTGAAAACATTTCAGACTGGGTTTTTTTTTTTCCTTCTTTTGGATCAACAGCAAAAACATATGTGAGGAAGGCTGAACTTGATGGACGCGTCACTTGTCAGCTATGTAACTATGTAACTTTGTAATATGGGCACCTCATGTGCAATCTTAACCCTCCAAGGGGCTGAAATGGTGACAGGACCCCAGGCGTCTGCATACCCCCAGGTGGGCAGGGCATTCCTGTTTTACCTTCCCTTTGATTCCCAGTACCGATGGGCCCTCATGGGCACATTGCTCCAAACAGTACTATCTCCCACCTCTTGGAATCCAGTCTATAAATACCTCTGTTAAGCAAAAAAAAAAATTATATGGATGGGTAGCGACTTATGGGCCACCATGTAGACTATAGCACCTGTTTTGGCAAGCCATTTGGTGAACACAGATTAGTGGCATACACATTAAAACAAGATATCAGAACCTGACTGCAAAGTGTCTGGGGCACTTGATCCATTGGTGCTGCTAAGTGTTAGAACAGTGACATAAAAGAACTAGGAAATAGCCTAAGGAAAATCTCAGCATTCGAGATCATAAAAAAGCATTCAAGATAATACATAATAAAAGTGTATTAAACTAATTGAGCATCCAAAATGGTAATCCTGATGTTAAAGGAATATCATGGTGACCAACATCGATTGATTTGCACCATATATATTGGGATAGATAGATAGATAGATAGATGGATAAATAGATAGATAGATAGATTGATTTGTAAAAATAAAATCCTTCTTTTGGGGAATGTGGTGCTAGGAAATATAATTTTGCCTAGTCTTGGTCATTGATTACATTGTATTGATTACATAGCTTTTAGACAGCTTATCTAGCAAACAGCTATTGACAGCAGCCCTTGAAATATCTCTGATTAGAGAGATAGGAAATTATAAGGCATTTTGTTATTGATATCAGTGCAAGACTAGCTTGCAAATAAACCACTGTAAACAGGGCTCGAGTCCTGCAGAAACGCGTGGGAATGGCGTCCCTGCACTTTTTTTGAAAGCAGGAACGCCGTTCCCATTGCTTCTGCCGGCACTCAGGGGGCGGCAAAAAATGTCAGACACGGCGAGAGAGCTGTGTTCTCTCTGATCTACTCCCTCGCGCGCCATTTGCTGATGCCAGGAACCTGGATAATGACGTCATATTACAGCTCCCGGCATCAGTAGACAGCGCGCGTGGCGAGAGGGAGCAGAGAGAACACAGCTCCCTCGCCTGGTCTGACAGGGAGACAGGCGCCCACCGCACTGAAGCCCCACTGGACCCTAGGGACAGGTCCACGACAGCTCTCCAGGTAGGGAGTGTGGGTGGACATTTTAAAATGTAATAATAATTTGTGAGTGTATGCGTTTGTGTGTCTGTGAGTGTGTGTGTGTGTGTCTGTGAGTGTATGTGTGTGAGTGTGTCTGTGAGTGTATGTGTGTGTGTGTGTCTGTGAGTGTGTGTCTGAGTATGTGTGTGTGTGAGTGTGTGTGTGTGTGTGTGTGTGTGTGAATGTATGTGTGTGTGTCTGTGAGGTTTTTTGTGTGTGTGTGTGCGTTTAACTTTTCGCCCATCAAAGAAAACGCTATGTCTGGTGCAAACCGAACACATCACATCACCCAAAGAACACTATACCCACAGTGAAACATGGTGGTGGCAGAATCATGCCATGGGGATGTTTTTCAGCAGCCGGGACTGGGAAACTGGTCAGAGTTAAGTGAACGATAGATGGTGCTAAATACAGGGATATTCTTGAGCAAAACCTGTACCACTCTGTGCGTGATTTATGGCTAGGACAGAGGTTCACCTTCCAGCAGACCAATGACCCTAAACACACTGCTAAAGCAACACTTGAGTGGTTTAAGGGGAAACATGTAAATGTGTTGGAATGGCCTAGTCAAAGCCAAAAAACCTCAATCCAATAGAAAATCTGTGGTCAGACTTAAAGATTGTTCACAAGTGCAAACCATCCAACTTGAAGGAGCTGGAGCAGTTTTGCAAGGAGGAATGGGCAAAAATCCCAGTGGTAAGATGTGGCAAGCTCATAGAGACTTATCCAAAGGGACTTGGAGCTGTGATTGCTGCAAAAAGGTGGCTCTACAAAATACTGACTTTAGGGGGTGAATAGGTATGCACATTGACTTTTTCTGTTATTTTGTCCTATTTGTTGTTTGCTTCACAATAAAAAAATAAAAAAAAATCTTCAAAGTTGTGGGCATGTTCTGTAAATTAAATTATGCAAATCCTCAAACAATCCATGTTAATTCCAGGTTGTGAGGCAACAAAACACAAAAAATGCCAAGGGGGGAATACTTTTGCAAGGCACTGTAAGTTAATGATGACCAGGATAATGCAGAAATTTCAAATACAATTTTTCGTCAGTATATATTAAGGAGGATCCTATGGCAAAAGATATGCAAATGATAGTTGCAAAAAAAAACAAATCAGATAAATTGTGATTGGATGACTCAAGACATCCACTAAAGAAAGTTCATTTAAATAAAGCTCGGGCCTGAGGGTATTCACCCATGCTTACTAAAGGAGCTGAATGTGTAAATAAGTAAACCTCTGTATTTGATCTTTCAAAATGCTTTTCCTCCAGGAATTGTACCAGAGGATTAGAGGAAGGCAGATGTGGTTCCTATATTCAAAAATGGTAAAAAAAAAATGGTTGCCTGGAAATTAAAGACATGTGAGATTAATGTCTGTGGCTGGGAAAATATTTGAAGGGTTATTAAGGGAAACTATTTAGGAATTAATTGTGAAGAACATTGTTATTAGCAATAATCTGCATGGTTTTATGAAACATAGGTCATGTCAAACTAACCTGATTGCATTCTAGTAAGTAGAAGTATAGATCAGGGTGTTGCAATGGATGCGATCTTCTTTTTGCCAAGGTGTTTGCTACAGTCTGTCACAATAGGATAGTGCTCAAACTAAAATAAATGTATCTAAGTGAAAATTCTTGTTTTTCGGTAGAACATTGTTTTAAAGATAGAGTACAGGGAGATGTCATTAATGGTACGTGTTTAGGCTAGACAAAAGTGTTAAGTAGTGACCCTCACGGTTCTGTTCTGGGTCTGCATCTATATAACATGTATTTATAAATGATCATGAACTAACCATTGAAATCCATGTGTCAATGTTTGCAGATGACACAAAACTCTGTAAAGTAATACAATATAAGCAAGATATTGCTTTGCTGCAGAGGGATTTAGATTGATTGAGGGACTGGGCACTCAAATGGCAGATGAAATTGAATGTACAAAAATGCTAATTTATGCACTTCGGGGTAGAGAATGCACAAGCAATTTACACCCTAAAGGGTAGTGAATTCGGAAAAACAACACACGAGAAGAATTTGGGAATTGTTATAAACAACAAACTAGGCAACAATATGCAATATCAATCGGCATTTGCTAAGGCCAGTAAAGTAGTGTCATGTATAAATAGGGGCATTAATTAATGGGATGAGAATATAATGTTGCCTCTTTATGAATCACTGGTAAGACCACACCTTAAATATGCTGTGCAATTTTGTATATGTGTTTTAAAGAAGGATAGTATAACACTAGAAAAAATGCAGAGACGGGCTACAAAATGAATAAAAGGAATCAAGCATTTTTGTTATGAAGACAGGTTAACACATTTAATTAGCTTTAGTTAGGAAAAACTGTGCCTCAGAGGGGATATGATAATATTATACAAATATATCCGGAGCCAATACATTTTTTTCTCTGCTGTATCATATTCCTGGCATCATTTAAAAGGGCTTTTGCGTAATGTCTATCTTAAAATCTATTTTCTAAAAATCTGATTTGAGCTACAAAATCTCCCTCTTCTGTACAATTCCTATTTATCCGCATGTATTGCCACTTTGGGATGTTTGTCAACCACTGGCGATGATGGCAACTATTAAAACCTATATAACTGGGGGGCGTGGCTGACCATGGAGGAAGATGGCCGCTTGAGCCCTTAGCTCTGCACCACGAGCTCGGCGAATCTATATAATACGAGTCCCCTGCGGGAAAATAAGTACCAAACTGAGGATGTCGCAGTCCAGATCTAAACGACAACAGGAAAAACCTGATAGATCGCAATTTTTCTCGCAGAAAAAGGCGACAGCTCGAGCCGTTCAATCCGCGGCCGCGGATATGCAAGATGGCGCCGAAACTTCTGATGGCGGCAGCCCGAGATCAGGGGCGGAATCGCCGCAGGAAGGAGGGCCACTTACCATCACCACCTTGAAACAAGCCTTGGAAGATCAGTCCCAAAGGCTAATTATGACTTGGCAGTCCAGCGTTGCAGAATTGAAGCGTGACATACAAGAAATAGGCTCCCGCACGACGCAGGTGGAGGCCAAGATGGAGGATTTAATCGACGCGCACAACGCCTCCACAGAACAAATCAAATCTCTTACCTCTCAATTACAAATATGCGAGACGAAGCTTATGGATCTCGAGGACAGGTCCAGGAGAACCAACATCAGACTGCGAGGCATACCAGAAACGGTCCTCCAAGCAGAGCTCCCCAGCTACGTACAAAGCTTCTTCAAAGCTCTGGCCCCCGAGATACACGCAGATATGTTGCTACTGGACAGGCTGCACAGAGTCCCAAAGCCCCAGCAGATCGCGGCTTCCCTACCCCGTGATGTGTTGCTGAAAGCCCATTATTTTCATGTGAAAGACCTTCTGATGAGGAGAGGCAGAACAGCCAAAGACCTACCTGCTGAATACTCCAACATCAAGATGTTCTCGGATCTCTCAGCAAACTTGCGACACGCCTAAACCACCGCGCCGGGTAGATAAAGACTGGCATTCTACTAACTGACAACTTATTGTAAGAACTCCCGCTTTAGCGGTACAGGACTGATTAATTACTAGTATTCCATTCAAATGTTCAACCCACTATACTTAACCCAAACATCCACGCGATGGATGCAACACAGTAAGGTACCGTTTTACCACACAATATTAACTCCAACACCCTTGCTTGTTAAAAGACCCAAGGTGATAAACCACATATTATGAGCCTCATGTGCAAAAGACAGCTAGCTCACATCCCTAACAAACAATAGCAAAGGGGATGCAAGTAGCCCACCCGCCTAGTAAGACGCGGGACTAACCTCTATCCATAAGTTTATGTATAAGACTATCGTCACATACTGGTCCCACTACAAATCCAATTAACCAAATAGCTAGCGCTGCTGGCTTACACTGTGCTTTGGAATATAGATGCATAATCACTTGGAATACATGTAACTATAGAGCTACCACTGGCGTCTAGATGATACTTAAACAATACGCTAACACGTGTTGGTAGGAGAGATCCATGAAACCTACCAGCAGTCGCTGAGGGAGGCTCAACACCTCACTCAGATACACCTGGAGTGTATGGTAGCCACTGTAATAGGCCACATGACGGCGGATAGAGGCACATGCCCGCTATACATATAACTATGAGTGGGTAAATAACCCACACATTGCACAGAATATGGCAGATTATCCATACACAGCCTCACCGAGAAGGGGCTAAAAGTACAGTCAGTGGGAAAGTCAGAGGGCAGCACTGAGAATTATTGTCTAATACAGTTAGTCTGATACCCCCATATGCCTGTCACCGCCATAGGGCAGGAGCCAGGAACAATTATACGAACAGATGTAATGACTATCACATCACAAGCATTCCCCGAGTGGCAAAAAAAAAAAACCCTTAAGGGAACCATGCCACAACCGGGTGCTGAGCTCGGACAAATCCACCTCATCTTCTGAATGCCCCACAACACAGATAGCGAATGTGTCTAAAAGTATATTGGATAACACTAGTAGGGTGACACACCAGTGACCCATTAGAATCCTGACTCTAGGTCAGGCTAAACTACAGGATTGCGTGGGGCCCACGTTGCAGTAACCCATAGTGCCCCGATAGGCCCAGGTGATAACCTATATATAAAACAATGTTTATTTCTCAGTTATGTTATATTTATGTTTCTTACTGTACTTGAATGGTTCTACCAGGCTCTTAAGTAAATGGTACCTATATAGAATTCTTGCTAATCAGACGGGATCTAGGGCACACTTACAACACCTTGAGTAAATGCACAGGACAATGTCCTGCGCGGGGGACGCAGACATGCGGCGACGGGGAACCCAACCCGGGCGCTGAAGTTCATTGCATCCACCCGCTAGCCTACTGAGCCTCATCCCCACTCACCCTGTCGACAAAAGGGTCCATGCAAGCACCCATTACCTCCCCATTTGATATTTATGCACAATTGTAAACTTTGAGTGTTGATTTTGATACAAATACTCCATGAAGAACCCCTAGCTCACTACCGCAAAACCCCCAGTCCAGCACCGCAACGGATACACCAACCGCCTACCTCCTCGAGGTACTGCCTCCCCTTCAACTAGAATCCCCGCAGGGATGACTCACATACTACACGTTGACACAAGTGCTCTTACTTTTAAACTCCATTACGGTTCAGATGCAATGGATCTTTTCAGTTGAAGTTAAATAGTTGTGCATATAGCACTTCACTTAAACCGCCTGCTCAGGCCAGAGTTTGTCCACCTCCGATCACATGCCCCCCACGGCGTTGTACTTTGACGCCATGCACCGAGATCGGGTTTCTTTGTATATACTTTGGTTTCAAGTTTGTATCCCCCCCCAACCCCTCCATCCTCTCTCTCTGGTTTCAACCATGTCCACCAAGCCATGCACCCAGCCTCCATCTCCAAGACCGATTCACCTAGCAGACTTACTCAGAACTCTCGATGTCCCATGGGCACAAAGTACCTACATCCAAATAAGGTCCCAACTCGTTTCAATACCAGATATAACAGAACCTCACACTGAAGATCTACTCCCATAATGTAAGGGGACTTAACATACCCCACAAACGGCACACGTTGTTGCACGAAGCCTGTAAACTGAAAGCAGACATACTCTGTCTCCAAGAAACCCATTTTACAAAAACATACACCCCCCAATTTGGTATGAAACATTTCCCTAACCAATTTCACTCGACTTATGTATCTAAATCCAGGGGAGTGTCCATATACGTACACAGCTCAGTTGCTTTTGAGCTGCTACAAAATATTCCAGATAAAAACGGTAGATACCTGATACTAGTTTGCCTACTGAACGACGCGCTATACACCATAGTAAACCTTTATGCACCGAATGAGAACCAACGGAACTTTTTTTCAGTGTGCTCACGGAAGTGGCAAAAGTGCAGAGAGGTACCACAGTGATCTGTGGGGACATAAATCATATCTTAGACCCGCATCTTGATACCTCGATGCCTCCCCACACAACCAGACATAAATCCCTCAAACCAAACTGTAAAGCATTGACGCAATTATTGCTGAAATTTGATTTATACGATAGCTGGAGGACCCTCCACCCTTCTGATAGAGAATACTCATTCTACTCCAAGCCCCACTAGTCTTTCTCTAGAATTGATGTGATACTCATACCGGGCCCTTAACTCAATATTATCCAATCATGTAACCTGGGTAATATTGTGTGGTCGGATCACGCGCCAGTGATTGCTACCCTTAAGGATGACTTTAAGTATCGGGGTTGTAATCCATGGAGATTAAACGAATCGCTTTTGCGAGACGACCAGTTCTGTTCAGACATAGAATCGGACCTTAAGCTCTACTTTGCCACCAATGAAATGCCAGATATACCTTCAACCACGGTATGGGGTGCCCATAAGGCAGTAGTACGTGGTCTGTTTATAAGACGCGCCTCTTACCTCAAACGGATCTCACAAACCAAAACCCTGAATTTATTGAAGAAATTGAGGGATGTCTCCACATCCCACATGATTACCCCAAACCCAAAAGATGCCGAACTCATAACCCAACTCCAATCTGAACTTAACGATATTAATATAGCCAAAGCAACACGCACCCTTCAAAGACTAAAAACTAGAGAATACTGCATGGGAAACAAAGCAGGTTCCCTCTTAGCTAGCAGGCTTAGAGAAGCCCAGGCTCAAACCAAAATCTCCCACCTCTTTACGCAAGAGGGGAAGAAACTGATTAAACCACAAGACATAAGTAACTTATTTGCAGAATTCTATGGGAAACTCTATAATCTTAAAGATGACCCCACTGTCCACCAACCCACAGCAGAAGAGATAGCTAGCTTTTTACGGAAAGTGCACCTCCCCAAACTGACAGACACGCAACACTCCTCATTAGCAGCACCTATTTCCCAACTGGAAGTAGATACAGTGATACATAACCTACCACTCAACAAAGCCGCAGGTCCGGATGGATTGCCCAATGTGTACTACAAAAGGTTCTCCTCTATCCTTGCCCCCAAAATGGTATCTCTCTTTACATCCACCACCGCATTAGAATCAATGCCATTGGATATGCTGGCAGCCAATGTGGCCACACTGCCAAAACCAGGGAAACCACAGACCCAATGCGCCAACTTCCGCCCCATTTCCCTACTGAACTCAGACGTGAAGATCCTAGCTAAGGTATATGCCAACCGCCTGACGAACATCCTCCCAAACATCATACATTCCGACCAAGTTAGATTTGTACACGGCAGGCAAGGCACAGACGGAACGCGCAAAGCCCTCGCACTACTGCACACCATGCATAAACAGTCCCCTAGGAGTCTATTATTATCTCTAGACGCCTGACCAAATTTGGCTTCCCCACACACTTCATTTCAGTGGTCAAATCACTGTACAGTAATCCAGAGGCCTGAGTCTTCACGTCGGGATTTCAATCTGTTCCCTTCCCCATCACGAATGGGTCGAGACAAGGCTGTCCCCTGTCGCCCCTTTTGTATATCATGGACCTGGAGCCCTTAGCCGAGGCCATCCGCTCGGCGGAGGAGATCAAGGGAATATGGGTGGGGGGTAAAGAGCACAAAGTGAATCTCTTTGCTGATGATGTCCTGCTCACTATCACCGACCCCCAGGTGTCGCTACCAAGGTTCCATAGCATACTACAAGAATATAGCAAATGTTCATATTACTAATTAAATCTTTCCAAAACACAGGCCTTGGGGGTAGGGATGGAGGAGACATACTTGACGACCCTAAAAGAGAATTTCTCTAATGATTGGAGAACAGACTACCTCACATTTTTGGGTATTAGGCTCCCACACAATCTGTCAAATCTGTATAACCTGAATTACACTAAACTTAGCAAGGAGATCACAACCACTCTCCGAAACTGGAAAAATAAATTTATTTCCTGGTCGGGTCGCATAGCAGCTGTTAAAATGGTAGTTCTGCCCAAATTACAATATTTATTTAGGACACTCACCCTATGGATACCACCAACATATTTCACATCACTCCAACAACAAATTAACCTCTTCATCTGGCAGGGGAAAAGACCCAGAGTAGCCCTATCTACGCTATACCAACCCAAAAATGCGTGAGGAATGGGACTCCCCAACGTGCAATTGTACGTCTTGGCCAGCCTTTTCTCCGTCACCCTAAAATATGATCAACCACAATGGGTAACTATTGAGCAACACTGGCTACAAAACCAAGATATTGATACAATCATGTGGATACCCCCTAACAGTAGAGGTGACACCACGCAAGCATTACCGGCCACACTAGCGATGTTAAAAATCTGGGATATCTCCCGTAAATTCCTATGCAACAACCATCCGATCCCCCTATCAACCCCCATTAAAGCTTTGGCCCGGGAGATTCCCGACTTTAATTACAGGGTCTGGAACAGATGCGGGGTGAGCCATGTACATACCCTCCTACATGAAGGGAAACTAGCCACCTTTGAGCAACTGAAACGAAGCCATATACTCCCGAATACGGCACACCACTCCCACCTCCAATTATTGTCCTGGTGGCAATCTAACTCACGAAAATCCAAATCCCAAACTAACACCACCCTGACGGGCTTTGAGAAAAGCATTATGGGAGGGAAACAGGTAAAAAAAACAATTTCAACCATTTATAACTTGTTGTTACCCAAGCGAAATATCAAAACCTTCTCATGTATACTCTCCTGGGAAAAATAACTAAACATGACAATACCAGAGAAAACCTGGTTGGCTTCGGCTAATATCACAAAAGGTTTAACACAGTGCGCTTCTCACCTAGAAATAACACGTAAAATCCTCTACCGTTGGTATATGGTTCCCACAAGATTAGCCACTCCCACCTCCAATTATTGTCCTGGTGGCAATCTAACTCACGAAAATCCAAATCCCAAACTAACACCACCCTGACGGGCTTTGAGAAAAGCATTATGGCAGGGAAGCAGGTAAAAAAAACAATTTCAACCATTTATAACTTGTCCAACCATACTGGAGAGAGGTCATTTCACTGATCCGCCAACACACGTCCATCACAATACCAAACACCCCGTCCTCTATACTTCTATTCATGTTCGATACCACTTACCCGAAACCCGTGAAATACTTAATATTTCACATTCTGGTGGCAGCTCAACAACTTATAGCAAAAAACTGGCTATCACCCAACAATGCCTCAACACAAGAGATAATTAGATATGTGTCCCAAGTAGGGAGATACAAATCCAACATCTCACAGGTACCACCGGGAAATAGCTGGAAACACGAGGTTTGGGAGTATTGGGAACTAAAACATCCAACATGAGACACGCATAGGAACCTCACCACGCCTAACTACAGGACCCTACCACCCTACATTGTAGGGACACTAGTGGATCTGAATTATCCAAATAACCAGCAATCAAAATGCGGGTACTTTACCCTGTTCCTCCCCTCTCCTCCAGCCTCCTCAAACCCCCTTCCTCCCCTCCTCCCCCTCTCCTCTCCCCCATTTACAAGTGACCTGCTAAAGATGTCCTTTCAGGTGAGGAACTACCTACATCTCACACACATGGCTCAGTGTCACTAAAGTACACATAGCGCAGGGACGGGTCAGCCGAGATTGTAACCCTGAATCGGGATATATGATGACGAGTAGGAAGCTAGGTTCAGATTGTTGCATACCACAAACATGGAAGCTGTAAATGACATGGAATACAACTTTGAAATATAAATCTGTAATGTATAACTATGTAATGTAAATCGGTAATGAACAACTGGTGAAACCAGTAGTATTACTTTCCCCTCCTAACTTTCCCTTTCTTTTCTGTACCCCCTATGTTCTGCACAAAATAAAAATTGTCAAATTGAAAAAAAAAAAAAAAAACTATATAACTATTCTTGTCAGGTGGTTTAAAAAAGATCTCATTCCAAATGCGATTACCCTGAGTGAAAAATGTAATGTCCAGAAAGCTAATACTATAAGTCTGGATTTACAGTATGAACGTTAAACTTAAATCATTAGCATTAACATAAGTTATAAAACCCAAAAGATGCGAATGTGCACCATCCCAAATATTGATAACATCATCAATGTATTATTTGTATCATCATTTGATAATATCATCAATGTATCAAAGCACCAGGTTCAACGTCCGGTCATGCTCAACCCAGATGTGGGTATCCTCCCATACCGCCATGAAAAGGTTGGCATAACTTAGAGCGATGCTGGTGCCCATAGCTGTACTAGAAGTCTGCAACTAAAATGTGTTTTTAAATTTATAATACTTATGGATCAATATAAAAGTGCCTTGTTTGTCATCTAAATCTCCATCTTTCTGTAACAGCATTTGAATGGCTCTCAATCCCTTATTATGTTTTATAAGCAAGTACAGGGATGATACATCCACCGTAGCCCACACATATGAATCCTTCTAAACAATGTCCTTTATAATATTTAATATGTGATCTGTATCCCTAATGTATGTTCTGGTTAAAGGGACATGTTTCTGGAGATAATAGCCCACATACTTGGACAAGTTGGCAGTGAGATGCCAATACCACTGACAATGGGTCTGCCATATGGCTTCTCCAAAGACTTGTAGATTTTTGGTATATAGTAAAATATTGAGAATTTGGGCTGTGCATCATTTTAAAAATGTAATTCATCTTTAGTTCAAATGTGCAAATCCTTACCCTCACGGTGCAACTTAAAAAGTTAATAATGTACAGGGATATGATTTATATTAAGTTGGGTAATAACTTATTGATAAGAGATATCTGACTGCCATTATGGGGCAATTAAGGAATTATTTTCTAGTTTGTTGCAAAATTGGAAGTGCTTCAGATTTCGTTTTTTTGCCTTCTTTTGGATCAACAGCAAAAACAATGTGAGAAAGGCTGAACTTGATGAACACCTGTCTCTTTTCAGCTATATAACTATGTAACTATAATTGTATCGCCAAGTTTCCTGTTTTGCCCAAACTTTAAAAGTGTTCCTCTTTTTGCATAACAGTGATGTTCACTGAACTTTTATTTTTGTCCTACCTTGAGATAACTCAACATGACTCATATTGATTCCTGTTGTAACTTGAAGTACTTATTAGTAAGTATAAAAATTGGTATTTATTTTTTATTTTTTTTAAATGTAAAAAGTTTTGTTTGTATTTACAATATTGTTTTCCTACACGGATAGTGTAACAAACATTTTACAAACTTTCGAGTATGGATAAATCTGGTGTGGTTTGATAAAATGTTTGCTTTTTTTATTTTTTGAAGTATTAAAAAATATTTTGTAAAAAAATGAGATACATAATTGTATTATTTAGTTGTGTTGTAATAGGTTTTGCATTGGTTGTTACATGAATTAATATTGCAATACCACATTTTAAAATTGAATACAGAAATACTCTTTAAAATATTTTGTTTTATGCTAAAAGTAGAAATGAAAAATGTAAATATAAAGGAAAACATAAAACCTGGACACCATTATTCAACCATAAGTTTTCCCCCTTTCTCAATGCTACTTTCTAATCTTACTTGGAGAGATAAAATTGCAGATAATAAATATTTGTTTAATAATTTAAAAGGATTCTAAAGTGTAAAGAATACACTATACACAATAGTTTTATCTGCCCCCCCCCCAGCACTGCAAGGGTTAAAAACTCTTTCAACACTTACCCAGTTCCAGCACCGATCTCTCTTGGAGCTAGGTCAGCACTCCCCTTCCTCCAATGATGCACAACATGAGGCTGATGTGCATGTGCAGAGAGTGCCACGAGCGCGTTAAGCCCTCCACATAGACATAGAAAGCATTAATCCAGTGCTTTTCTATAGGGATTTAACCAACGCTGGATGTTCTCATGCAGAGCATGAGAATGTCCAGTGTCATGTAAGGGACCAAAAGTTGCCTAGCCAAAAGTAAGTACCTCTAGTGACTGTCTCATTGACAGCCCCTTGAGGCAGTCTCAGTGCTGCAATGTAATCATTTCAGTTTCTCAAAAACTGCAATGATATACATTGCAGGGCTAAGTGGGACTGGGATACTGCACTAAGGACTAAGTGGGACAGGGACTATAGTGTCCGTTTAATATTTATACAATTACATTCTTCAGTAACCAATAATTATAAAGGACAACTTTTTTTGAAGTAAGAATTAAATACACATTAAATATAACTGTATAAATAACAATATTAAACTTTTTAAAATTAAATATATAGTTCCATAAAATATGTAAACTGCATTAGGTTTAGAAAAAAAATAACAAAAATACCATGTAAATGGGTTCTAGCTTGGTACTGCTTCTCTAATCAAATTCACTATATTGGTCTACGTCTTCCAGGACTGAGATATTCATGATTCCACATGGCGACTGCTCAGTAGGCAGGTTTTTTAGAATAGCTGCAGGCAAAAAATAAGAAAAATAGTATTAATAATAAATAAACGGATGCAAGGCAAATCAAATAACTCTTAATTTTTAGGACATGCATTGATTTCAAATTGCCAATTTTGTTTCTTAATACTATCTAAAATAATCAAACTTATTCTTGAATCTAACAGTTAGATCCATTCACCAATTCTGATCTCAAACATGTAATATTACCAGAATTAATACTGTGGCAGCCAACAAGATAGGTACACGAGTCTTGCCACCAAGGGTGTCATTTTCCCCCTCTCTTGAGCTCTACTGCGCCGGATCCAATTATTATAGCTGCTGAATGATTATAGCTGCTGAGTGATTATAGAAAGCTGTGTGATTATAACTTTCCCCCACAGACATTAGCTGAGACTTAATGCTGAGAGTGAACTGGTTTAATAGAACATGGCACATGCAATTTATACACAGAACCCCAGCACGGGGTCTCCATACAGTTCAACACAAACTCCTAACCGGCATCCCTGTGTCTGGGAGATAATTGAGTTGAAGCTCGGTAACTCAATGATGTCTCTGTTACAGGGATCCACACAGAAAACACCCCAAAACACATGCAGTTTTTCCATAAACCCCAGAAGTCCTAAATCCCTAGATAGCCTGGATCCGAGTTGTTTAAAGAGCACTCGGATTCCGTTCGGTAGAACAGGAACACCATCCTGGTAAAGTTTTGATCGACTGGCCACGTGGCTGTAGCCCAAAAGAGTTCTAGAGTAAAACAGGTTGTGTCCGGTCTTTTTTCTGGAATTCCTGCATTCGTACAAATGTGTGTTCAGTACTGGTTCCAGGGAGTGAATGGTTCTTAAGTTTATGCGAACACTTTGCCCAAAGAGCACTCTCCTGAGTTGATTGGAAAAGAAGCAGGCAATGATATAAGTTCAGCGGTGTTCGCAAGTTAGTCTGTCGATTTAGTTCCAAGCACTCAACGTCCGAACACCGATGCCTGCTTTCGTGCGACAAGATGGGCGCCAACTCATTTCCTACATGTTCGCTCGTGCGAATGGCAGCCATCCAAAAGAACACTTCAGTTAATGATGTGTTGATAAATTAATGAGGTGTCAAGAGAGGTCAACATGGTTAACAAGCCAAGAGGTGGTCTGATTATGGGGGGTATAAAAAGGGAAAATTGGGACTTTCAGTTAACGAACCATACGTAAAAAAAACAAACTGCCAGCAACTGTTCAGTTACTGGGTGTCCTGTCATACTGCTACCCCCTTGCATGGTGCCGTTTTGGGTCAACTTGGGGATGTCCGGACTTGGTCTTTAGTTGGCGAGCTCTGTCTGGCGGGACAACCCGTTGACGTTCCCATTTTGCTTACCAGGCCAGTAGTGGATGATGAAGTCATATGGTTGCAGCACTACACTCCACTGCAGTAGTCGAGCATTGACACCCGGTTAAGCCATACCAACGGTTGTGGTAAATTAGGGTGAAAGCTCATGCATACAGGTAAGGGGTAAGTTTCTTGAGAGCCCTCAATAGGGCTAAACATACTTTTTCCACTGCTGTGTAGCTTACTTCTCTAGGTAACAGTTTTCTGCTGAGGTACGCGACAGGGTGCTCTCTGCCGTCTTCTCCAACTTGACTTAGGACTTCCCCCATACAAACATGGATGCATCTGTGTGGACGATAAAACTTTGTTAGGGTGATGAAGACCAACTAAGGGATAGCCACCTCAGTCAGGGGAATCTGCCAGTAACCCTTGCATAAGTCTATCATGGTCAGATGACGTTCTATGGTTATGCGATTTAATAGCTCATCCAGGGCATGGGGTAAGTATCAGTAACAGTCCAATTGTTTAGTCACCTATAGTCCACGCAAAAGTGGGTCGTCCCATCCCGCTTCAGTACAAGAACGACAGGCAAGGACCACGGGCTTTCTGAAGCCTCAATTACCCCAAGATGGAGCATATCCTGTATTTCCTTCCGCATCCCTTCCCTTACTGCTTCAGGAATGTGGTAGGGGGGTTGTCTGGGGTTTCTGCTTTGTGTACCACCAGGGTGGTGTATCCTGGTTCCTGGGAGAAGGTCTGTCGTTGTCTTCTAATAGTTGGCGGGTCTGTACTATTTCTTGAATGATCAGTTGGTCCCCTAATTGAACTTGGGCAATAAGATCGGCTCGGGGGTCTCCTTCTAGTAAGTCAGGTAACGGGAGGTTGTCTAGATCCTCAGAAGCTGAGGCACATACTGCAGTGATATCTTCCTGCCTTTCCTGATATTCCTTTAGCATATTGATGTGGAAGGAGCGTTTTATTTGCTTGTCTGCGCAGCTGGCTACTACATAGGTGGTGTCTCCACCACCTTGTAGAGACCCTGCCATGTAGAGACCCTGTAATTTGTCATGTCAGTCTGGCTTTAGCACTAGGACCTTTTGTCTGACCCAAAAACTACGCTGCCTGGTACCCCTATCGTATCACACTTTTTGGCACCCCTGAGCTGCTTGGAGGTTCTCTTTTACCATCTTAGCCACCCAGCAGAACACTTGAATTAACAAGGTGTTGACGAAATAATGAGGTGTAAAGAGGTCAACAACCAAAGAGGTTAACAACCCAAGAGGTTGTCTGATTATTTGTTCAGTGACTGGGTGTCCTGTCACACATACAAGTAAGTTTAAGTCATTCCATGGAAACATATACCATATTTATTAAAGTGTATTGCCAGAGGAACAAGCTGGCAGTATACTCTGACAGCTGGAATATACAATCACAGTATATCGTGAGTTGCAGGTGAGTCCGCTACCAAGCAAACGTAACTGTGGGGCTAAGTTGAGCAGTTAGCGTGCAGGTTAGACAAAGAAACCCACGGATAATAGAAAGGCTGAACTGGTACACCTTCTGTGTCAGAGATACTAAGGCCATATAATCACAAACATATTACTAGGATAAAGTATACTTGGCTACATCAAAATGCATGCATATCATTATCAGGGCCAGGAATTATTTCTCATAGAAAGGGAAGAATGGTTTTCCTCCAAAATCACGTTTTTAAATAACTCATATAGTCACCAAAAATACATCTTACACTTTCAAAAAAACATATTAAGAAAATACAA
Source organism: Pelobates fuscus (assembly GCF_036172605.1). Taxonomy (NCBI): domain Eukaryota; kingdom Metazoa; phylum Chordata; class Amphibia; order Anura; family Pelobatidae; genus Pelobates; species Pelobates fuscus. Next base: position 182,734,156 of record NC_086320.1, on the reverse strand, counting down.
ACCAGTTTCTGCATCTCGTCAGCACTGGCCTACCTGATTAAATTAACTATTAATAGATGAGCAAAAACAGCTTTAAAAAAAATCTTACAATTGAAAAACAGATCAAGAAACAATTATTTTATTAATGTAAGCAAAGTGTGCAATTGTTGTTGTGTTCAACAGATGTGCCTCCTGACACTTGGTGTAGAGTGCAGGGTGAGAAGAAGACACACGTGGAGTTGGGCAATGTGCAAACAACAAAGAGATATCACTATATGCTTAAAGAAAGTGTTCCCTCTAAACACTCCAAACACAGTATTGTAAAAAACAAAAAATGGGGAAAATATGCAAAATATACACCAAAATAAGTGATACAAAAGCATACAAACTAAATATAACAATTTAAAATATATAAGCTGACACATCAAAACCTGAAAGACTTAAAAAAAAAAAATGTGCATTGTGTAGTACAAAGAGCCCAAGTGGTGGGTAGGGGTGATAGTAGACTCACTAAATGGATGGTAAAGCAGGCCTGTTTCCCTCACCTGAATGGTAATTGCTGGAATATGTGCTTGCAGTCTTCAAAGTAAATCTTCTTAGCCACTCAAAGGATAAAGAGAACACATAGATGGGGCAGATGGTAAAAATAACAGCTTTCTTAATACAGTAATACACTTACAAGAAATCAGATAGAAATACAGCGTATCTCCACATAAGCAGTGGTATCAACAAATGAAGCTGAAGTCCTACTTCCCACCAGGAATTCAATAAATGAAAATAACAAACAAATAAAACCTTAAGAACCATAAAAGTCATTAAATAAATCAATCCTACACATTTCTTCTCATGGGACTTCTTCAGGAATATATGTGTTTCATCCGATGTATTCCTCTTAAATATCCTGAAGCAGGATGATGGTTGCTGATACCTGCGTCAGCATGCATTCCATGCTGGAATGCATTAGGACTTCCAGGATATTTGCGGCATGTCACATCCACCGTGCGTTTTCAGGTTTTTCGGCATATACTAAAAAGTAGCTCTGTGGGACTGACTACCTCTCCACAGAGGTGAATGGGTAATGTAGTCCCAATTGAATAGTGGCACAAATAGGAATTTAAAAATAAACATGAGAAAACTGTGTCCTAATATAGATACCCTAATATATATATATATTTACAGGTTAAAAAGGAACCACCATCATGATAAAGAGACTATTAATCAAGAAGTAAACATTGCTGTTAAATGGTTTCCAAAAAAAAATTATATGAAAAATGCAAAATGGAAAATGAGTAATACAAATATATAAAAATATACAGAAAAATAAGGGTTAATTGATTTCATACTGTGTACAATATTATGATGATATGAAAATTCTGATAGTTGCAGTACAAGTAACAGCTTAGAGACTGCACAGAACCCCAGACTCCAAGATCTCTGTTAGAAGACCCGACAATGAGGAATATATACCACCCAGGATTGGTGATAAAATACAAAACTGGGACTAGATCTCAAAATGTTACAACCACAATTCAAAATATAATTTGCTTAACAATACTAACACAAATAAGGAAACATTATTAAATAAAATAATGTTACAATATGCCACACTTAATAAAAGAGACAAAAAAAATAAATAAAATATACACACAATAGTGGATTCATGCGAAAAACAGTGAATCAAAGTGATTAGATGGAGGAACCAATAAGTCTCAAAACTTAGCTATTTAGATATTATAGGCTTAAAGAGACACCTCAATTATACACTTTAAATATATAGGTATAACCACTAAGGGTATAAAGTAGATTAGAGGGTACTTAAACACCAAATAGAATATTCGATAGATTATAGATTGATTATATGGTGTAGATACATAGAGAAAATAATTAAATGTAGCAACTCAGTTACAAGTAGTGTTGTCGCGAACCCGAAATTTTCGGTTCGCGAACGGCGAACGCGAACTTCCTCAAATGTTCGCGAACCGGCGAACCGCACGAACCGCCATTGACTTCAATGGGCAGGCGAATTTTAAAACCAACAGGGACTCTTTCTGGCCACAAAAGTGATGGAAAAGTTGTTTCAAGGGGACTAACACCTGGACTGTGGCATGCCGGAGGGGGATCCATGGCAAAACTCCCATGGAAAATTACACAGTTGATGCAGAGTCTGCTTTTAATCCATAAAGGGCAGAAATCACCTAACATTGACACCTGTCCTCAAAGCCCCTGATACACACTGACACAGAGCAGAATAGAGACTGTTCCCCGTCCTCAGAGACCATGATACACACTGACACAGAGCAGAATAGAGACTGTTACCCCTACATAGGGTCACTTGGCAGATATGGCGGGGTCGTGGGAGGGGGAGGATGACTTTCACCTCTTCCCCTGTTAGATTCCCGTTGTGCTGTGACATCACCCTTATACGCTGTGTAAAGCATACTATTTAATTTGATCAGCATGGCCACTTGAGTTTTTATAGTTTTCATGCTGCTTGTAGTTTATATATGGTTCACAAAAATCAAACAAACGATAAAGTAAACATGTAAGGATTCAGAATATTCTTTCAAACCCTTACACATTGTGTGTACATACTTTTTGTCTTAAGTTTGTGGCTTTAAAGAGGTTCACGTTGTTTCTATGATGTGCATAACATGTTCTTGTAAATGTTTGTTAAATTTTTCCTGAAATTGTAATTTTTGAATCTGAATAAAGATAGTCAAATCCCTGATACACATTGACACAGAGCGGAATAGAGACTGTTCCCCCTACATAGGGTCACTTGGCAGATATGGATTGACACCTGTCCTCAAAACCCCTGATACACACTGACACAGAGCAGAATAGAGACTGTTCCCCCTACATAGGGTCACTTGGCAGATATGGATTGACACCTGTCCTCAGAGACTATGATACACACTGACACAAAGCAGAATAGAGACTGTTCCCTGTCCACAGAGACCATGATACACACTGACACAGAGCAGAATAGAGACTGTTCACCGTCCACAGAGACCATGATACACACTGACACAGAGCAGAATAGAGACTGTCCCCCCTACATAGGGTCACTTGGCAGGTATGGATTGACACCTGTCCTCAAAGCCCCTGATACACACTGACACAGAGCAGAATAGAGACTGTTCCCTGTCCACAGAGTCCATGATACACACTGACACAGAGCAGAATAGAGACTGTTCCCCGTCCACAGAGACCATGAAACACACTGACACAGAGCAGAATAGAGACTGTTCCCCGTCCACAGAGACCATGATACACACTGACACAGAGCGGAATAGAGACTGTTCCCCCTACATAGGGTCACTTGGCAGATATGGATTGACACCTGTCCTCAAAACCCCTGATACACACTGACACAGAGCAGAATAGAGACTGTTCCCCCTACATAGGGTCACTTGGCAGATATGGATTGACACCTGTCCTCAGAGACCATGATACACACTGACACAGAGCAGAATAGAGACTGTTCCCTGTCCACAGAGACCATGATACACAATGACACAGAGCAGAATAGAGACTGTCCCCCCTACATAGGGTCACTTGGCAGGTATGGATTGACACCTGTCCTCAAAGCCCCTGATACACACTGACACAGAGCAGAATAGAGACTGTTCCCTGTCCACAGAGTCCATGATACACACTGACACAGAGCAGAATAGAGACTGTTCCCCGTCCACAGAGACCATGAAACACACTGACACAGAGCAGAATAGAGACTGTTCCCCGTCCACAGAGACCATGATACACACTGACACAGAGCAGAATAGAGACTGTTCCCTGTCCACAGAGTCCATGATACACACTGACACAGAGCAGAATAGAGACTGCTCCCCGTCCACAGAGACCATGAAACACACTGACACAGAGCAGAATAGAGACTGTCCCCCCTACATAGGGTCACTTGGCAGGTATGGATTGACACCTGTCCTCAAAGCCCCTGATACACACTGACACAGAGCAGAATAGAGACTGTTCCCTGTCCACAGAGTCCATGATACACACTGACACAGAGCAGAATAGAGACTGTTCCCCGTCCACAGAGACCATGAAACACACTGACACAGAGCAGAATAGAGACTGTTCCCCGTCCACAGAGACCATGATACACACTGACACAGAGCAGAATAGAGACTGTTCCCTGTCCACAGAGTCCATGATACACACTGACACAGAGCAGAATAGAGACTGCTCCCCATCCACAGAGACCATGAAACACACTGACACAGAGCAGAATAGAGACTGTTCCCCGTCCACAGAGACCATGATACACACTGACACAGAGCAGAATAGGGACTGTTACCCCTACATAGGGTCACTTGGCAGGTATGGATTGACACCTGTCCTCAAAGCCCCTGATACACACTGACACAGAGCAGAATAGAGACTGTTCCCTGTCCACAGAGACCATGATACACACTGACACAGAGCAGAATAGAGACTGTTCACCGTCCACAGAGACCATGATACACACTGACACAGAGCAGAATAGAGACTGTTCCCCGTCCACAGAGACCATGATACACACTGGCACAGAGCAGAATAGGGACTGTTCCCCCTACATAGGGTCACTTGGCAGGTATGGATTGACACCTGTCCTCAAAGCCCATGATACACACTGGGGGGAGCTACTGTCCTCCCCAACCACTGCGCGGTGGGTGGGGGCCATAAATCACAATGGGGGGGCCTACTTTCTGCAGAGCACACACTGTAGGCCTGAGACACCCACTTGAAGACAAGTAACTGCTATTCAATCTATAACAGTGAAAAAAAAAATTTGGTTTTAAAAGCACGCTATAGAGACACCAGATATGATTGGCAATGTGCACTGGAACAGTTCTGCAGAGCACACACTGTAGGCCTGAGACACCCGCTTGAAGACAAGTAACTGCTATTCAATCTATAACAGTGAAAAACAAATTTTGGTTTTAAAAGCACGCTATAGAGACACCAGATATGATTGGCAATGTGCACTGGAACAGTTCTGCAGAGCACACACTGTAGGCCTGACACACCCGCTTGAAGACAAGTAACTGCTATTCAATCTATAACAGTGAAAAAAAAATTGTTTTTAAAAGCACGCTATAGAGACACCAGATATGATTGGCAATGTGCACTGGAACAGTTCTGGAGAGCACACGCTGAAGGAAGGACTGACAGAGCCGCTTGAAGGACACTGACTGGCTGCTATTAGCTTACACTAGAAACCTTTTTTCTTTGTAAAAGCACGCTAAAGAGACACCAAATATGATTGGCAACTGTCAAAGCACGCTGGAACAGGTCTACAGAGCACATGCTGAAGTAGGCCTGACACCCAGACGCTTGCAGACAACTAACTGCTCTTCTATTACAGTGAAAAAAAATTATTTCTTTTAAATCTAAAGCTTAAGCTATTGTAAAAACAGATATGAGTGGTGGCACTGGGCAAGAGGGCACAGTATCCACTGTGAACCTCACACAGAAGCTGGCAGGCAGGCAACTGCTCTTCTATTACAGTGGAAACAAAATTTTGGTTGTAAAAGCACGCTATAGAGACACCAGATATGAGTGGCAACTGTCAAAGTACGCTGGCAGGGTTGTGCAGGGCACACGCTGAAGGAAGGCCTGACAGAGCCGCTTGAAGGACACTGACTGGCTGCTATTAGCTTACACTGGAAACCTTTTTTCTTTGAAAAAAGCACGCTATAGAGACACCAGATATGAGTGGCAATTGTCAAAGTACGCTGGCAGGGTTGTGCAGGGCACACGCTGAAGGAAGGCCTGACAGAGCCGCTTGAAGGACACTGACTGGCTGCTATTAGCTTACACTGGAAACCTTTTTCCTTTGTAAAAGCACGCTAAAGAGACACCAGATATGATTGGCAACTGTCAAAGCACGCTGGCACAGGTCTGCAGAGCACACGCTTAAGTAGGTCTGACACCCAGACGCTTGCAGACAACTAACTGATCTTCTATTACAGTGAAAAAAAATGATTTCTTTAAAATCTAAAGCTTAAGCTATTGTTAAAACAGATATGAGTGGTGGCACCAGTGGCGTACATACCAGGGTCGCAGGGGTCGCGGCTGCGACCGGGCCCGGCCCACCAGGGGGCCCGGCCGCCCCTGCGACCCGGTATGTACGCACTGGGCCAGCCTCTTCTCCTGGGGGCCCCAGGAGCCGGCCACCTCAGGGCCCCCCGAGGCTGGCCCTGCTTACACCCGGCGGGCAGTCAGGCTGGCCGGTGCGCGAGGGAGCACTCTCCCCTGAGTGCTTCCTCTTCAGCTCCCTCGCGCACCGCAATGATACTGGAGCCGGAAGATGACGTCATCTTCCGGCGCCGGTATCAGTACGCGGCGCGCGAGGGAGCTGAAGAGGAAGCACTCAGGGGAGAGTGCTCCCTCGCGCACCGGCCAGCCTGACTGCCCGCCGGGTGACCGGCCCCCCAGGAGCCCAGCAGCACCACTGGACCCCAGGGAATCCCCTCAGCACTCCAAAAGGTAAGGAGGCTGGGGGGATTAAATTAAAAAAAAAACATGTGTAAGTGAGTGTTAGTGTGAGTGTGTGAGTGTGAGTGTTAGTGTGTGTGAGTGTGTGTGTGTGAGTGAGTGTAAGTGTGTGTGAGTGTGAGTGTTAATGTGTGTGAGTGAGTGTGAGTGTGTGTGAGTGAGTGTTAGTGTGTAAGTGTGAGTGTAAGTGTGAGTGTAAGTGTGAGTGTTAGTGTGTGAGTGTTAGTGTGTGAGTGTTAGTGTGTATGTGTGTTAGTGTGTGTGTGTGTTAGTGTGTGTGAGTGAGTGCTTGAGTGTTAGTGTGTGTGAGTGAGTGTTAGTGTGTGAGTGTGTTAGTGTGAGTGTGTTAGTGTGAGTGTTGGTGTTTGTGTTAGAGTGTGTGTGTGTGTGTCTGCTAGTGAGTGTCAGTGAATGTGTTACTGTGTGTGTCTGTTACTGAGTGTGTTTGTGTGTGTGTGTTAGTGAGTCTGTTTGATGTCTGTTAGTGAGTGTGTGTTTGTCAGTGAGAGTGTATGTTTTGTAAGTGAGTGTGTATTTATGTCTGCCGCTGAGTGTGTCTCTGTCAGTAAATGTGTGTGTCTGTTAGCTAGTGTGTATGCATTTGTTCGTGAGAGTGTGTGTGTGTGTCTTCAGCACTTACCTTTCTCCAGCGCCGGACTCCCATGGCGCTGGGGATCCCTCCGCCTCTCAGCTCCGAATGCGCATGCACGGCAAGAGCCGCGCACACATTCAAACCGTCCATAGGAAAGCATTACTCAATGCTTTCCTATGGACGTTCAGTGTCTTAAAATGGCGGAAGCGCCTCTAGCGGCTGTCAGTGAGACAGCCACTAGAGGCTGGATTAACCCTCAGTGAAACATAACAGTTTCTCTGAAACTGCTATGCTTTCAGCTGCAGGTTTAAAACTAGAGGGACCTGACACCCAGACCACTTCATTGAGATGATGTGATCTGGGTGTCTGTAGTGGTCCTTTAAGTGTGTGTGCATCTGCATGCACTGGCGTACATACCGCGGTCGCAGCCCTGCGACCAGGTGCCCGCCGCCATGTGTTGCTGCCCCGGCCCGCGCAGAGTAAGCGCGAGGGGGGGGGCCCACGGATCAATTTTCGCACCGGGGCCCCATGGGTCATGTGTACGCCACTGGGTGGCACTGACTGTGCAAATGGGCAAGGCATCCAACCTGACACAGAAGCTGGCAGGCAGGCAACTGCTCTTCTATTACAGTGAAAAAAAAATATTTCTTTAAAATCTAAAGCTTAAGCTATTGTTAAAACAGATATGAGTGGTGGCACTGACTGTGCAAATGGGCAAGGCATCCAACCTGACACAGAAGCTGGCAGGCAGGCAACTGCTCTTCTATTACAGTGAAAAAAAATGATTTCTTTAAAATCTAAAGCTTAAGCTATTGTTAAAACAGATATGAGTGGTGGCACTGACTGTGCAAATGGGCAAGGCATCCAACCTGACACAGAAGCTGGCAGGCAGGCAACTGCTCTTCTATTACAGTGAAAACAAATTATTTATTTTAAATCTAAAGCTTAACCAATTGTTAAAACAGATATGAGTGGTGGCACTGGGCAAGTAGGCACAGTATCCAATGTGAACCTCACACAGAAGCTGGCAGGCAGGCACCTGCAATTACATTACACAGGAAAAAAAAAAAAAAAGCAGCCTGATGTTATAGCCCTAAAAAGGGCTTTTTGGGGTGCTGTCCTTACAGCAGAGATCAGATGAGTCCTTCAGGATTGTAGTGGACACTGAATACCCTAGCCTAGCTATCAATTTCCCTATCTAATCAGCAGCAGCTAAACTTTCCCTCCTCTCACTAAGCATGCAGCTTCAGAATGAATCGAAAATGGATGCTGGGAGGGAGGTTGGAGGGTGTGGAAGGGAGGGAGTGCTGCTGATTGGCTGGAATGTGTCTGCTGACCGAGAGGCACAGGGTCAAAGTTTGCCCAATGATGACGAATAGGGGGCGGATCGAATCGCCCATGTGTTCGCCCGCGGCGGCAAACGCGAACACGCTAAGTTCGCTGGGAAATGTTCGCCGGCGGACAGTTCGGTACATCACCAGTTACAAGCCATCTAGTTCTGGCAGTACAAGAAGCATAGTTACAAAATAGAGAGTAGATGTGGATTGTCTCAAATTCTTGTAGACTAAGTACCTCTGGTTTATAGTCTGCAGAAGGTATCAAGTACCTGTGCTAGAATTAATTAAATCACACTGTGACTGACATTCCAACAGACTATGGGGAATCCACAATTATAGTAACCATAGAGTCATTCATACAGACAACCACACCTGTCACATGTTCAATGTTTAACATCAGTTAAATTTAGCATCCATTGCATATGGGGGAAAAGAAAAAGAAAACTCAGAAATCATCAAGAGTCCAGAGGTATAGAGTGGATCTCCAAATAATTCCACATTTTATAAATATATATATATACTTTGAATGTCTAGTACATATTTGGAACAGAGTAAGATGAAATGGAACACGCTCTTTCTGTGAGACATGCTTAAACTGGCATAGTCACTAATGTCTTCATCTAATCTCCACCCAACATTACTGCTTCATGGCAGTCCCCCAAAATGTCTAAATTTCTATATGATATTCTCAATGGCTTGCATAGGAGACTATATTATTTTGTTTCCCACAGATAAAATCGGTGGCGTCTGCTCGACTTGCATTTCGGCGTTAGACTACGTCTTCTCAAGAGCAATGTGGTAACATTTTGAGATCAAGTCTCAGTTTTGTCTGAGATTATTTCTTTTGTTTTTTTCGGTCTAGATTTTGATTTATGCCCGGTTATCCACCGAGCCCTCTTTTTTTTGCATCAGTGGCTTGACATTTATGTCTAGCATATATATATATATATATATATATATATATACATATATATATATAAAAAATAAAAATCTAGACCTATATATGTATATCTAATTATGCATATGAATATTATTGATTTTGTTTCTCTTTAGTTATTATGACTTTTGTTGGCAATTAAAAATGGATTTAGGGGATACAAATATAATTAGATGACAATGTGTGTGTGCGTCATGATGAATCTCTGCTTGATTTGTGATGCAGAATACTTGCCAATGCATTTATACTATGTAAATATATAGGGCCAATCTTGCCCTCACCTCCACCATCAAGAAAAAAAATATATATTTGCAAAATACTACAAATGGGGTAGAGAGCAGGTCTTGTGCAAATATTTTCCATGCATGCGCGCTCACAGGGAACACGACAATTTGCATAACAGTCAGCTGACTGACTCTTGCAGATAATCACTGAAGCAAGCTGATTGGTGGACGAACTGGCTCTAGGAAAGGAAGCTGAAATTGCTGATAAGGAGAAGTGATGCTGCTGCAGAGGAGAGGACAGGAAGGGAACCTCCACACCTCAGTGAAAAGAAATTTAGGGTGCAAATGATAAAGCACCACAACACAGATGATTAAGGGGAATACAAATATATACATATATTTGACCATACTGTTCCCCCAATTGGCCCAACTGAAGCATTTCCAAGTAGAATGTATATTCAAAAAATGTGACAAGCAAAATGAATTATATTCATATAGTGCAACATTGAAATATGGATACTACTAGTCTCTAGCAATGAACTGGAAATATTAAAAATAAATGTAAGACTATTGCTTGTACATATGGTTACAAAACAAGTATTACTTATATGGGAAGAGCTATTTATAAACATTATTTCAGCAGAGATGTTGCTTGTTTCACGATCCTCCATCTCCTTCACTGAATGTGGGAGGGCTGATATGACAGCTTGTAAAACCAGCCGCATGACACATAGTACACAGCTTCTTAGAGCAGAATTACGGTATGTATAATTCTTTTTAGGTGCATGTAGACAGACATTACACAGAGGAATGGGATATCTTGAAACAAATATTAGAAATATATACTTTTCAGTATATAGAATTAAGGAACAAATATAAAAGTCACACATTGAAACCAATGTGGCATAATAAGAAGATAAGCCAAAAAATAAAAAAAATAATACAAAGACAAATAAATCAGAGGCTTCCTCTATACAATATAAGAAAGCCAATAATATATGTAAATGTCTATTTTCACAAATTATGCATTTTTATTTATAACTAATAAAAATGAATCTATAAAACAATGTAATAAATAACCAATCAATACTTACAGTGATGACATTTGATACATGTATGCATGAACCGAAAGTATAACAACTGCCCTACCCACTTCTAAATTTACTAAAAGTTAATATCACTAAAGGAAAAATAAAACACTATTTAATTTAAAATCAAGGACTCAGGCATTAATTTACAATCCATGTAAAATTGCAATAGTAATATTGAGTAGGAGTAACTTACCCAAAGAATGTAGTTTACTTGTTGCCCTGGAAACTCAATATCAGAAAAAACTCCTTCCATCAAGCCACAAGGGAAAGCATAGGAGTATAAGTGAACTCCCATGAGTGGAGGTACACAACACAACGCAACAAATTGCTCATCCATGGCAACCAAGTACCACACAGTATAAAAAAAAAGTAATACACAAAGTGAATTTATGATTACTATTGCAATCCCTGATCTCGAGTAAAACATTTTTACAGAAAGAATAATAATTATAAATATTATCAAAACATTACTTAATTATGATAACCAGCCTATATAAATGGACTAACAAAGCTATGCTTCATACCTGTAAATTAGATATTGCCATTGACTATATTCACATAATTTAATGAATAAAACATAATTGTTCAGAAGTTAAATAATATTTTTCTGAATAATATTAAATCCTCATCACATGATAAAGGGCCACGATTATGTATTACATCAGTAAAGTTTGATAGATTGATGTCTCATTAAAGTGCAGAAAAGTGCAACAATACCAAATTCAATCTAAAAAAAAAAAAGATAATTTTTTTGATGTATAAGTGAATAAAGTACATGACTAAAGTGCGAACCAGCACTTTGGTGAGACTATGCTGGAATGAGACCTGCATCTTGTCCAATAAACACTGAATGGATGCCTCTGTGAGTGGCACTGGCTGGCCTTGGTAAACAGTAGTAACATCACTGCCCATGTATCTAGATGTTGGCGAGGTGGTGCATGTTGTGCCTGTGAGCTCTGTATTGAAGCAGACATGTGGAGGCATATTTTAACGCACATTTGTTTTTGTTCTGCTCCCTGGAATGAATATAGATAATTGTGTGGTGTGTTTGTATAGGGTGCTTGTCATTCAGTTTGCTGTGCTATACTTAGTGGGAGTTCTGCCCCGAAGTGTGCTACCCCACTCACTTCTGGTGTAGCGGATAACCTCTTAACCTCTGGTGTCAGGTACACAGGAACACTCCGGACAAAGGCCGTTGGAAGAACATTATTTATTTGTTTATTTGCATCCGCAAAGTCCCTGTGCCTACTATGGAGTACACGATACACAATGGGCTCCTCGTGACAAAAGAACAAAGATTTTATACCATAAATGATGTATTCCATTTGTATTAAGAAAATACAAAATCGTATTACTACAAATATTATCCAAGTAGTAAGGTACCGCTTATCACTATATGCATTAGCCACTTGTAAGCATTCCTGGCATTCCACACACAGGCCCTGGTCCTGAGTTTCTGTACAGCAATTTAACCACACAAGTGCCAGAAGTTTAATAGGGCATCTTGCAGCTTCTACCACATTCCCCCCTTTGATGGTACAACACCTGGGTACAGGTGATTGACAAGCATCATAACACAATGAGTCCTGTAGGGCTCAAATCAGGCAAAAACAGATGGGGCCATATAGTGTCTTTCCATTGACCTATCATTAATGCCCTGTGTTCCCTTAGGAACTGTTCATATACAGGGGATTCTAGTTTGTTGTCCTCCTTGTGGGGGATTTGGAAAAGGGAGGTTTCAGGGTTCCCAGTACACAGGCTCCCGACCAATCCCTGGGGAGTTCAGAGTAGGCCTTCAGACCACAGATCCAATACATACTATTTGGTGCTTTCCAGGTGGACCCTACAGACAAATTATGATTCTGCTCAGCTTCATGAGGGGGCCTTGGCTTTCAATCGATGGCAGGCATTATTATGGTCATCAAAACACATACTTGTTGGAATTTTCTCCAGCAGGTATTTCCACTTTCTTAAAGTAGAGTTTCAGAGGGTTGTCAGGATTAGAAGAAGTTACTTCCCATGGAGCAGAGGCAGACTTAATTCTGGAGTGTTGGATCAACGGGGTGATCTCAGCAACTTTCACGGTGTACTACTTGGCGTGTGATCTCTCCTCCTATTTGTCAAGGTCCCCTAGGACAATCGGATGTAGTCGACCGTACATAATTTCAAAAGGGGAGTGTCAGGGCTCCGCGGGCGGCTGTGAGGGGAGGCTGCAATCCTCTTGCAGCACTCAAACGCGGTCCCCTCTCCCCTTACCTGTCAGCGAGCGGCGTCCTCTCCTCTTGACACGCCGCTCGCGTCCTCCTCTCCTCCTCCCAGCGGCAGCATGGATAACGCTGCACGCTGGGAGCTGGCACAAATATCTGAATGCCGGGGTCACTCACGTGACCCGGCCTTAAAGCTACAGCACAATAATCACAGTGGGAGGTATAGATATCCCCCACGTGTGATTGTTAATTCTGATTGGAAGTTATCCAATCAGAATTAAGCACAGGATTTAAATACTTACCTTTCCTGTCTCTCAGTGCTCTGTTGTGGTCTTTGATACCTGTGTTGCTTTTTGCTCGTGTGTCTCTCTGGTTACCGTATTTTTGGCTTGTTATTCCGATTCTCCTGCTTTCTCCATTCCTTTGACCTCGGCTTGTTTCTCGTTCTCCTGTTTTCTGGCTCCCTTTACTTGGCTTGTCTCCTGACTATTCTTAGTGTGCTTAACCCAGCCATTCTAAGGACCGGTATTGCACCCTTTACTATCTGTGACCTGTTAGCGTGTTAGGTTCCCGAATCGTGACAGGGAGAGGCTGGTGAGTTTTGTGGGGCGCTCCTGATCCAGAAGAGGACAATGGGGTGCAAGGCATCCCACTTCAGGTTGGTTTCTTGGCACATTTTAGCTAGGTGTAGCTTCAGTATTTGGTTAATTTGCTCTACTTTCCCTGAACTTTGAGGTCTGTAGGCAATGTGCAGTTTTGCCATAAACCCACCTCCACCATCCTGGACATCCAAAGTGTTGCCGGCAGCACACGCCTGCTGACCCGACCAGCAGGGCCGCCATCAGGGCATGACAACCATAACGGTTGTCATGGGCCCGGCGGTCCTGGGGGGCCCCGAGCCCCACATTCATTATGTGCACATATATATATATATATATATATATATAGTGATTTTTCACTATATATATGTGCACAGAGGGCCCCCTGCTACCTGTACAATGAAGAGGAGGCCCAGCAGCACACTCAGTCCTACTTTCCAGCTGCTCTCTGTCTAACTTTCCTTCACCCTGCGGCCGTCAGAGCGTTGCTACTGGTTACTATGGCAACGCTCCGCACAGCACGCATGCCTGTCTCATGAGAGTTAGTCAGAGAGGAGCTGGAAAGGAAGAATGTGTGCTGCTGGGCCCTCTCTTCAATGTACTGCGGCTGGCTCCCTCCACCATGCCACTGGATCAACAGGAAATGTGATCTCCCCCCTCTCTGGCACGGTAAGAACCAGGGAGGGGGGAATAAAATTGAAATAAACACAAATAAATAAAAAAAAAATACTCCCCTCCCCCCTTTTTTACACACACACAATGAATCCTTACAAGCACACTCTGCACTACACGCACACACTACATTCACTAAACACACTCTGCACTACACACACACTACATTCACTAAACACACTCTGCACTACACACACACACTACATTCACTAAACACACACTGCACTCACTACAAACACTACATTTACTAAACACACTCTGCACTACACACACACACACACTACATTCACTATACACATTTTGCTCTACACACACACACACTACATTCACTATACACATTTTGCTCTACACACACACTACATTCACTATACACATTTTGCTCTACACACACTATACACATTTTGCAATACACATACACTACATTCACTATACACTCTCTGCACTCACTACAAACACTACATTCACTAAACACACTCTGCACTACACACACTACATTCACTAAACACCCTTTGCACTACACACACTACATTCACTAAACACACTTTGCACTACACACACACACACCCACTACATTCACTATACACACGTTTCACTCACTACACACTACATTTACTAAACACGCACGACACTACACACACACACACTACATTCACTAAACACACTTTGCACTCACTACAAACACACTACATTCACTACAAACACACTACATTCACTATACACACTACACCCACTACAAAAACACACACCCTGCATTCACTATGCACACACCTACATTCACTACACACACACTCTGCATCTAATGCATGCGTACAAACATTACATACATTACACAAAACTTACAATATGCATCCACTATACACACTGCATCCATGACACACATACTGCATCCACTATACACACTGCATCCATGACACACATACCGCATCCACTATACACATTCTACATCCACTATACACACTGCATCCATGACACACATACCGCATCCACTACACACATTCTACATCCACTATACACACTGCATCCATGACACACATACTGCATCCACTATACACACACACACACACTTCATCCTTGTGGGCGGACTCGTGGCTGGCCCCGGGGGCCCAGATCTTGAGCTGTGTCAGGGGCCCTAAAATTTCTGATGGCAGCCCTGCCGACCAGTACTGACCATATCCAAGGGCCCCAAGGGGCAGCGTCCACCCTGTCCTGCTCTGTGCACCTACTCTTGCGTGGCACGGTCGACGTCGACTCAGCCCTCTCCGAGATGCCCTGAGGGGGCCAGGACAACGCAAGGGCGTGACTCTGATCCTGTGCCCCTTTCACTGGCACCACCATGCGCTGCCCTTGCCCAGCACCAACAAGCCGTGACACCGTCATGCAATGTCCATACCATGTCGAACCAGCACCACTCCTGAGGCCGTTCTCCCTCCTGCCCCCTAGGCCACTAGCCAGGTCCCTTGCCCGACTCCCAAAGGGCCCCAGCCCAGTCCCAGTGACACCCCTAGCAGAGGAGGGGCCCACTGCAGCAACCACGGATAAAGCTTTTTTCCTGGGCCCTGTGACGGTCCCTGATGGCCCTGGGGCCCCTCTGAGCTGCTTTAACCCCCCTCAGGGGGACCAGTTGCTCCACTAACACCAAGGTCACCTGCCTGCTTGTGGGATGCTCCTCCAGCGACACTGCTCCAGGTCCTCCTGGAAACAGCAGGCTTGCTGTACCGTCTCCCGCTGCCAGGGGGTGCCCTCCCGGCAGACGACACTGTGATCTGCAGTCCCGGGCTCCCACTGCCGACCGCAGTAGGGCCTGCGCCCAGCTCAGCTTCCCCCAACTGGGGAGCCGCACTGCCGTCCGCTTGGCCATGCGGCCGCATCCACGGCCTCACCAGGGGGTAAAGTACCGTCCCCGAGCCCCATGCTCAGGCCTCCAACCTTGCGACTCCATGCTGACACCTCCATGCCATCCCCGCCAGCGGGCCTGATGTCCCGGCCTGGGCTAAGCCTCTGTGATGGCCTCCTACTCTGCACCAGGTTGCCGGTCCCACCGCCTCTCCTGATCCCCGACAGGGCCAGTACCAGGTGCTCCTGCACCCATGCCGCTACACGATCCCGCGCTGCTCCACCGGATCCATCTTTTGGGCATTGAACCTGCAGAAAGAGAAAACCAAAATACCTATAAGGTCCAAACTGCAGACATGAGTTGCACACACATTTGCACAGGTAAGCAAATTAAAAGTGACTAATTCTAAAATGGCTGTCTATTTATACTGGGCCAACCCCTTAACACTCCAACTCCCAATCCCAGGGGGCCTTCCCCCTATGCCCACCTCCTAGCTCTGTCAAGCCCCATTCCACTAAGCTTAGCTTGTTCCATAGCAGTGCCTCTTGTACTGCTATATGAACATTACTACACTTTTGGTTTCTTATTTGCCACAGACTGCGACCTTGAGAGTATGCATCTCCTAGATGGTGTTTAGAAAGAACCCCTCCATTTTAACTTTATATTTTACTGAGGGCAGCAAGCAGCTGTTCCCCTCCTTTTTATTTATTATATTTTATTCTTTGATAGTGACTAGAGGGAATCTGTATGTGACTTTCTTATAGTGTGACATGCCTCAGTTTCAAAACAGCATAACATTTTCAGGAGTGGTTGCTAGTATAATAATTGTCTATGTACAAGTGGTACCCCATGTTTTTTTGTAACTTAGAAGCGCCATATGGAAATATAACCAAACAACTTACTTGCACAATGGATTAGCATCTATTTTTTTATTCATGATTCTGAATTCTTAAAAAAATACGTAATTAATGGGCAATAAATTTGGTGGATGACTAAATGTTAATTTTATTCATAGATGAAGTGAGAAGTGATTAATAGAGGGACAAAATACATGTTTTAAGGCCATAGGCCTATATTTGTGGTAGGAGTTTGAATCTATCTTAGCATATTAAAAAAAAAACTATTACCCTCTTACCTGGGCTGTTCTTTTTCAGGTGATACATTACCTTGGTTACCACGTGGACTTTTTTTTTTTTTTGTAGACTGTTCATTGAAATATGTACCCTTCAATACTTTTTTTTTAATTTTAAGTTCCTCCTGAACGTTCAAGCATTGCTCATGGATTGGGAGGAACTTCTATTTATTCTGGTTACTGTAGAGTGTTCGTTCAGCTTTTGTGTTATATTCATTTCCGAATAGATACTTTACTGTTGGAATTAATAATAGTGACAGTTATCATTATATTATTTTCACATAGCTCACAACTTTTGTTCTAAATTCCTAATTTCAAATTACTCCTTTACTCTATTTTGGGGGTTCATCTACTAAAATGGGTTTCCGACTGGTTATAATTTGTACTTAAATTAACTTGTTAGACTAGTTGTTATGGCTCATTCTTCATTATTTACTTATAAGCTAACTCTAGCTGGTCATTTACATGTCCCCATAGCGTTCTTTTCTTACACAATTATGCACAATGTTTCTTTATTATCCATGCATTAAACACACTGGGCATATGTTATGTTTTTCACTTATACTTGCTTGACTGGTCTGGTGGTTTAGAATTATAAAATATATTTATGCTTGTACCTATCTGCAAACTTTCTTATAGGCTCTTTAGATGAGGTCTTTCATGGCCCCTGACATATTCGCAAAGTTATTCATCAGTTATGCTCTGTCTAGGTTAAGGTACTTTTATTACGTTTGATTCAATGTACACCTTTTTTACATCCTGGAATCACCACGTTGCCTGTGTTCTCACTTGTTGGGTTACGTATTTAACGCAGCATTCTAAACAACTTTCTGCCCATCGGTCCTTGTGGAATGGCGTGTGGCTTGCCTTTTAGCATTGACCCTTGTATGGTCCACAATAGGCATACATTAACAGTTTAACGATATAATTACGGCTTCAATTCATAACGTTTTTTTTTTCCCCTCTTATCTATCACTCCTGTTTAGACTCCTTTCTATACTTTCCTTACATTAGAGGATATGGTGTATTTCAGCGTTCCTCAGGTATATTCACTTCCCTTAATATAACATCATTATTATCCACATATTATTATTATTATATGCATAAGTATACATATTGATTTTCCTCATAGGTCTCTATTCGAATTTTCCCACTTCTTTTTGGTATGTGGATTGCCTTCCCCTTTTTACTTTCTATTCTTTTTATTCATACCTCAGTAATGTTGTTTTAGATGCTTTCGATTTTTATCATGGATTAGATGATTTTTTTGATACAGAGTTGTTGGGATAATCTTTGATAATATTGCGACAATGTTCTGTCAATCTTGTTTTTAAACATTGTGGGGTCATCCAAACATATTGGAGTAGGTATATTACATTTTTAGTAGTACAATAGTGATGTACCGAACTGTCCGGCAGCGAACAGTTCCCGGCGAAATTAGCGTGTTCGCGTTCGCCACGGCGGGCGGACACATGCGCAGTTCGATCCGCCCCCTATTCGTCATCATTGGGCAAACTTTGACCCTATGCCTCTCGGTCAGCAGACACATTACAGCCAATCAGCAGCACTCCCTCCATTCCACACCCTCCAACCTCCCTCCCAGCATCCATTTTCGATTCATTCGGAAGATGCATGCTTAGTGAGAGGAGGGAAAGTTTAGCTGCTGCTGATTACATAGGGAAAATGATAGCTAGGCTAGGGTATTCAGTGTCCACTACAATCCTGAAGGACTCATCTGATCTCTGCTGTAAGGACAGCACCCCAAAAAGCCCTTTTTAGGGCTATAACATCAGGCTGCTTTTTTTTTTTTTTTTTCCTGTGTAATGTAATTGCAGGTGCCTGCCTGCCAGCTTCTGTGTGAGGTTCACATTGGATACTGTGCCTATTTGCCCAGTGCCACCACTCATATCTGTTTTAACAATAGGTTAAGCTTTACATTTAAAATAAATATTTTTTTTTCACTGTAATAGAAGAGCAGTTGCCTGCCTGCCAGCTTCTGTGTGAGGTTCACATTGGATACTGTGCCTATTTGCCCAGTGCCACCACTCATATCTGTTTTAACAATAGGTTAAGCTTTACATTTAAAATAAATATTTTTTTTTCACTGTAATAGAAGAGCAGTTGCCTGCCTGCCAGCTTCTGTGTGAGGTTCACATTGGATACTGTGCCTATTTGCCCAGTGCCACCACTAATATCTGTTTTAACAATAGGTTAAGCTTTACATTTAAAATAAATATTTTTTTTCACTGTAATAGAAGAGCAGTTGCCTGCCTGCCAGCTTCTGTGTGAGGTTCACATTGGATACTGTGCCTATTTGCCCAGTGCCACCACTCATATCTGTATTAACAATAGGTTAAGCTTTACATTTAAAATAAATATTTTTTTTCACTGTAATAGAAGAGCAGTTGCCTGCCTGCCTGCCAGATTCTGTGTGAGGTTCACATTGGATACTGTGCCTATTTGCCCAGTGCCACCACTCATATCTATTTTAACAATAGGTTAAGCTTTACATTTAAAATAAATATTTTTTTTTCACTGTAATAGAAGAGCAGTTGCCTGCCTGCCAGCTTCTGTGTGAGGTTCACATTGGATACTGTGCCTATTTGCCCAGTGCCACCACTCATATCTGTTTTAACAATAGGTTAAGCTTTACATTTAAAAAAAAAAAAAAAAATTCACTGTAATAGAAGAGCAGTTAGTTGTCTGCAAGCGTCTGTGTTTCAGGCCTACTTCAGCGTGTGCTCTGCAGACCTGTGCCAGCGTGCTTTGACAGTTGCCAATCATATCTGGTGTCTCTATAGCGTGCTTTTACAACCAAAATTTTGTTTCCACTGTAATAGATGAGCAGTTGCCTGCCTGCCAGCTTCTGTGTGAGGTTCACATTGGATACTGTGCCTATTTGCCCAGTGCCACCACTCATATCTGTTTTAACAATAGGTTAAGCTTTACATTTAAAATAATTTTTTTTTTCACTGTAATAGAAGAGCAGTTAGTTGTCTGCAAGCGTCTGTGTTTCAGGCCTACTTCAGCGTGTGCTCTGCAGACCTGTGCCAGCGTGCTTTGACAGTTGCCAATCATATCTGGTGTCTCTATAGCGTGCTTTTACAACCAAAATTTTGTTTCCACTGTAATAGAAGAGCAGTTGCCTGCCTGCCAGCTTCTGTGTGAGGTTCACATTGGATACTGTGCCTATTTGCCCAGTGCCACCACTCATATCTGTTTTAACAATTGGTTAAGCTTTCGATTTAAAAGAAATAATTGAAGATTATATTAGCTTTAGTGTACTAATAATCTTAATTTTAGTAATGACAGGAGGCGAATATTTGCATATCTTTCTTTACTGAAAACTCCAGCAGCATAGAAACAGTAACAACCAATCAGAGAAAAGATATGGTGCCCATAAAAGGCCCTGTCTATGACATCACTTCCTCTTTCTTTGAAGCGAAACAATAAGTAACAACAAGAGACATAATGATATTACGTCAACAGTTCAACAACATATTAGAATATCCAACTCCAGTAGTTCCGCGATGCAGAGGTATGGAAGGTGAATCTTTGTCTCGATGAGAGGACGTTCACGCTGCAAGAAAAAGAAAAAGGTGAAAGGTTTCTGGCGTGATAACTTGTCCGCATACAATAAGCATTAAGCATCTGACATACCAACGAACATTAGAGTGTGAAACATATCAATATATATTAATACTAAAGCAATGATATTTAAGAAGCTATAAACACAACATAATTCAAGGTTCGTGTCTAATATTCAACCTATACAAGACCCTCAAGATACAGGTCTAATTAGCAAACATACAAACCATAACGTACTTACCTTCCTGAACATAAGGGCATATTCTGGTCCACACGAGGAAACATGGGAGGGATCCTATAGGGTGGGAAATATTCGCCTCCTGTCATTACTAAAATTAAGATTATTAGTACACTAAAGCTAATATAATCTTCAATTTTACCACATGACAGGAGGCTTCATATTTGCATTTTTAAAGCTTTGAATTGACCAATGTGAAGGAAGCATGAGATGTTGTCGAAATAGAATGTTCCAAACGTACTTTCTCGCGCCCTGACCGCGCAGCATATAATGCTGGCTAGGGGAGCGTCGGCCCGAAATTTGCTTGTGAGACCGCCGCTCCCCTGACCGAGTGGGCTCCGAAACAAGGTTCGACGCCCGCGAAAGACCATAGCCAGCGGACCCATCTGGCCAGTGTTGCGGTAGTCACCGGTCCATGAGGGTTCACGTACGACGTCAGGAGGTGACCCGTCGAATGAGTTCGGAGGGGGGTATTGATATCGGCATACCCATTAGCATTCTGACCACGCATAGTGTGGTGTCTGACACTGAAGACGAATCGGACTTAGTTCGTCTCGACATGGTAAAGGCAACCCCGTCTGGTGTGAGAGAGAAGCCATCCATATCGCAAGCCCTAACGTCCGCCACACATCTAAATGAGTCGAGGCATAATAAGAGGGCTAGTGTGGCTGAAAGTTGTTTCAGTGACAAACCAGGATTGTCCGGCCATTCCCTAAGGGATCTAAGCACCACATCCACCTGTCAGCGGTGTGAGTACTTGGGTGCCAGGGGTCTCGATAATTCGGCACACCGTAGTAGTCGACAAAACCAGTGAATATTGAACTACTGGCCTGCCCTGTACCGGAACGTGCGCCGCCGATATGGTGGGTCAGATCGCGTTGAGGGATCGACATGACCGACCCACGAGACCAGGTGTGACAGATGGTAAGGATCAGCGTGACAGGTGCGGTAAAGGGGTCGGAATCCCTTTCCACCCACCAGTCACACCAGGCCGACCAGGCAGGAAATAGCATTTCCTGGTGCCGGGAGCCTACGAGTCCCATAGAAGGACTTAGTTGATGCAATAGGTCGTGGATTGACCAGGAGCCCCTGAAACCGTCCAGGCCACTAGTGCCAGTTGTCCTTCCCTGACAAGGGAGTGAGCTTCCCCTCGCGGGCCCATCAGAAGTAGAGGAAAGTCAGGGAGTAGTAGAGGGTCTTCGCGAGACATCTCCAGGCGATCCGGCAACCGCGGTTGATTTGTCCGAGGGGTGTCATGAGCAGGAGCGATATCTTGTGGGTACGTGTGTATCGAAGCACCCTTGCTATTGTGGAGAACGGCTGGGACACATCCACCGCTTCGCATCCGGAGGAAGAGTCAAGGATCGTTCAGCCAATTCAAGTTTGTATGTGAAGTAATCACCATCGAAATTCCGTCCTCCTTTCTGCTGACCGTGAGATCCAGTGGTCGTAAGAGTGGCCGGTGCGTACGTATCTCGCCAACAGCTGTTGCATGGCCCTGTAGTGTAGTGGGCCAGGGAATATCGCTTGTATGGAGGGGGAGAGGAGGAGAGGAATCCCGCAATCCGGCTAGTATCCTGAGAGGAATCGTATCCAACCTTAGAGTGTGTCTGACCTCTATCCTCATAGAGGCGATCTTTGCCCTAGACCGACGCGGAACGTGGTTCTCCAAGCCGATGTCGAAACCGAGGAATTGGCCCAACTCGGATGGATAAGCGATCTTAGTTTGTGTACTACCAAATGTGTAAACCAGTCGTTATCGCTTAGGCGGTCTTGTAGAAAATTTCCTCCATCTTGAAGTGTTTGTATACCACGTGGGAGTTCCATTGATGTAGCCTCCTGGCTTCTGCTTGACCAGGAAAACATCTGAGGAAGCCTTCCCCTCCGGTGCATATTGGATTGCGCCCTTCTTGAAAAGGGGTGCGGATTTCTCTGTCCACGAGGCGTTCCAGTTCTGCCAGCATGCGTAATGGAGGCGAAAGGGCGACCTGAACGGCTGTGATAAAAAATTCTGTGAGATAGCCTTGTAGTGTCTGGAGAATTGGAAACAGTCATCTATGTAGGTCGACTCACTAGTAGAGAAGCGAGTAAGAAAATATCCGAGGACTGTGTATACGATCTGGAACCTGTCGCCCAGAAGCGGCTGGCGGCTCGGTTCCGCTACCGACCAGTCCTCCCAAAAACATCTTTCCCCGTAGGGGAGACTTGAATAGATTTACGTGCTCCTTGAGTCCTGCCATGAACACTACTTCAAATAGTAGGCCTTGTGCTTTTGGGGCGAATTCTTGTCTTTCCTAAGTCCCATAATGTGTTGTTGATGCGCACCAGAACAGAATTGTGTCTGTCGGCGCATAGTACGTCATCCATTGAGCTCGGGCGCAACTACCACTTGTCTGGTAGCAGTGGTCTGGGGTATTTGGCCCTGAGGCGTGCGCATACTTCCATCCCCAGAGGGTTGCGCGGCCAATAGCGTTCCTCCAGGAACGGTCCGTCTTCGGTCACTCTGGTTTAGTGCCGCTATTGCTATCTCTGCCTCGGCCGCTGTCACAGAGTCAGGTTTCCCTAACGTACTTCGAGGAAGTGTCCATCAAGCGATGTGGGGCAGAGCCCATAACAGAACCTTCTCCACTGAGGCCGCTACAGCGGCGTTTGTCATTGCTTAGAAATCTTGGGAAGGTTGAGAGTGTCCACCATGACTCATTCCCGTCCTGTTTGGAGACAGTGGTAGTCAGTGGGAGTAGTGTTTGAGGATCAGCACGTAGGGGTGCTAGACTCCTGTTAGAACTGGGGATCACCCGGGTAAAATGGTTTGACTTGCCTGTTTAGTTTGTTTGAGTGTATGAATACCTGTGCCAAGTGTAGAGGGGTCACCTCTATTAGTGTAATCTGGCTACTGAGAGCCGCGGTGCAGGCGCGACTGACTGGTAGTGGTGTTAAGTCAGGTTAGCCGGGTCCACCACAAATGTACGCCAGAGCTGTATGTACGGTATTAAATTATACCGGTTGATTATAGAGGCGCGTGGGGCCTGTCTCCATAAGGTCTGTAACCGCAGGACCCACGTCTGTTCGGGTGGATTCATCCCAGGTGGTGTGCCATGGTAACCCAGAGGACACTTACATCAAAGGTAATGGTCTGTCAGTGACCTCGCATGCATATCTGGGGGGTCAACCCAGGTGGCGTGCCATGAAAAAGTACCCAGAGGACACCCACATCATAATTATTGGCACCTTGCAAGTATTGCATGCATATCTGGGGGTCACCCCAGGTGGTGTGTCATGTAAAAAACAACCCAGAGGACACCCACGTTCAATATGTACCCTAGGCACCGTAAATATACATATACGTAGCCCTGTAAAGGGTACTACGCAGTACACTCAGTTTCCTTAGTGGTCCTGCCGTCAAACCGTATCCTGCATGGTACTGTTGCTTTAAAGTAAACTGACAGGCAGTGAGAGGGCTGTATATGCACGTAGTAAGTGAAATCAGGGCTGTATGTGTTTATCTCTTGAAAAATACAGGCCCTTGTGCATATCATCGGGGTTCACCCCGGGTGGTGTGCCGTGGCAATCAGAGGACACCCACATCAATTGAAATGGGCCGTCAGCACCCTTGCATGCATATCTGGGGGGTCACCCCAGGTGGTGTGCCATGAAAAAATACCCAGAGGACACCCACATAAATTTTTTGCACCCTTGGGTACAGTAATGTAATATAACCCTGTGCCGGGTAATCAGTATAATATTCCCTTTGAAGGGTATTGCAGTCTTTGATCCCCTGAGGGGAAAAAACGTTGCCTCAAAAGGTTGACTACCATTGCTATAGCCAGTGTGTAATTCCACAGCAGACTGAACTCTTGCTGAACTCTTGCTGCACAGGGGAGTTGAACTCATGGAGGAAAACTCCCAGTGCAAGCCTTTAACCACTGAGTGACCAGCGAGGCAGTATGGCAGTTAAGGTATGTATATCATATATAGTACAGCCTCCATACCAAAGAAACTCAATTGTGCAGGATGGAGAGTAATGCCTACCACAAACTTAAATTTGTACCTTAGAAACTGGTACATAGGTAAAATAGGACACTTATTAAACTAATAGGTTAAATTTAAACGTAGATAATGAATGTTATTTACAAATATGTGAGAAAAGGTCCTTATATATATCCTGCTTTTATTGCCAGTAAAATGACCTTGTTGGTCATGAAAAAATACCCAGAGGACACCCACATAAATGTCACCCTTGGGTGCAGTAATGAGGTATGACCCTGTATAGGGAAACAATATAATATACCCTGGATGGGTAAAGTGATACCACCAAATTCCCCTGAGGGGAGGGAATATAAGCATATGTCACTTTAAATTGCTTGTATCATATCAGCAGGGACACTGATAGCTTGTATAATAATAAGCCTTCAACTACAAATGTATATTATATGCATGCACTCCACTTGCCTCACTGAGGCAGATATACAGGAAAACGTAAAAAATGAAAAAATGAAACTTTTTCACCCTTTGGGGTAGGATGCAGAAATGTAACTCTCCCCTGCACCAGAACGAAAGTGGCTAGGGGAGAGAGCGGGGAGTCACCCTGAGGGCAATCCCCGGTACCGTGGCGGCGGTCGGGTGAATACCGAGTCGCCGTGATGGAAGAGAGACGGTCGCCGCGGATCTCGCGATAACCGCGAGATCCAAGATGGCCGCCGGCCGCGTGGGGAAGGGGTTCCCACTCGCGGCCGCTAGCGAAACGCAGAACGCGGCAATCACAAAGCAAACACAGTAATAACAATAACCCCGGCTACCCTCCACCCGTCCCCACCAGCCCCTGTATAATAGCAGGCAGGTCCGCGCGGCGAGCGAGGCACGGGCAGCCGCGCCGCCCGCGGATCGCCTGGAAAGTGTGGTAGAGATATAAGGCAAAATACAGGGACAGTTAGAGACAGAGAGGGGGGAAAACGGGTACAGGTAGACAGGGTATTAAGAATGTTAGATCAAAATAAAACGGTACAGAATACAGAATAACAAGGAATAATTAATATGAAGCATCAGGTAAAAAATACTCTGACCTGTTGATGGCTGGAGCAGCAGCAAAGAAAGAGGAAGTGATGTCATAGACAGGGCCTTTTATGGGCACCATATCTTTTCTCTGATTGGTTGTTACTGTTTCTATGCTGCTGGAGTTTTCAGTAAAGAAAGATATGCAAATATGAAGCCTCCTGTCATGTGGTAAAAATTTTTTTCACTGTAATAGAAGAGCAGTTAGTTGTCTGCAAGCGTCTGTGTTTCAGGCCTACTTCAGCGTGTTCTCTGCAGACCTGTGCCAGCGTGCTTTGACAGTTGCCAATCATATCTGGTGTCTCTTTAGCGTGCTTTTACAACCAAAATTTATTTCCACTTTAATAGAAGAGCAGTTGCCTGCCTGCCAGCTTCTGTGTGAGGTTCACATTGGATACTGTGCCTATTTGCCCAGTGCCACCACTCATATCTGTTTTAACAATTGGTTAAGCTTTCGATTTAAAAGAAATAATTTTTTTTCACTGTAATAGAAGAGCAGTTAGTTGTCTGCAAGCGTCTGTGTTTCAGGCCTACTTCAGCGTGTGCTCTGCAGACCTGTGCCAGCGTGCTTTGACAGTTGCCAATCATATCTGGTATCTCTTTAGCGTGCTTTTACAACCAAAATTTTGTTTCCACTGTAATAGAAGAGCAGTTGCCTGCCAGCTTCTGTGTGAGGTTCACATTGGATACTGTGCCTATTTGCCCAGTGCCACCACTCATATCTGTTTTAACAATTGGTTAAGCTTTAGATTTAAAAGAAATAATTTGTTTTCACTGTAATAGAAGAGCAGTTAGTTGTCTGCAAGCGTCTGTGTTCAGGCCTACTTCAGCGTGTGATCTGCAGACCTGTGCCAGCGTGCTTTGACAGTTGCCAATCATATCTGGTGTCTCTTTAGCGTGCTTTTACAACCAAAATTTTGTTTCCACTGTAATAGAAGAGCAGTTGCCTGCCTGCCAGCTTCTGTGTGAGGTTCACATTGGATACTGTGCCTATTTGCCCAGTGCCACCACTCATATCTGTTTTAACAATTGGTTAAGCTTTCGATTTAAAAGAAATAATTTTTTTTCACTGTAATAGAAGAGCAGTTAGTTGTCTGCAAGCGTCTGTGTTTCAGGCCTACTTCAGCGTGTGCTCTGCAGACCTGTGCCAGCGTGCTTTGACAGTTGCCAATCATATCTGGTGTCTCTTTAGCGTGCTTTTACAACCAAAATTTTGTTTCCACTGTAATAGAAGAGCAGTTGCCTGCCTGCCAGCTTCTGTGTGAGGTTCACATTGGATACTGTGCCTATTTGCCCAGTGCCACCACTCATATCTGTTTTAACAATTGGTTAAGCTTTCGATTTAAAAGAAATAATTTTTTTTCACTGTAATAGAAGAGCAGTTAGTTGTCTGCAAGCATCTGTGTTTCAGGCCTACTTCAGTGTGTGCTCTGCAGACCTGTGCCAGCGTGCTTTGACAGTTGCCAATCATATCTGGTGTCTCTTTAGCGTGCTTTTACAACCAAAATTTTGTTTCCACTGTAATAGAAGAGCAGTTGCCTGCCTGCCAGCTTCTGTGTGAGGTTCACATTGGATACTGTGCCTATCTGCCCAGTGCCACCACTCATATCTGTTTTAACAATTGGTTAAGCTTTCGATTTAAAAGAAATAATTTTTTTTCACTGTAATAGAAGAGCAGTTAGTTGTCTGCAAGCGTCTGTGTTTCAGGCCTACTTCAGCGTGTGCTCTGCAGACCTGTGCCAGCGTGCTTTGACAGTTGCCAATCATATCTGGTGTCTCTTTAGCGTGCTTTTACAACCAAAATTTTGTTTCCACTGTAATAGAAGAGCAGTTGCCTGCCTGCCAGCTTCTGTGTGAGGTTCACATTGGATACTGTGCCTATTTGCCCAGTGCCACCACTCATATCTGTTTTAACAATTGGTTAAGCTTTCGATTTAAAAGAAATAATTTTTTTTCACTGTAATAGAAGAGCAGTTAGTTGTCTGCAAGCGTCTGTGTTTCAGGCCTACTTCAGCGTGTGCTCTGCAGACCTGTGCCAGCGTGCTTTGACAGTTGCCACTGATATCTTGTGTCTCTATAGCGTGCTTTTACAACCAAAATTTGTTTTTCACTGTTATAGATTGAATAGCAGTTACTTGTCTTCAAGCGGCTCTGTCAGTCCTTCCTTCAGCGTGTGCTCTGCAGAACTGTTCCAGTGCACATTGCCAATCATATCTGGTCTCACAGTAGCTTGCACGCATAGTACCACTAATCCCAAAAAAAATGACAGGCAGAGGCAGGCCACCCCGCAGGGGCCGTCGTGGTCGTGGTTCTGTGATTCCCTTTTGCCCTAGAATAATGCCCAGTTTTCAGAAGCCACGTACCCTGAACTTGAAAAGTTCTGAGGACTTAGTTGACTGGCTAACACAGGACACCCAATCTTGTACAGCCTCCGCTTGGAACCTTGACGCACCATCCTCCTCCAGCTTAGCTTCAGGCACCTCTCAAGATAGCACTCAGCCGCCTGCCGCCACCACCAAAACTAGCACCACAGCTGCTTTACTTGGTATGTCAGAGGAGTTATTCACACACCCGTTTGAAGAAATGAGTGATGCGCAACCATTATTGCTAGAGGATGTAGATAACAGGGATATGTCTCAGGCAGGCAGCATTAAACACATGGAGGTACGGTGTGATGATGATGATGTTGTACCCGCTGTTGCTTCCTTTTCTGAGTTGTCAGATACAAGCGAAGTGGTTGATGATGACGATGCGTCCATGGATGTCACGTGGGTGCCCGCTAGAAGAGAAGAAGAACAGGGCGAAAGTTCAGATGGGGAGACAGAGAGGAGGAGGAGGAGACCAGTTCGAAGCAGGGGGGGGGTCGTCGCAAGGAGCTAGTGGCACAGTCAGACAGCATGCATCGGCACCCGGGGTCAGCCCGACAGCACGCCAATCAACGCATGCTGTGTCCACCACCAGAATGCCGTCATTGCAGAGCTCAGCAGTGTGGCATTTTTTTTGTGTGTCTGCCTCTGACAACAGCGATGCCATTTGCAACCTGTGCCAAAGGAAACTGAGTCGTGGGAGGTCCAACACCCACCTAGGTACAACTGCTTTGCGTAGGCACATGATCTCACATCACAAACGCCTATGGGATCAACACATGAGTACAAGCAGCACGCCTACTCTAAGCCGCCATCCTCCTCCTGGTCCAGCATCTTCAGCCACGTCAACCACTGCTGTCCTTCTTGCACCCTCTCAACCATCCGCCACTCCGTCTCCCGCCTTGAGCAGTTCCCGCTCATCTGCCCACAGTCATGTGTTTCTGTCAAGGACATGTTTGAGCGTAAGAAGCCAATGTCGCCAAGTCACCCCTTGCCCAGCGTCTGACAGCTGGCTTGTCCGAACTATTAGCCCGCCAGCTTTTACCATACAATCTGGTTGAGTCTGAGGCGTTCAAAAAATGTGTAGCTATTGGGACACCGCAGTGGAAGGTACCCGGCCGGAATTTCTTTTCACAAAAGGCAATCCCCAACTTGTACTCGATTGTGCAAAAAGAAGTCATGGTATGTCTGGCACACAGTGTTGGGGCAAGGGTCCATCTGACCACTGATACCTGGTCTGCAAAGCATGGTCAGGGCAGGTATATCACCTACACTGCACATTGGGTAAGCCTGCTGACGGCTGACAAGCAAGGAATGCGTGGCATTGCAGAGGAGTTGGTGACACCGCCACGAATTGCAGGCAGTCCTGCTGCCACCTCCTCTACTCCTCCTACTCCATCCTCTTCCATAACCTCCTCGGCTGAGTCCTCTTGTGCCGCTGCTTCTTGCTCCACATCAATGGCACCCCCCGAACTCCCCAGGTACTATTCCACATCCCGGATACGGCAGTGTCACGCCGTCTTGGGTTTGACTTGCTTGAAAGCAGAGAGTCACACCGGACAAGCACTCCTGTCCGCCCTGAACGCACAGGTGGAAAAGTGGCTGACTCCGCAGCAACTGGATATCGGCAAAGTGGTGTGTGACAACGGAAAAAATTTGATAGCGGCATTGAAGTTGGGCAAGTTGACACATGTGCCGTGCATGGCACATGTGTGTAATCTGATCATACAACGCTTTGTGCATAAGTACACAGGCTTACAGGACGTCCTGAAGGAGGCCAGGAAGGTGTGTGGCCATTTCAGGCATTCCTACACGGCCATGGCTCACTTTGCCGATATCCAGCGGCGAAACAACATGCCAGTGAGGCGCTTGATTTGCGACAGCCCTACACGTTGGAATTCAACACTCCTAATGTTCGACCGCCTGCTCCAACAAGAAAAAGCTGTTAATGATAATGAATATTTGTATGACCGGGGTGCTAGGACAGCCTCTGGGGAGCTGGGAATTTTTTTGCCACGTTACTGGACGCTCATGCGCAATGCCTGTAGGCTCATGCGTCCTTTTGAGGAGGTGACAAACCTAGTCAGTCGCAGTTGTGTGTGTGCGTGTGTATGGCTGTCTGCCTGTGTGTGTGTGTGTGACAGGGTGAAGATTTCTTGCACATGGGTGTGACAGGGTGAAGATTTCTTGCACAGGGCGCCCAAAGGCCTAAGGCTGGCCCTGCGCATGGGTCAGTGGCTCTGCACCAGACTTCCCTCCAATTGATAAAAGTTAAAGGATTTCAAGTGGACTGATTACAATTACAGGGCCTCTAAAGAGTCCTGTATTGTTATTTGTCGTCACTACCTTCCCGCATCGGGAAGATTTCTTGCACAGGGCGCCCAAAGGCCTAAGGCTGGCCCTGCGCATGGGTCAGTGGCTCTGCACCAGTCTTCCCTCCAATTGATCAAAGTTAAAGGATTTCAAGTGGACTGATTACAATTACAGGGCCTCTAAAGAGTCCTGTATTTTTATTTGTCATCACTACCTTCCCGCGTCGGGAAGATTTCTTGCACAGGGCGCCCAAAGGCCTAAGGCTGGCCCTGCGCATGGGTCAGTGGCTCTGCACCAGACTTCCCTCCAATTGATCAAAGTTAAAGGATTTCAAGTGGACTGATTACAATTACAGGGCCTCTAAAGAGTCCTGTATTGTTATTTGTCGTCACTACCTTCCCGCGTCGGGAGTGGGTCATTTGCGCCCCTGCTGCCTTCCTTGCATGTGGTAGCTGTTTGTCAGGGATTTGTCAATCCATATCTGCCAAGTGACCCTATGACAGGGTGAAGATTTCTTGCACATGGGTGTGACAGGGTGAAGATTTCTTGCACAGGGCGCCCAAAGGCCTAAGGCTGGCCCTGCGCATGGGTCAGTGGCTCTGCACCAGACTTCCCTCCAATTTATCAAAGTTAAAGGATTTCAAGTGGACTGATTACAATTACAGGGCCTCTAAAGAGTCCTGTATTGTTATTTGTCGTCACTACCTTCCCGCGTTGGGAGTGGGTCATTTGCGCCCCTGCTGCCTTCCTTGCATGTGGTAGCTGTTTGTCAGGGATTTGTCAATCCATATCTGCCAAGTGACCCTATGTAGGGGGAACAGTCTCTATTCTGCTCTGTGTCAGTGTGTATCAGGGATCATTAGGATAGGTGTCAATCCATATCTGCCAAGTGACCCTATGTAGGGGGAACAGTCTCTATTCTGCTTTGTGTCAGTGTGTATCAGGGATCATTAGGATAGGTGTCAATCCATATCTGCCAAGTGACCCTATGTAGGAGGAACAGTCCCTATTCTGCTCTGTGTCACTGTGTATCAGGGATCATTAGGATATGTGTCAATCCATATCTGCCAAGTGACCCTATGTAGGAGGAACAGTCCCTATTCTGCTCTGTGTCAGTGTGTATCAGGGATCATTAGGATAGGTGTCAATCCATATCTGCCAAGTGACCCTATGTAGGGGGAACAGTCTCTATTCTGCTCTGTGTCAGTGTGTATCAGGGATCATTAGGATAGGTGTCAATCCATATCTGCCAAGTGACCCTATGTAGGAGGAACAGTCCCTATTCTGCTCTGTGTCACTGTGTATCAGGGATCATTAGGATAGGTGTCAATCCATATCTGCCAAGTGACCCTATGTAGGAGGAACAGTCCCTATTCTGCTCTGTGTCACTGTGTATCAGGGATCATTAGGATAGGTGTCAATCCATATCTGCCAAGTGACCCTATGTAGGGGGAACAGTCCCTATTCTGCTCTGTGTCAGTGTGTATCAGGGGTTTTGAGGACAGATGTCAATCCATATCTGCCAAGTGACCCTATGTAGGGGGAACAGTCTCTATTCTGCTCTGTGTCAGTGTGTATCAGGGATCATTAGGATAGGTGTCAATCCATACCTGCCAAGTGACCCTATGTAGGGGGAACAGTCTCTATTCTGCTCTGTGTCAGTGTGTATCAGGGATCATTAGGATAGGTGTCAATCCATATCTGCCAAGTGACCCTATGTAGGAGGAACAGTCCCTATTCTGCTCTGTGTCACTGTGTATCAGGGATCATTAGGATAGGTGTCAATCCATATCTGCCAAGTGACCCTATGTAGGGGGAACAGTCCCTATTCTGCTCTGTGTCAGTGTGTATCAGGGGTTTTGAGGACAGGTGTCAATCCATATCTGCCAAGTGACCCTATGTAGGGGGAACAGTCTCTATTCTGCTCTGTGTCAGTGTGTATCAGGGATCATTAGGATAGGTGTCAATCCATATCTGCCAAGTGACCTTATGTAGGGGGAACAGTCTCTATTCTGCTCTGTGTCAGTGTGTATCAGGGATCATTAGGATAGGTGTCAATCCATATCTGCCAAGTGACCCTATGTAGGAGGAACAGTCCCTATTCTGCTCTGTGTCACTGTGTATCAGGGATCATTAGGATAGGTGTCAATCCATATCTGCCAAGTGACCCTATGTAGGGGGAACAGTCCCTATTCTGCTCTGTGTCACTGTGTATCAGGGATCATTAGGATAGGTGTCAATCCATATCTGCCAAGTGACCTTATGTAGGGGGAACAGTCTCTATTCTGCTCTGTGTCAGTGTGTATCAGGGATCATTAGGATAGGTGTCAATCCATATCTGCCAAGTGACCCTATGTAGGAGGAACAGTCCCTATTCTGCTCTGTGTCACTGTGTATCAGGGATCATTAGGATAGGTGTCAATCCATATCTGCCAAGTGACCCTATGTAGGGGGAACAGTCCCTATTCTGCTCTGTGTCAGTGTGTATCAGGGGTTTTGAGGACAGGTGTCAATCCATATCTGCCAAGTGACCCTATGTAGGGGGAACAGTCTCTATTCTGCTCTGTGTCAGTGTGTATCAGGGATCATTAGGATAGGTGTCAATCCATATCTGCCAAGTGACCCTATGTAGGGGGAACAGTCTCTTTTCTGCTCTGTGTCAGTGTGTATCAGGGATCATTAGGATAGGTTTCAATCCATATCTGCCAAGTGACCCTATGTAGGAGGAACAGTCCCTATTCTGCTCTGTGTCACTGTGTATCAGGGATCATTAGGATAGGTGTCAATCCATATCTGCCAAGTGACCCTATGGAGGGGGGACAGTCTCTATTCTGCTCTGTGTCAGTGTGTATCAGGGGTTTTGAGGACAGGTGTCAATCCATATCTGCCAAGTGACCCTATGTAGGGGGAACAGTCTCTATTCTGCTCTGTGTCAGTGTGTATCAGGGGTTTTGAGGACAGGTGTCAATCCATATCTGCCAAGTGACCCTATGTAGGGGGAACAGTCTCTATTCTGCTCTGTGTCAGTGTGTATCAGGGCTGGGCTTTGAGGACAGGTGTCAATGTTAGGTGATTTCTGCCCTTTATGGATTAAAAGCAGACTCTGCATCAACTGTGCAATTTTCCATGGGAGTTTTGCCATGGATCCCCCTCTGGCATGCCACAGTCCAGGTTTTAGTCCCCTTGAAACAACTTTTCCATCACTATTGTGGCCAGAAAGAGTCCCTGTTGTTTTTAAAATTCGCCTGCCCATTGAAGTCAATGGCGGTTCGTGCGGTTCACGAACATTTGCGGAAGTTCGCGTTCGCCGTTCGCGAACCGAAAATTACGGGTTTGCGACAACACTATAGTACAACAGATGAGATCTCTAATTTGATAAGACATTTAAGTGTTAGTTGATATAAAGTGCGTCGTTTTTGATTGTATATTTTGATCTGTGTTTCTACATAGGAGAAAAACAGGAGAGAAATCTGTCCTATAGCACCTGGGCGAGACATTTACCCATTCTCGGTTGTAGACACTTCATCTACACCTATCTGATGGAGTAAATAAGACACCTGGGCGAGACATTTACCCATTCTCGGTTGTAGATACTTCATCTACACCTATCTGATTCCTATCTCGGGTCAGATATTTACCCGATTTACTTTGCCTATTCCTGTTCCTCAGGCGTTACTTTATCTTCTTGTCGACTATTGTTATTATTTACTCCATTTGCGCTATCATACAGCAACTTGAAGGTGTAATCGACTATAGTCGCTAGATAGTTTCCTGATGAGAACGGGATTTTTACTGCCGACCAGGGTACTTCATTTATGGCAAATGGGAATCTGAATAATGACTAGGCTATCCCCCGTACTACTATTATAATGTTTAAAGATATGCTGACTACTACTATATAGTTTGTATATGCTAAACCTCTTTCCGTCCTCCTCTCATACTACTTTACTATACCTGGTACCCATGAAGGCACCATTCCTTTTCTTTTATTACCTGGTCTCGTGTGGTACATCTGCATACGCGGGCATCTTTTGATTAGGTGTATACTATACTGGGATTCAGTGTATAGGTTCATTGTACCATTACCGTAGTTAGTATGGGGAGCAGGACAGGCTAGTATTCATATTAGCATTTAGCTAATGCTCTTTTGGGGAAACCTGTTTTCAGTTTGACGCCTTTTTTGTTATATTACTGCATTCCCTTTTACATTCCAGTATCTCCGCTGCCTACTATTACTTGTCCGTTCTATCTACCTATAAGAGACTTTGTAATACTTTGTGGCATTCGGATTTACTGTAGCGATTGCTGCCACTGATACACGTGCTCATTAAGTATCGCCCCATACTGTTGCCAATTATTATTTGTCTCTCTTTTTTTGAGGTAGCAATTTAATGTTTATTGCTCTCAACCAGAGCTGTACTTTGTGATATCGGCATTTAGTGCGATTATATACCCCTCTAGGTGGACTGTGTTGCCACTGAGGTATTCTTTAGGCAGCATCGCTTTATTGTTTTAACCATTTAGGGGTTTTTATATATATTTTTCACTTAGGTGTGTCTCACCTCACTCCCCCCTTCCCTTTTATATGGTTTAAGTTTTTTTTTTTAGTTTTTTTTTTTTTTTATTCAATAAAGTATATTCTTTTAACTGGATTTTCTTCTACATCACGTATATCTTTATATGTGCTATAGGACAGATTTCTCTCCTGTTTTTCTCATTCATACTATTAGGGTTACTCTTTATTTGTGTTTCTACATAGCGTGCATCTATTACATTTAAAAAAAACTTTCGGCTTGTGGTAAGAAAGATGAGAAATTACTGGTTTTAGTCTTAGTGTAGTTTGTGGTCAGAATAGATCTAAAATTTGAGGCATCTCTAAAAACGACATTAGGCTTATCTCGAATAAAATCCTTTAAAATATCATCTTGTTTTAAAATGTGCCAATGTTTATTAATGATTTTTCTCATGTTATTACTTTGATTATTAAAATTAAAAATGACTGGCATAAAAATCGAGTTCTTATTATCTTTAACCTTATAGTCTAATTGGTCTGATCTGTTTATTTGGTAGATTGATGTTAAAGTACATCCCATCATCTTTTGTTGGACTCTCTATCGCGGAGATATATTTTATATTCTACTTATCTTATTTTAGATTTATTTGTATTTCAGGTCTCTTATTATATCTCATTTTTAAGTGTATCTATCTATTGTAGACCTATCTAAGGCATCATATGTTGGTTATAATATTCTCACCAGAGTCTTTTTAAAATGGCGCTAATCCTCTACACTTTTTTATATTTTGTACTAGTTCTATATGTTGGTATTCGGTTGTTTAATTTTCTCACCTTTAAGCATCTCTCAAGCATCTGAACATGAAGACGATCTGTCTCTTCCTGATACCCCAGCTAGGCCCTGCACACCCACATGTCCCACTTTCCCTGCTTAGTCACTCACCCCTGCTAGTACCGGGTCCCTGAAGTCATTGACTATACCCAAACTAGCCACTGAGCTGCACAGAAGGTTCATCCCCTTCCCAGCCAATGCAAAGAAGGCAGAACTCTTTAGGCTCCTATCCACTCAGTCCATTGACCCCAGACTCAGTACGAGTTCACCGGGTGGAAGTTTTGATGACATGGGGGAAGTACAGGGCAGGATATCTGCATTGATTGCCTCTATTCAAGCTATTAATGACCGGTTGACAGTACTGGAAACGGCTTACCCTATTCCCCAGGCCTCTGCAGCTAGTCCGGCGGAGGTTACTGCCCCCACAGTAGCAGTCACGAAGAGTAGCTCGAGTACCGTTTCTTCCCTTCTCTTTACGTCTCACTTTGTTACACCTGCACATTTGATGCCCACCTCAATCAGGGAAGAAATTATTGAGGGTAAGGATGTTAACTTAGTCCCACTGCTAATTGCATACAGGACATTGCAGAGAACAGGACATATAGCTATGGGGATTTGTCAGTGGTCCTTAAAGGCCAGGGACCCCCGACTAAATAGGAAACATTCAATCCCCGAGTTTGTACTCACCTTTGGGCTCTACATGGACGTCATATGTTTTGTGTACCCCGAGAGGCGGGAAGAACTGGATCTCTACCTACACAAGTTCGTGAATTTATGGCACAAGTATGGGGGCTTTTCTTTTTATGACTATCACAAGTAGGTGTTGACCAAAGCCACGGTAACTCTTCCCCAGTTTAATATTCAAACCAACTGGAGTTACTTGGACACAGAGCTGTTCTGCAGGCATTTCGCTGGCTTGAAACCCCCTGCTTGTGCGGTTTGTTAATCCTCCTCCCACTTCTCTAACTTGTGCCCCTGCAAAGCCGACCCATCCACATCCAGAACCCCTGCACGTACCATTCTTGGGTCCTCCATTGGTTAAGATCTGGGTCAGAAGGATAAGTTGGGCAGATCCATTGCTTTCTTGGTGAAAGCACAGGTGTGCAACAATTTTAATGCTGGTACCTGTAATTACAGTGCCTGTCGATTGTTGCACATCTGCTCAATATGTTTTAGGGCACATGCAAAATCTATGTGCCCCTCCAAGCTCTTTCCCAATAAATGACTTACAGAGGTTAATCTTGAAATCTTCACTTGCACTCCCACCCCTCACCCCACTTTGTGGAATTCTTGGTTTCTGGTTTCTTTGTAGTTTTTCACACAGGTCTCGTGGCACTTCCTTCAGGCACACTGGGCCCCAATTTGTAATCAGCCTATTCCAATCCCTTAACAGTAGATTCTCTACTGGGAAAAGACGTCCATCTAAGTTTTGTATTAAGCCCGTTCTCTCATCCATGTTTTCAGTTATGGCGCACAAATCCCATCAGTGTTGGTGTCTCACAATTCTTCAAATAAAAAAAAGCTTATTAGTGATATTTTGGTTACCATTATTCTTCACACACATCAAGCATAAACTCTCTCATCCCCGCTGAAGAATTCTCCCTTCATTACTCCACTGTCAACAATGCCATACAGGCCATTTTAGATGTGGGTAGGCACGCTTGGCTTAGCAAAACTGACATCTCTAATGCTTTCAAGCTGCTACCAAATTAACCCATCCCTATGGCACATTCACAGTGTTACCTGGAGGGACAATAATTACTTTTACACTAGACTTTTTTTGGTTCCAGGAGCAGTCCGAAACTGTTTGATATCTTTGCAGAAAGTCTCTGTTGGCTGCTCCTTAATGTCGTTCGATGTCTCACGGTGACTCACTACCTCAACAACTTCCTTGTGGTAGAAACTGATACACAGACACCTCAAAGCATTTTCAGCACTACTGCCTTTTTCACCACATTAGGTATCCCTGTTTCACTTCATAAGACTCTTGGCCCCTCCACTAGATTAGTGTTTTGTGCATCACCTTGGACAAGGTCACTTTTCAGGCAAGCTTCCCGGGTGAGAAACTGGTACGCATGAGGGAGGAGATAGACCATTTCCTGGTTTGTGTACTTGTAGTGTTGCAGGGGAACACTGAAGAAGCCACAGACAGAGAGTCTGGACACAGATCTTTTCAGGAAACAAAAGGCCTTTATTTCACAGATCGGGTCTCAGCTGAACTAATGGTCTGAGCACTGAG
This sequence comes from Pelobates fuscus, assembly GCF_036172605.1. Lineage (NCBI taxonomy): Eukaryota > Metazoa > Chordata > Amphibia > Anura > Pelobatidae > Pelobates > Pelobates fuscus. The sequence goes on along the minus strand of NC_086320.1, from coordinate 182,695,913 downwards.
CACATGGAGTAGAGGCTTTTTATAAGCTATGCATGCCCCATACATGTACCCTGTATGATCATACATTGCATAAGCCTGCCACAAACGTCAATGTACCCCAACTTTGGCAGGTCCTACTCTCACAACCAACTGTCTACTAAATGAGCTACTCACTTGGGGAAATCCTTCCATCTCGAGTTCTCTGCAGTACAAGGCTTAAAAAGGGTCCTAAGATGAGACACCTGTGACAGGGGGCGGTGCAAAACCAAGAAGCTGGCTAGACTCCTAAATATATATATGGGAAAACAAGGGGCTGGCTGCACTCACCTAAACATGCTTAAATGGGGTGCAATGTATGATCATATAGTGTAACTAAACCCCCATTATTTTTTGCCTAGATTAGGTGTTTTTAATAAAACTAGTCAAATCTGTCAGCATCAAAGTAGCTGTTTAGTTTATAAGTGAGTGCGCTGGATTTCTATTTTTACTGTATTTATTGGCCCCCAGCAGCACCCCATTTAAGCATGTTTACGTGAGTGCAGCCAGCCCCTTGTTTTCCCACTGACACTCCAGTGCCTATCATTAAGAGATTGGGGAGATGGAAATCCTCAGTCTACAATTGTTATATACCTCATCTTGTTTACATGGTGTGTTCAATAAAAACATGGCAACATTTCATTCTTTGTGTGTTATTAGTTTAAGCAGACTGTGATTGTCTATTGTTGTGACTTAGATGATGATCAGATCACATTTTATGACCAATTTGTGCAGAAATCCATATCATTCCAAAGCGGTCACATACTTTTTCTTGCAACTGGATATATGTATGCAACTGTTTTTTACTAACCAAAATGTTTGTGATCGGAAGGCCTGACGCCAGATAGCGGTGCCCGTATAAGGTTGGTTTTAATACAAAAGAGGCCTGCCTACTGCTTAACCCCTTAACGCCGTTACGGCGTTCTATGCCGTCGCGGCTTTAACCCCTTAAGGACCAAATTTCCGGAATCAAATGGAATCATGACATGTCACACACGTCATGTGTCCTTAAGGGGTTAAAGGGCTTTAACCCCTTAAGGACCAAACTTCTGGAATAAAAGGGAATCATGACATGTCAGACATGTCATGTGTCCTTAAGGGGTTAAAGCCGTTGCGGCGGCATAGAACGCCGTAACGGCTTGCAGCCCCAGGAGGTAAGATATACTTACCTCCGCCGCGATCCTCTTCTGGGGGGCTGCCTGAAAGCCCAGGCAGCCCCCCTCCGGCAAATGAGGCCCCCGGGGGCCATGTGATCGCTCTCAAAGAGCGATCACATGGCCCCCTATAGCTGGCTATGGATCTGCCAGCAGGGGGACTGTCTAAAATATTAGACAGTCCCCCTGCTGGTAGGAAAGTATAAAAAAATAAATAAATACACATGTTAAAATAAAATACAAGTATTTATATATATATATAATATATGTATATATATTATATATATATAATATATATACATATTATATATATGTAACGTCATACAAAGTGTATTTTAATACTAATATTAATATATATTAGTATTAAAATACATATATATATTATATATATATACGTATAATTAAAATAATAAATAAATAAGATAAATAATTAAATAAATAAAATATTGAAACAAAATTTTAAATAAATTATATATTCATATGTAATTTCATTCTAACTGTATTTTGTTATTAATATATATATATATATTGGAAACAGAATACACTTAGAATGACATTCTATATATATCTATCTATATATAAAATACAAATAACCGCAAATATATATATATAGATAAATACATATAATTACATAAAAGATTACATTAGTATACACGTAGAATTTAAATACCTATAAATGCATATATATTAAAATTCTACGTGTATATTTAAGTAATTTTTTAACATAATTATGTCATTTGATTAATTAAAATTTGATTGACATGCCTGACAACACAGGGAGAAAGTGCAGAGAATTTATTTCGCAAGCACTATATTTTACCCTGTAACTCTCCAAGACACCATAAAATCTGTATATAGGGGGTACTGTTTTACTCGGGAGACTTCGCTGAACTCAAATATTACTGTTTAAAACTGTTAAATTGTATTACAACGATGATATATTAAGTAAAAGTGACGTTTTTTGCATTTTTTACAAACAAACGGCACTTTTATGGACTATATTATTGTTGTAATATGTTTTACTGTTTTAAAACACTAATATTTGTGTTTAGTGAAATCTCCCGAGAATAACAGTACCCCCCATGTACAGGTTTTATGGTGTTTTGGAAAGTTAGAGAGTCACATATAAGGCTTGCATTTCATTTTTTTGACATTGAAATTTGCCAGATTAGTTATGTTGCCTTTGAGACCGTATGGTAGCCCAGGAATAAGAATTACCCCCATGATGGCATACCATTTGCAAAAGTAGACAACCCAAGGTATTGCAAATGGGGTATGTCCAGTCATTTTTAGTAGCCACTTAGTCACAAACACTGGCCAAATATTAGTTTTTTGCTTTTTTCACACAAAAACAAATATGAACGCTAACTTTGGCCAGTGTTTGTGACTAAGTGGCTACTAAAAAAGATTAAACATACCCCACGTTCAATACCTTGGGTTGTCTACTTTTTCAAATGGTATGCCACTATGGGGGTAATTCTCATTCCTGGGCTACCACACCGTCTCAAAGGTAACATTACTAATCTGGCAAATTTCAATTTGAAAATGGAACGTTCTATATTTGACCCTGTAACTTTCCAAAACACCATAAAACCTGTTAATGGGGGGTACTGTTGTACCCGTGAGACATCGCTGATTACAAATATGTGCATTTTGTTGCAGTAAAACCTGACAGTAATATGACATTTACAGCTAAAATGTGAGGCGGAACTACAAATTAAAAAAAAAAAATCACATTTCTCACAGTTTTTTTTAATTTTATTCATAATAAATTGTTTCATATATAAATATTTTATATGAAATGAAAGCCCTGTTTCTCCTGAACAAAATGATATATAATAAGTGTGGGTGCATTTAATATGAAAGAGGTGAATTACGGTTGAACAGTCATATAGCGCAAATTCCAGTTTTTGTTTACCTTTTTTTTTTGATCAGAACGTGCACTATTGACTCCGTCCTGAAGGGGTTAAGGGATGATGTGCAGTTTGCACGAGTACAGGAGCCCACCTCCCAATAATTTAATATTACTCTTTATACACTGTACTTTATACGTAAGAATACCAAAGATCCCCACCCCCCACCCCCCCCCAAAAAAAAAAAAAAAAATAAAAAACACTGTACAGGAGAAATTGCAAAAATCATAAAGATCCACTTACAAAAAGAACAATCAGTTAAAGTTTTTTTTCCCCACACAGTTTAAACATTATCTATGTTATATAGACACAAGTGGGGGGAATGTACCATATGTGTATGCAAAGGTTATTACTAATCGAAATGATAGTGATCAGAAAGCTAGACGCCTGATAGTGGTGTCCGCTTAAGGGGGGTTCTAATATAAAAGAGGCCTGCCCACTGTTAAAGGGACGTTGTGTTGTGTTGTGTCAGCACGAGAACAGGAGCCACCCCCCCAATAATTTCACATTGCTCTTACAATTTCCTTAAATCTCCTAACATGAAAATAAGGTGTATACATGAGAACCATCAGAAAATGACAAGGTGGACCACTAGAATCTAATAAGTACTGAGTCCACACATGGTTGCACTCTGTTTTAGTGTCAAAATGTGTTAAAATGTTTAAAGCAGGAGAAGTATAGTTTGTTGTACAAAGATGGTAACACATACTATGCAAATGCCTTGGACATCAGATCAGATAAATATTTGCGGAAGGAAACCCTGGGATGGGGGAGCTACTTTGTATGCTCCAACTACAAATGAATCCATAACCTAAAGCTAAAGTGCTGTGTCTAGATGTCTTGGTTGCTGGGTTGTGGTGGGGGCAGGTACCGAGGTGCGGTCCTCGGAACGTGTTCCCTGGTTCCTTGCCTTAGCCAGCTGTTCCTTAATTTGGGGGGGGGGACGCTCTGGTGACCTCCATCCATATAACATAGGGGGAGACACCGGGGTGTCGCCAGATGGTGATGGGGTCAAGCCCCCACTGGTTATCTTGGGACCATGAGAGGTGGTGTTACAAAACACAGGTCCCCTTGAAACAAGTGTAGTAACTAAGAGAGGTGGGTAAAGGAGGGGGGTATGGGGAGGGATATACCAACGCATAGAGGAGAATCCAGAGGTCAATCCTTAGAATGAGGAATGCATAGGAGACAGGGCTCAGGGATCCACAGCTCCTTGTGGCGAAAGTGACCTCGCCACTGGTTTTTGGAGGGGCCTGTTTGCCAGCCTCCTGCCCTGCGACTATGGTCCTGGGATGTATTGCCCTTCTAGGAACTGATTTGGGCATAATGGATTTTTAGAATGCTGTTTCTGGCCCTTTAATTCCCAGAGAAAGGATTTGTACTTTTAAACTGGCACTTCGGATGCAGTCGAAGTGCCGAAGTCGTCGAAGTGGCTGCCATTCGAAAACCGAACACATGGCGGTGGCCATTTTAACTCATTCGAACGCGGTCAGCGGTGTGTGCAGCCAAATCTATGGAACTGTTTTCGGCTACCCAATTGCACGAACACCGCTGACCCGTACTTTCTACTTCACTTCAACACTGCGTCTGGAGACTAAGTCCCATTCGAAGATTCGAACGCTCATTCGAATGGGACTTAGTCATTTTCTCAGTGTAAAATAGACCGACCGCACAGCCCAAATCCATGGAACTGTTTTGGGCATGAAAATGTGCTTGCGGTCGGTCATAAAAGGACCTCAACCTAACTTTTTAACCCCTGGACGGATTCATGTGATTTTTACATATGCTGATCACAGAAATATAAGTTTTATTCGTATGTGATGTAAAATCAGGAAGTTATAAAAATGTATAAAAAGCTAATCGCAAGGTGCGAGAAGGTAAAAGCTACGGTGACAAGACCATACGGCATAGACAAACATATAATGGAGGTCAAGATCACTTCACTGAATGTCAAGGGCCTTAATGCCCCAAGGAAGCGTTGTCTTATGTTTAGGGAACTAAAGAGGATGAAATTCGATATAGCGTATGTCCAGGAGATCCACTTGCCTAAACAGGCCAGGTTTAGATTGCGAGACCATACATATGTGGGCTCGTATGAAGCTAGGTCTCATCGCAAACGAAACGGGGTGACCATTCTTATAAGACACAGTTGCCCCTTCCAGACAGTCACTCATGAAGCTGATCCAGAGTACTGCTTTGTTATGTTACGGGCACCTTACATTCACACACTATCCATCTGATAAATATCTACGTGCAGAACCAACCTGATCCCGGTTTTTAGAGTATGCTAAGGGATAAAGTCTCAGTGTTGCCACACGGTATGATCCTCATGGGAGGTGATTTCAATGCGGTCCCGTGCCCAGCTGTAGACAGGAGCACACAAGAAGGAGCGCCAAGGTCCCAGGGGAGGGGCGGTCAGGATCGGTTGCTCAGAGAATTCATAGCGGACACCGGTATGGTGGATGTGTGGATGAGCGCACCACCCGGGAGACAAAGATTATTCATTTTACTCGGCCTCTCACGGAACATACTCAAGGATAGATCTATTCTTGGCAAATGCAACGGGTATGTCTCGAATTGTGGGGTCAACGGTAGACAATATATCATGGTCGGACCATGCTGATGTATCTACCATATTGGGCAACCTGTGTGTGGCTTCCCCATGGATGTGGAGACTGAACACATCTTTGCTGAAGGACCTGGAGTTAACAGAGCAGATCCGGAGGCAGATATTAGAATACTTCAATATGAACAATACCCTGGAAGTGAGTGCGAGCATGGTTTGGGCGGCGCATAAGGCGGTGGTGAGGGGGGCCCTCATTAAATAAGCCACCAGAAAGAAGAAAATGAAACATCAAAAGCTGGAGACCCTACTGGGACAGCTTAAGACCCTTGAACAGAAACACCAAATGAGCCCGGCTGAGGAGACCTACAGGCAGCTGGATGCAGTGAGAAGAAACATCCGTACATTACTACTGGACGATACAGCCTGGTCCATGGTTTGGTCAGAACAGGCGTATGGACACTCTCCTGGCCAGGACGCTTCGGCCCTGACAGGAATGGTCACATGTCGCAGCCATTAGACATCCAGATGGCCCGATAAAATCAACACCAATGGACATTGCTGAGGTCTTTGAGGATTTTTATAAACGTTTGTACAATCACACACCGGATGGGAACTCTCCTGAGAAGGAGCACATTCTTAAATACTTAGACGACCTGGGGATGACCAAATTAAATAGAGAGGTGGCAAGTGGCCTGGCAGCGGAAATCACTGAGAATGAAGTGGATAGAGCTATATCGGGTCTGAAAGGTAATAGAGCACCAGGACCGGATGGCTTTGATGGCCCGTACTACAAGACCTTCAGAGAGGAGCTCATGCCTCAACTGGTGAGGCTTTTTTATGACCTGAGACAGGGAAGAAGCCTGGACCCTGACATGTCCCTAGCTACCATTGTGTTACTGCCCAAGCCAGGAAAAGATCCACTCCAGCTGGAAAATTACAAGCTCATATCGGTAATCAACCACAACATGAAGATACTAGAAAGGATACAAGCGGACAGGTTGAACCCGTTGTTGAACTCGCTCATACACGCAGACCAGGTTGGTTTTATTCAAGGCAGGAAATTGAATGAGAATACCAGGAGGAATATAGACCTGATTTGAAAACAAGTGGCCACCGGGACACCCACCTTGGTGTTTTTGATTGATGCGGAAAAGACCTTCGATAGGGTTCGGTGGCAATTCCTGTTTGCATTGTTGACACACTTGGGCTTCCCAGAGGAGTATGTAACAATCACAAAAGCAATGTACCACAATGTGCGGACACAGGTACAGATAACGGGCGCTCCACTGAAGCCATTTTAGGTTATATAATGGAAAAAGACAGGGGTGCCCACTCTCCCTCCTCCTCTTTGTGTTGGCGTTAGAGCCCTTGCTCCAGGCGATACGAAGGCACCCGAATATCAGGGGAGTTCGAGTAGGAGACAGAGAATTTAAGGTTTCGGCCTACGCGGACGACGTCCTCCTGACTATTACGAACCCGATGGAGTCGATGGCGGCACTGCAGGATGTAATAAAGGAATATAGAGAGGTGCCTGGATTTAAAGCGAACATTCATAAGTCCAGTGCTATTCCAGTTGGACTAACGGTGGCAGATACAGATCGGATATGGGAGACCTACCAAGTTCGAATGGAAACAGACTCCCTGAAATATTTAGGTATTCATCTAACAGCAGACCCGGAATGTCTATACACAGCCAATTACGCTCCCCTGCTCCGGGCATTAACTGGAGACCTAGAAATGTGGACGGATAAGCCTATCTCATGGATAGAACAAGTATAAAACAGTTAGAATATGTGAAACAGGCAATATTACCATATATCTTGGGCTTGTCTAAATGTCCTAAAAATATAAAATAAAGAACATAGTATAACAGCACTTTGATAAAGACCATAATCGGTCGAAACGCGTTAGTGTAATATATTTGGGAGATTCCATGTTTATGCTATTATATACCAATAAAAGTTTTTTTGTTCCTGCATTTTCCTACTTGGTATTTATCCAAACCACAAAAGTGAAATTATTACAGTGAACAATTCGATTTGCTTTTTAGCATTGCGGCCTCCAGGAATACTTTACAAGGCGCTTATAGTATGAGCCACTCCAAACGGCTCAGCACCACGTGAGTGGGCAATTTTATACCTATATTTATTTGTTTATTATATACAGGCTATACTATGTTCTTTATTTTATATTTTTAGGACATTTAGACAAGCCCAAGATATATGGTAATATTGCCTGTTTCACATATTCTATCTGTTTTATACTTGGTGTATACAGTCTGCTCTCACCATAATAACTATGCAATTTTACTGTATATTTTCTGTGTGATTTGGAGTGACTCACACCTGGTGATTTAAGCATCTTTATCAATATTTGTCCTTTCTCCTATTGTGTTTTATATCTCATGGATAGGATGGATAAATTCTGTCAAAATGAACATCCTTCCACGCATTCTATTTCTATTTCAGGCATTACCCGTCCGCGTCACAAAAACACAACTGATACCACTACAAAGATCAGTTGGGGACTTCATCTGGCAGAACAAGAGACACAGAATCTACAGACAAGTTCTATATAAATGTAAGGATAGAGGGGGCTGGGCCTCCAGAGCCTATATTTGTATTACCTTGCGGCGCAACTGATACAAGTGGCTATGTGGCACTCCCCGCCGGAAGAAACAAAGTGGATCGAGATCGAGTCCATGCTGGTGGGATCGGATATCCCCCAGTTCACAATGTGGATCCCTAAGGAATATAGACCCATGATACGTGTCACTTGTCCAGCCATACTCAACTCGCTACAAATATGGGATGCGACTAATACTAAGTACGGGCTGGCGTCATCACCCTCCCCCTTAACTCCACTACTTAGAAACCATGAGTTTCAACCTGGAATGGCCCCCAGAGAATTTCGAAATATAGAAAGAACGGGACTACTGTGGATCTGCCATCTATACCGAAATGGATAGTTTGTTTAGTTCGAAGACCTCCAACAAGACCACCACTTGACCCCAGCAGACTTCTTTAGATATTCAGCTACGCGATTTTTCTAGAAGACCACATATTAAAGCCGCTGACTTTCTACGAGAGACTATGTCTGGATGGAGCGGCACCCAAAAGAATGATCACACTCCTATATGCGCAGAAAATAAAGAATTGGGAAGACTGACATGCATCGATCAATGGGAGGCGGACCTAGGGGAGGTATTGGAAGGAATTGAGTGGCAGGAGATCTGGGAAGCGAATAAAAATGCTTCTATATGTGCCGCACTTCAGGAACAGTCATGGAAAACCATGTCCAGGTGGTATACTACTCCCATAAAACTCTTTAGAATGCACAAAATGGATACGGATGACTGCTGGAGGGGATGCGGAGCCCGAGGAACATACATACATATGTGGTGGGATTGCCCGAAGATACATAATTTCTGGAAGTCGGTGGAGGACTTGATGAGACAGATCTTTGATAGGCCCCTGGATATGGATCCGTGGGTATATCTGTTAAATAGATCACTGGATGGGTGGACTAGGAGAGAGCAGAAACTAGTACATAAGATCCCTCTAAGTGCAAGTAGAGCAATAGCAACTGCATGGCTGTAATAGGCAGTAATTAAGGTAAAATATAGGTATATCGTCAAGTGATAAAGAGATCAAATCTACAAGAATAGAGTCATTTTGAAATACTCGGACAGTCTTGGGCAAAAGAATACAAACAGACCAGTGTCTGGGAAATTAGAAGGAAACAAAAAAATGTCGATTGATTCAGAAGAGCTTAGAGTAGTGAACAGCACTGCCAAATGTTGATCTAGTAAAATGAATAGATAAAATGAACTTTAGCTTCGCTTTGATCTCTAGTTACTTCAAAGGGACTGTTAGAGCAAAATCTGAAAACATGCATATGCATTTATACCTTTGAGTGCCATATGAATCATGATGAATTAGCAAGACAATTCTTTTTTACTTTCTGTTATTTCAAATAAAACTGAAAATTGCAACTTGACCGTTCCCTTGTTATAAAATTATTTTAGATTTTTTTTCTTTTTTTAACCCCTTTTCTTTTTTTTTTTTTTCAAATTAGGCAATTTTTATTGTTTTGCCATTTATCAAAAACTTGGGGGGTACAGAAAAAAGAAAAGGGGGGGATTGCAAGTATGTTACATGTCATTCTGAGTCACACATCTGTTGATCACATTTCAAAATATTACATATCTATTGCTTTTCAGTTTTGTACAGTTTTGGTAATTGCGCAATATATTGCTATATGAAATAGTGTGGAAACTCAAACCTTTAACAATGCTGTGGTTAGTAACATTTATCTAATCGCCTTAGAGCAGTATGACATGTGAAATGGCGTGGAGACTTAAACATTTTACAACGCCGTGGTCAATAACATTTATCTAGTCGCTGTAGAGTGGTATAATATGGATAAGATATGCTATAAGGTGGCACAGGTCTTAAGCTGGGTTACAGTACTGCCTTTTTTGGGTATTTAGGGTAGTCTTATTCTCAAAGTTTAGTTCGATTTCCCCGTGCTCTAACAGACATAATTGTAAACTAGGCCTCTTTATGAGTTGGGGCCTTGGTCGTGGGGTTGCCTCTATGACAGTCAATACCCTGGTGTGTCTCCTTGTACTTTCCCCAGTTATCCCAGGCTATTTCCCAGTACTTTCTATATTTTTTATGGTACTTGTTGGGGGGTGTGTTTTGCCGCCTCATTGTGGTTTCAAAGTAGCTGGATTGACTTATATTCTGTATACACATTGAAATAGGGGGTATTGTTTGTGAGAGCCAATTCCGCGCCAATGCGCCTAAGGCTACTATATTTATATGAAACATAAGGTATCTATCTGGTTTGGGTATCGACCCTGGGAGATCGAAGAGTACATAATGTTCCAGTTTATGTGGTAAGGCATTCCCTGTGCTGTCCTTGATGAGTTTGGCTATGTCTTTCCAGTACTGTTCTAGGAGTGGACATGTCCACCATATATGTGCCATTGTCCCTATTCCCACTTTGCATCTCCAGCATTGTGTTGAGATAGCCGGGTTATATTTGTGTAGCCGTACTGGTGTTAGGTACCACCTGTATAGGAGTTCTTTGGCTAGCTCTATGTGCTTGGAGCAAAGAGAGAAAGTTTTGGGTGTTAAAAACATGCGTTCCCATTCTGGTACAGTGAATGTCTTGTGGATCTCTTTTTCCCATGCTTTAGTAAAACTGTGTTCATTCAGTGCATGTTTCGTGGGGAGTGCTGCGTAAACAGAGGATATGGTTTTCAGGGGTGGTTTGGTTGCCATGTACATTGTCTAAAATTCCGTCATGTTGTTCTTTGGTATCGATTGTGTTCTCCTGGTACTGTGTATGTAGCCACGAGGACAGTTGGCGATATGAGTAGTGTGCTGTCGTTGGTAAGTTGTGAGAGTCTCTTAATTTTGTGAATGTCGTTAAACTCTTATCGGTAATCATCTGGTGTAGGAATCGTATACCGTGTCTTTCCCATATTCTGTAGTTAAAATCTGGAATGATATGCGCTAGTGATTTAAGTGGCATGGCTTTAGAGATCAGTGAGCCATTTGTGAGGGTAGTCCGGGTCAAGTCCCAGGTTTTCAGGGATAGTGTGGTGGTTGGAAGGCAGCCCGGTATGTGCGGTCTTTTGTGTGGTGGGATCCACACTAAGTTGTAGGTGCTAGTGTTATCAGCCCATTCTGCTTCTAGGTGTTTCCATTGTGGTTCATGTGTCCCTGGTCTCGCCTGAATGATACTACTAAGTATTGTTGCGTGGTAGTACTGTTGCGTATTGTTGCATGGTAGTACTGTTTGTATTCATACGCCCTCCTTTTAGTGGCATTTGCATGACCTTTAGGGCTATGTGTGCTCTTTTGTCATTCCATACACATCTGGTTACACAACGCTGGATTGTGGCAAAATAGGCGGGGGTATATGGATCATTTGGGATCTGAATAGATATAATAATTTAGGGAGAATTATCATTTTGACTGCCGCTATACAGCCGGACCAGGATATGAACGATATTTTCCTGTCTTGTAATTGTTTTTTTATTTCTATACTTAACCTGCCGTAATTAGCATTGAATAATGCGGTGTGTAATTTTGTGAAACGTATGCCTAGGAATGTGATGTGATCGTTTCTCCAGTCGTATGTGTATGTGTTTTTCAGTCTGTGGGTTACTTCTGGGGGGAGTCCCTTACTCAGGGCTTGTGTCTTGGATATGTTCAGTTTATAGTAGGACATTTTACTATAGGTTTCTAGTATGAAGTGGAAGTGTGGCAAGGATGTGTCTGGATTTTGTATCGTCAGTAGTATGTCGTCCGCGAATAATGTGAGTTTATGTTCTTTACTTTGTGTTTTGACACCCGTAATTAATGGTTGTTGTCTAATGAGGGTTGTAAGGGGTTCTAGAGCTAAGACGTATAGAAGGGGCGAGAGGGGGCACCCCTGTCTGGTTCCATTTGTGATTTTAAATGGGTCTGAGAGAAATCCTGCATTTGTTATTCTGGCGGTAGGGTTACTATAGAGTGCTTGCAGGGCATTCATGAATATTGTTGGGAACTCAAATTTTCTTAGTGTCGCCTTAAGGAAGTCCCAGTTTAGCCGATCAAAGGCTTTTTCTGCATCTAGTGACATGAATAAGCATCCCGCCTTTTGTTTTTGTAGGCTATATATGAGATCTAAGACTTTCCTGGTGCCATCTGTGCCTTGTCTACCTTTCACAAAGCCGACTTGGTCGTCATGCACTAGGGTGGGGAGTATTGTGGCTAATCTGTTGGAATACATTTTTGCTAATAATTTGACATCAGTATTAAGAAGCAAGATTGGGCGTAGATGTTGTCCTTTGTCTGGTGTTTTCCCTGGTTTGGGCAGTGTGGCTACATGGGCTACAAGCATCTCCTGTGGCATTGTCCCCGTGCTAATTATGTGCTGAAACATTTGTTGTATGTGCGGAATGAGTGTAGATGTGAAGGGTTTATAATAGTAGTTCGTTAGACCATCCGGTCCTGGGGACTTCCCTGTGGGCAATCGGGAGATAGTGTCTTTCAATTCTTCTGTCGTGATTTGTTCCGACAGTGTGTTTTTTTGGTCATTTGTTAGGGTCGGTAGTGGTATATGCTACAAGTACCCCTCAATTTCTGATGTGGTGGGTTGATATAGATTTTTGTCTCCTTTTAGATTATATAAAAAGGTAAAAGGTCACTAGTTCCTTATTCATATCTTGTGGGTTCCAGAGTTTGTGGTTATCTTTGGAGAGGATATATGGGATTTTAGCAGTAGATTGCTTTTTGCGTAGCATGTTGGCCAGTAGTTTGCTGGCCTTGTTTCCTTGCGCATAATGGGTCATCTTAAATTTTTGCAGGGTGTATGCTGTTTTTTGAAATTGTTGTTCATTGATTTTGGTGGTTATGGTTTGGATTTTTGTCAGGAGGTCCTGTTGTTTTGTTTGATAATAGGTTTGGGTGGTGTCTCTCAGCTCCGTGAGCAGTTTCATAAGTGCTTCTCGCTTTTGCTTATTGAGATATGATGCTCTGCGGATCAGTAGTCCCCATATGACCGGTTTGTGTGCTTGCCACAAGGTCGGGGCTGTGATTTGGGGGTTTGTGTGGAAGTGAGTTGTTTAACCTCCATGACCCTCTGCCCTTATATGAGAAAGCGTCAGTGAGTGTCAGTATCACTGGGGCATGGTCAGACCATGTTATATCACCATGTGTGCATAGGTGCGCTTGTGGTAGCCCTTTGCTAGTTATGAAAAAGTTATCTATCCTGGAATGGGTTTTGTGCACATGAGAGTAGTAGGTGTAATCCTTATCTCTGTGGTGCAACGTGCGCCACACATCATATAAGTTAAATTGGGTTAGAAGTTTATTTAGTAGGGTGCAGGCAGGTGTGAGAGATCTCGATCTAGGTTTTGCTGTATTTAGTGTTGTGTCCATTTCGGGGTCTAGGATATGATTCCGATCTCCGCAGTATATTACAGTGCCTTGTTGTATATTGCTCGCCTTAGTCAGCAGGCTTTGCAGGAACTGTCTCATTGGTTGTCGTTTGGTGCGTAAATGTTGACTATGGTGTACGTGACATTGTTGAGATTGCATATTAGTATGAGATATCACCCATTACTGTCTGTGATTATTTTAATTGGTTCAAATGCTACTGATTTGTGCACTAGGATGCTGACGCCCCTGGATTTGTGATCATGTGTGGAGTGGTATTGGTGTGGAAATTGTTTAAGGCCTAGGGATGGCATTTCTGTTCGTTGGAAGTGAGTCTCTTGGAGGCATATCACATCTACATCATGTTTTTTCAGTTCTGTGAGCAGTAGTTGGCATTTTTAGGGGGGTTTTAATCCATTAAATTATGTGAGTAGATTTTCATTAAGGGATTTGTCTGAGGTGGCTTCTGTGTTGGTCGTTGGGTGATGTAGTCTAATGTCTGTCAAGATTTGGCTGTGGCATACCTGTAGTAGTGGGTATTGGTTATCGACTGGCGAGTAGTTTTTTGAGCTCCTGTGCATATTTTTAGACCTAGGAGCACTGTAGTTGTTCAGGTGGCTTGCAACTGGGGTAGGGGATGGGTGTGGGGTAAACATGAGTCTCTGTGAGAACTCAGCTATATACAGGGAGTGCAGAATTATTAGGCAAGTTGTATTTTTGAGGATTATTTTTATTATTGAACAACAACCATGCTCTCAATGAACCCAAAAAACTCATTAATATCAAAGCTGAATATTTTTGGAAGTAGTTTTTAGTTTGTTTTTAGTTTTAGCTATTTTAGGGGAATATTTGTGTGTGCAGGTGACTCTTACTGTGCATAATTATTAGGCAACTTAACAAAAAACAAATATATACCCATTTCAATTATTTATTTTTACCAGTGAAACCAATATAACATCACAACATTCACAAATATACATATCCTACATTCAAAAACAAAACAAAAACAAATCAGTGACCAATATAGCCACCTTTCTTTGCAAGGACACTCAAAAGCCTGCCATCCATGGATTCTGTCAGTGTTTTGATCTGTTCACCATCAACATTGCGTTCAGAAGCAACCACAGCCTCCCAGACACTGTTCAGAGAGGTGTACTGATTCCCTCCTTGTAAATCTCACATTTGATGATGGACCACAGGTTCTCAATGGGGTTCAGATCAGGTGAACAAGGAGGCCATGTCATTAGATTTTCTTCTTTTATACCCTTTCTTGCCAGCCACGCTGTGGAGTACTTGGACGCGTGTGATGGAGCATTGTCCTGCATGAAAATCATGTTTTTCTTGAAGGATGCAGACTTCTTCCTGTACCACTGCTTGAAGAAGGTGTCTTCCAGAAACTGGCAGTAGGACTGGGAGTTGAGCTTGACTCCATCCTCAACCCGAAAAGGCCCCACAAGCTCATCTTTGATGATACCAGCCCAAACCAGTACTCCACCTCCACCTTGTTGGCGTCTGAGTCGGACTGGAGCTCTCTGCCCTTTACCAATCCAGCCACGGGCCCATCCATCTGGCCCATCAAGACTCATTCTCATTTTATCAGTCCATAAAACCTTAGAAAAATCAGTCTTGAGATATTTCTTGGCCCAGTCTTGACGTTTCAGCTTGTGTGTCTTGTTTAGTGGTGGTCGTCTTTCAGCCTTTCTTACCTTGGCCATGTCTCTGAGTATTGCACACCTTGTGCTTTTGGGCACTCCAGTGATGTTGCAGCTCTGAAATATGGCCAAACTGGTGGCAAGTGGCATCTTGGCAGCTGCACGCTTGACTTTTCTCAGTTCATGGGCAGTTATTTTGCACCTTGGTTTTTCCACACGCTTCTTGCGACCCTGTTGACTATTTTGAATGAAACGCTTGATTGTTCGATGATCACGCTTCAGAAGCTTTGCAATTTTAAGAGTGCTGCATCCTCTGCAAGATATCTCACTATTTTTGACTTTTCTGAGCATGTCAAGTCCTTCTTTTGACCCATTTTGCCAAAGGAAAGGAAGTTGCCTAATAATTATGCACACCTGATATAGGGTGTTGATGTCATTAGACCACACCCCTTCTCATTACAGAGATGCACATCACCTAATATGCTTAATTGGTAGTAGGCTTTCGAGCCTATACAGCTTGGAATAAGACAACATGCATAAAGAGGATGATGTGGTCAAAATACTCATTTGCCTAATAATTCTGCACTCCCTGTACAACGTTGCCCTGATGTGGGGCTTGGTACTCCTTGTTAGTACCTTGGGTGTGGTGAGCATGCATGTTGCGCTCACAAAAGAGGCTACCTGGGCTCCTTCATTGTTTAAACTGTTTGAGGGACCCCGGGGTGTACGCCAGATTAATTACCCCTGTGTTTGCGTAGCGTGCCTCAGGCAGTAGTGGTGTGTTCTATTGTGGGCGTTTGCGGGTTAAGGCTGCAGGTTCAGGGAGTCGTGGTGTAACTGAAGTAGGGGTGGTATAAGTCATAATTCGTACACCTATACATCTGCATGAAACATTGATATACATTGGCATAGTTTAATAAAACTGGTTCTGGTTCCCCTGCTTAACATATGCTATCTAGTCTCAGCTGCATCTAGCCTGTGGAGCATCCTCATACTGGTTACTTATAGATACACTTTTTTTTTTTTTTTTAAACTATCTTGGTGGTCTTTTCGACCCTGCCGCTTAGTGGTGCTAATTGGTCATTCATTCTCATCTCGGTGTTTAAATAATTTTCCCGCTCGGGCTTGGTAGGGTTAATTGTTAGGTCATAACCCTAATTTTCTAGATGGTGAGTGTTATAATCATTTCCCCAGATGAGGGGGGGTATACTTATGCTAGTTGGGGTGTAAGCTTCGGCGTTCCGGGCTGTAGGTGTGTAGTGGCGTTCTATGAGTATGGTTTGTAAAGTATCTTAAAGGTTGCTTAGTAGATCGCATAAAACCATATTAACTAAACGGTAAATAATAGAACAGACAAAACATTTTGCTATGTAAATACAGTACCAGCCAGTACATGCTGAGGCATATTAGTTGTGCAACTTGGCTGGTATGAGTTCATGGCTTTTATGCCTTTCGCCACTCTTTCTACAGCGTGGCTGCTTCTCTTAGTGAGGGAGATTCCATTCTCGGAGGAGCTTCTCTCCATCTTCCAGTGAGTGTAAGGCCTTCATTGTGCCATCTTTCAAGATGAGAAGTTTAAGGGGATATCCCCACCTGTAGGCTATTTGGTGTTGCCGGAGGATGATGGTAATGGGTTGGAAATCCTTTCTCCTTCTCAACGTTGCTGCTGACAGGTCAGGAAATATTTTTATGTCGGCGTATTTGTTGGGGATGTTTTTATTGTTTCTGCTTTGCTTCAATAAAAGTTCCTTTATGTGGTGATAGTGGGCACACAGGATGACATCCCTGGGTATGGATTCCGATAGGTGTCGAGGTTTAGGTATCCTGTGTGCTCTATCCAAGAGCAGCATATCCGACGGTGTGTCCGGAGATAGTGCGTGGAAGAGATCATACAAGTAGGCCTGGAGATCCGCGGGAGTCACCGTTTCCGGTATGCCCCGTAGCCTTAAATTATTTCTCCACGCCCTATCCTCGATATCCATAAGTTTGTTCTCCATCGTGCTTATGGTTGATTGCAATGTGCTTACTTGGCACGCTAGGTGGTTTCCTCCATTCGTTCTTCCACGTGGGAGGTTCTGGAACCCAGGTCTCCTATGTCTTTTTTTAAGCTTGACAGGCCCGCCTTCCAACCAGCCATCATTTTGCCGGAGAATGCTTCCAATTGTTCCAAAAGGAACTGTTTAGTGACCGGTTCCTCCATTGTTGGATCTGTTGGGTCGGTGAGGGGGTTGCCGTCGTGCGATTCCTCCCCGCCATCTTGTTGGTGCGGCTGGATCGCTTGTTTGGTCAATGCTGTGTTTTGTCCAAAAAGAAATCTCTTTTTCAGCTTTGGTGGCTTGCCTTTTAGGTTGCGACATAGTGGTTGTCTGTATGTCTGGGTCGTCTGTGTTGAGGTTTAATCGCCTTTTTTCGGAGCCCATGTGCAGGAGCTAAGAATCACACGTCCATCTTGCTCCGCTGGTAGCCACACCCCCCCTTTCTTTTTTTTTTGACCAGACCACTTTTCAATTTTCTTACCGATTGGGACCAGGGCTGTTTTTTACATTTCTACAGTATTTGTGTTTAGCTGTAATTTTCCTCTTACTCATTTACTGTAGCCACACATATTATATACTGTTTTTCTCGCCACTAAATGGTCTTTCTAAAGATACCATTATTTTCATCATCTTATAATTTACTATAAAAAATTATAAAATATGATGAAAAAAATAAAAAATAAACACTTTTTCGAAATTTGACCCCCAAAATCTGTTACGCATCCACAACCGCCAAAAAACACCCATGCTAAATAGTTTCTAAATTTTGTCCTGCGTTTAGAAATACCCAATGTTAACATGTTTTTAGCTTTTTTTGGAAAGTAATAGGGCAGTAAGTACAAGTTGCACTTTGCTATTTCCAAACCATTTTTTTCAAAATTAAGGCAAGTTACATTGTAACACTAATATCTGTCAGGAACCCCTGAATAATGTATATATTTTTTTAAAAGAAGACAACCTAAGGTATTAAACTTGGGGTATTTTGACTATTTTCATGCAACTGTTTTACCACCAATCTATGCCAAACTTAAAAAAATAAAAAAAAATTGTGATTTTTTTAACACACATAGCAATTTAAGAATACATGTACAGAAAACTTTAAGGGTTACTGCCAAAGAACACCCCAATATGTGTTCAGCAAGATCTCCTGAGTACAGGGATACCCCCTATGTATAGGTGTGTCTGGTTATCTGGGGGCTAAAATACCTTATTTGGAGGGTGTGCATTCCAGTTTTCCAACTTGGAATTTTCACAGATGGTCATCCTGCACCCATGTCCTATTTAGGACATTTTTGAAGTCGGCCAATGTAATTTACCCCCATCAAACCAAATATTTTTGAAAAGTACACAACCTAGGGTATTTCAAATGGTGATATTTTAACTCTTTCCATGCACTACTTCTAATTGTAATTTACCCCCATCAAACCAAATATTTTTGAAAAGTACACACCCTATGGTATTTCAAATGGTGGTATTTTAACACTTTCCATGCACTAATTCTCTTTTGGGTTGTCATTTTTTTGTCTTATTTTTCACACACGTACTTTAGGTATGAATTCTCAGCTCCTGTTATCAGGGCCGGCGCGTCCATAAGGCGGCACAGGGGGCCGCCTTAGGGCGCACCGGCTCTGGGGGCGCAAAATTCAAGTGACCGGCAGGAGGGAAGTGCTCCCTCCTGCCTGGTCCCCTCCTGGATCCCCGGAGCGGCGTGCGGCTGAAGTGGATTAGGAGACGGCGAGGGAGCTCTGATCTCTCTGACCGGCTCCCTCGCGCTCCTTTTGCTGATGCCGCGGGAGCCGGAATATGACGTCATATTCCGGCTCCCGCGGCATCAGAAAACAGCCTGCGAGGGAGCCGGTCAGAGAGATCAGAGCTCCCTTGCCGCCTCCTAATCCACTTCAGCCGCACGCCTCCCAGCAGCCTCACTGGACCACCAATGAGAGACCCACGCCAGCACTCCAGGTAGGGAGGCTGGGTGGGAAATTTTAATTTAATTTATTATTAATTACTTTATTAACTACTGTGTGTGTGTATGTGTGTGAGTGTGTATGTGTGTCTGTGAGTTTGTGTGTGTCTGTCAGTGTGTCTTTCAGTGTGTGTGTCAGTGTGTGTGTGTGTGTGTCAGTGTGTGTGTGTGCGCATGTGAGTATGTGTGTCTGTCAGTGTGTGTGTAAGTGTGTCTATGAGTTTGTGTGTGAGTGAGTGTGTCTGTCAGTGTGTGTGAGTGTGTATGTCAGTGTGTGTGTGTGCATGTGAATATGTGTGTCTGTCAGTGTGTGTGTGTTCGAGTATGTGTGTCTGTGAGTTTGTGTGTGTGTGTGTCTGTCAGTGTGTGTCAGTGTGTGTGTGTGCGCATGTGAGTATGTGTGTCTGTCAGTGTGTGTGTCTGTGAGTTTGTGTGTGAGTGAGTGTGTCTGTCAGTGTGTGTGTGTGTGTGTGTCAGTGTGTGTGTGTGCGCATGTGAGTATGTGTGTCTGTCAGTGTGTGTGTAAGTGTGTCTATGAGTTTGTGTGTGAGTGAGTGTGTCTGTCAGTGTGTGTGAGTGTGTATGTCAGTGTCTGTGTGCGCATGTGAGTATGTGTGTCTGTCAGTGTGTGTGTGTTCGAGTATGTGTGTCTGTGAGTTTGTGTGTGTGTGTGTGTCTGTCAGTGTGTGTGTGTCTGTCAGTGTGCATGTGAGTGTCTGTCAATGAATGAGTGTGTCAGATAAGTGAGTCTGGCTGTCAGAGACGTCTGTGTGTTTGTCATTGAGTGTGTGTGACTGACAGTGTTTATACACCCCTGACTGTAGCGTGGCCAAGCGGAGTGTACCGTGGTACAGGAACTTCTGTTTCCTGTACCTGGCAGGACTGACATGAAAAGCTCACTGTACCGGGATTCGCTCCTCTCAGCCACGCTACAAGAAAGGTAGGAGGCACACCAGGAAGGGGAGGGGACCACTATGGGGGTGGGTGAGGAGGGGAGAAATACCCTGAGGTACAGGAAAAGGAGGGAGGGGGGAAACAAACACTAAGCGACAGGGAACAGAGGGGGGAGGGGAGAGGAACACTAAGGGACAGGGAAAGGAGGAGAGAGGGGAGAAGAACAGTAAGGGTCAGAGAAAGGAGGGGACCATTAAGGGACGGGGAGAGGGGCTGGATGTGAAAGAAACACACAGTGGGGCTTGAGAAGGAAAGATACACACACAAAGGAGCTGGGAAGAGTAAAAGACACAAAAGGGCTGGGAGACAAGGAGTCACACAAAGGGTCTGGGAGGAGTAAGACACACAAAATGTGGGAGGATGTAAGAGTCATACAAAGAGGAGACATAGGAGACACACAAAGGCAAAAATAGGAGATAAAATACACTAAATGGAGTCAGATATTTAAAGACGGGATAAGAAACACAAAAGGGAGGTTAAGAGGTACACAGGTGCAGATGTTTTTGGGGGGCGGAAAAACGCATCTTCGCCTATGTACCCAAAATTCTTTGCACCGGCCCTGCCTGTTATGTATAACTTCCAAAGAGCACCCCAATATCTGTTAAGCAACATCTCCTGAGTACAGTGATACCACCCATGTACAGGTGTGTCAGGTTGTCTTGGGGCTAAAAGACCTTATCTGGGGCGTGTGCATTCCAGTTTTTTAACTTGGAATTTTCACTGCTGTTCCCCATGCACCCATGTCCTATTTGGGACATTTTTAAGCCATTGTACAGGTTTTATGGGTTTTTGCAAACTCACTGGGGTCAAGTGTAGGGCTTTCCCCTTTTCCATGTTTGCACATTTAAATTTGCCAGATTGGTTTGCTGGGCCTATGTTGCCTTTGAGACCGTACAACAGCCTAGGAATGAAAATTAACCCCATCATGGCATACCATTTGTAAAAATAGACAACCCACGGTATTTAAAATGGGGTATGTCCAGTCTTTCTTAGTGGCCACTTAGCCACAAACACTGGCCAAAGTTAGCATTTTTATTTGTTATTTGCAGTTTTTTACACAAAAACTGCACTTTTACTGGTAATTTCATCGTCATAGGTTTTACTGTTTTAAACACTCTTATTTGTGTTCAATGAAGTCTCCAAAGTATAGCAATACCCCCATGTACAGGATTTATGGTATTTTTGAAAGTTATAGGGTCAATATAGGGCTTGCTCAATTCAGTTTGCCAGATTTGTTTGCTGGGTCAGTGTTGCTTTTTGAGCCCATATGGTAGCCCAGTAATGTGAAATAACCCCATCATGGCATACCATTTTCAAATGTAGACAACACAGGGTATTAAAAATGGGGTATGTCAAGTCTTTTTTAGTAGCCACTTAGTCACAAACGATGGCCAATGGCTGAGTCCAGACAGTCCCCCTCAGAAAGAGACTGATCGTCGACAGGGGAACTGTGGAGATCGGTAAGTACATGGGGAGGTAA
The DNA here is from genome assembly GCF_036172605.1 of Pelobates fuscus. Classification (NCBI taxonomy): domain Eukaryota; kingdom Metazoa; phylum Chordata; class Amphibia; order Anura; family Pelobatidae; genus Pelobates; species Pelobates fuscus. Next base: position 182,674,240 of record NC_086320.1, on the reverse strand, counting down.
AGTGGGGGAAAGTAGGGGTTAATTTTTTTTAATTTAATTACTTTTATACATTTACTGAGTGCCTCAAACCCTTGAGGCACTTAGTACAGGCAGAGCATTGGAAGCCTGCATGAAGGCATCCGATGCTCTTCACTACACTGCCGGGCTCCATGTGCGGCAACCCAGAAGTGATTGCTCCGGGGGGGGGGGGGGCGATAACTCAGGTGCCCAACAGTGAGGGGGGGTACTCCACGATGCCTCAATATTGAGGCAACGTGTAATACCCTTAGAGCATCTGGAAGCGATTATGATCACTTCCAACGCTCCTTTTGGCCACAGACGTACAGGGTACGTCAGCGGTCGTTAACGACTGTTTTTTGGCTGACTTACCCTGAATGTACGCAGTCACTAAGATGTTAAAATTATCTGTGTTCTGCTTTGATGGAATATAGTAAACTTAAGTTTTTATATCACAGAAGCATGTCTTCCTAAGAGCAGATGAGAATAGGTCACATGTTCTACCTTACTTTTTCATTTTCATTATGTCTTCTTGTGTGTCTCTTGTACACAAAATATTCAAAATATTACTTGGAATCATATTTACTTCCTTGCGGTAGTAACATCACTACAAATTTGAGATTTCTGTGGGAAAAGCAAGCCTTATGACTTGACTGGTGTATAGATCTGTGTTTGACCATAAATCATATTACTTTAATCTATTCACACTATTTTATTATTCATAATTTTAAGTGAACACTTATTTTTCCAGCTTATAATACATTTATTAGAATGAATCCTTTTTAAGTTAAACATACAGGCAAAAACACACACAAGTATATCATTAAGTTGACTACATGATATATCTAATTAGTGAATATAAGTTTCTTAAGTCAGTATTTTCTTTTCCTTTTTTTATATGTTTTTATTGATTTTATTAAGAAATGTTGCTTGTCGGATCTATTGCCATAATAAAACAGAACGTAGACTTCTTTAATCCACTTTTAGTTTATTTATTTGTTGAGGATGGGAAAATAATACATGCCTCACAAATTCAATATTTACTTTATCTGCGACTTGTGCAGAATTAAGTGTTCCTGTAAACATATATTTGTGGAAAAACTAACTTTAAAAGCATGTTTGCAATTATGGGAAATGGCACAAGGTGAAGTGTATCTTCTAACGCAACAAACTTTTAGACATCAGGGAAATTATTGTTTGATAATACTAGACTCAGAAAAATCAATTGCTAATCTTGCCTTTTCATTCAGGAAATTACGCCCAGCATTACATCTTTTTCTAGAAAGAAGCATGCCTTTCTACCACAGACATAAAAACAAACGGCGTGAGTTCCACTTCTGTGAATTTGCAATGAAACTTTTTTAGAACAGACATATGGCTCAAAACAAAGCTGAACATTTTAATGAATTTATTCCCCATTTACCAGAGGCAGTGCCAAGGGGCTCATGGTTTCCGAGGAAACAAGCACTGGGGCAACCCAGTGTTACAGAATTATTTGTTAAGACTGTTGATGGGATTTCTGAGTCTAGAGGTGTCTGGGAACCAATTCATATACACAGGAAATGTATCCTATGACATATGAAACATAACCTAGCCAAGACCTCTGTGTGTAAAGCATTTTCCACTTCAATGAGCCTCTAAATTAAATGTTAAATGAAGGAAGTCATATTAAAAAAAGAATACACTTACACATGAGCATTAAACAGATTCAAGAAGAAATATCATACGATTAACAGACCTTTCTTAAAAAGAGAAAAAATTATATTTGCAAATGCAGCTTGCTCTAAAATCTGAAGCAGAGCATAACAAAAATATAGAATAATATTTTACTAAAGGGGGATTATCAATATTTGAAAAGAAATGTAAAGATGTACATATCAGCAAGCACCCATAAAAAAAAAAAAAAAACAGTAATAACATGCAGCCATTTAATAAATGTTTACATCCTGTACTACGCATTAATTACTGAAACTGTTTAAACTAATCTCTAAATGTCTAATATATATATATATATAACCTCTTAATATCAGGTCCTTGTCCCCTCAGTCACCTACCTTATGGCGCGTCTCTCACTCACTCCATGAGGATGTTGTGTCGGAGCGCGACCCCCCAGGCAGCCCGGTCGGTTTAATCACCCACGCCGACTGCTCACGTTCATGTGAACAGCACCTCTGTTCGCACGAATGCCACTTACCATAAACAGAAGGAAGAACTGCATGCTTACGAATGCCACCTCTGTTCAGGCAAACGTTACTCACCTATACTGCAGACAAAACTCAGTTTGTACGGACACTGGCTCCTGAACACAGCATGAACAGAAGTCTGTTCATGAGAACGCTGCTGCTTCCACGTGTGACCACACAGATTTTATCCGACCTTCCACTTCTCCAGCAGGGGCCGGAATCTTTTTTGTGGGGAAAAAGGATTGTAGTCTATGTTCCTGTGTGGACTACTGGGAGCTGAACAAGATCACAGTAAAAAACAAATACCCACTCTCTCTCATTTCTGAGTTAATCGAGAGACTACAAACAGCCTCTGTTTATACCAAACTGTATTTAAGGGGGGCCTATATTCTCCTTCGTGCCAGGGAGGGAGATGCGTGGAATACCACCTTGCGGTCCCGATATGGACACTATGAATACACGAAGATACCATATGGTCTCTGCAATGCCTCTGCCTCGTTCCAACATTTCCTTCATGACATCTTTAAAGATCTCCTGGACCAGTATGTTGTGATTTACCTAGATGACATCTTGATCTTTTCCCCTGACCTACCCACACATCGTAACCATGTTCTGAAAGTACTGAAAAGTCTCAGACAACACAACACAAGTTATACACAAAAATAGAGAAATTAATTTTTGAAACAACTTGTGTGGAGTTCTTGGGATTCATCATCCGACCTGGCAAAGTAGAGGTGGATCCACGGAAGGTTAGGGCAATACAACAATGGACAGAACCCCAAACTAAACAAGTTCAGCGGTTCATAGGCTTCAACAGTTTTTACAGACGTTTCATACGTGACTTTTCTCATGTCGTACAGCCACTCACAAATATAACCAAGAAAGATGTTAAATGGCACTGGACTCACCAGGAACAGACTGCCTTTGATAAATTAAAATGCATGCTTACTACTGCAACTATACTGTGTATACCCAAACACCCTATGCACTTCTTTCTTAAAGTCTACACTTCTGATATAGCCACTGGTGCTATCCTTTCTCAAAGGGATGAAGAGACAGATACCCTAGATCCTGTTGCCTTTTACTCTAAGAGGCTGACCCAGGCCAAGTCAAACTATGACGTTGGTGACAAGTAGCTACTAGCCATAAAATGGTCCGCAAGTATCTCAGCTCACACTGATTTCCTGGCAATACTGTGTATGCACTGACGTTTCTTTTAAAAAGGAAGTGTGGCCATGGAGCAGAGTTACGCTGCACAAAGCTGCAAAACTTTGTTAGGAAAGTAAAGAAAATATACAAAAATACAATTTGAATATGAGACTGAATCCTATCAAATGCACTTAAGTTATGTTGGTGCCTGGAGTGTCTCCTTAAGGACGCTGTTTTTTTGAAAGACAGTCATCGAGCTGTTGTGTTTATTGAGTGAGACTGGCACTTGCCACTGGCAAGGTGTTCAATGCACTGTGCAAAGATGTGTATTATCTCAGCCATTAAATATTATGTAAATATAATCTTGAAGCATTAAGATCAAGAACATATTTTTGTCATAGTTGTGAGTGTCAAGTGGTGTTGGAGCTAATATAGACAGGGACCTGGTGCAAAACAAAATTGGGACCCCCTGTAGAGCAGAGGTGGCCAAAAGGTGGATCCTCAACTGCTGTACAACTCCCACAACAAATTGTCTGCTATGGATTTACCATTTGCACATTTTTATAGAGTTATATTTGTGTGCAGTGCCTGTGTGCCTGTGTACCTGTCTGCTTTTGTATGGACTATATTAAATTCTGATGTTCGAATTCAGGATGTATGTGTGTGAAGTAATGGTGTTTAAATGGAGAGGTATGTGTGTGAGTAGAGTGTATATATTCAGGAGTGTGATCTTTATGTAATGCTAGTGTTTGCATATAGAGGTGGGTTTGTGCTTACTGTTGGTGTCTGAATGCAGTGGTGTGTGTGTGTAAAATTTTGCTGTTTGCTTGCATGAGCGTACTCACAGATTGACATAAATTGTCTCCAGACTGTCTCACATTAAAACACACAAGTACTTGCACATACACATACACTGTCACACAAAGATGCAAACTGTCAAACTGTCAGGATTCCTACTGTTCTCTCGCCTTCTGGGCACCATGTCCTCATTGCCCCAGATGCAGAACGCTACTACGCTCCTCTTTTTATGACGTAAGCGGTTCTAATACAATTATGTCATTGGCACAATATCGAAACACACTTTTTGACATCAAAACACATAAAATTGACCAGTTAGAGTATACTCTTGCCCAGGGCCAGATTAAGAGCCCAGTGGGCCTGGTGCTGACAATTATGATGGGGCCTAATTACAGAATCTTATTGACCAAAAACACTAAAACAGTCATACCTCTCAATCGGCATGTATCTGATGGAGTTGGTGTTGGAGGAAAACTCAAAGGATGCAGCCATTGTTGGCCTTTGTTGGAGGGAAACTCAAAGGATGCAGCTCAAAGGATGCAGCCATTATCTAATTTATGCTTTCATTTTTCAAGTAAATCCATACCCCCTAACAGCAGTGTCCAGTGAAGCAGGAAGTCAATAGGCGGGGTAAAGGGATGGGCCACTGATGCAAATCACGTGACCAGAACTGCCAAAAGGGGCGAACATGCCCAAAAAGGGGGCATCAGTGTCCCAGCCTGGCATCAGTGTCCCTATGTAGTCAGTCCCTTAGTCTTCCAGTATCTGTGTCCCCATTTCTCCCAGTGTCCCCATGTCTCAGTGTGTCCCGTGTCACTGGGATACCAGGGGACACTGAGAGACCTGGGCACACTGAGACACTTGGGGACACTGGGAGACATAGGGGCACTAGTGGATACAGACATGGGGACACTGGGAGACATGGAGACACTGAGATATTTGGGTACATTAGGAGAAATGGGACCACAGACACTAGAGACACAGAGACATGGGGACACAGACACTGGGAGACATGGGGTCACAGATATTTGGGGAAACTAAGACACTAGGGACACAGACATGGGAACACAGACACTGGGAGACATGGGTACACTGAGACACTAGGGACACTGGCTGGGAGACATGGGGACACAGACACTTGGGGACACTGGGAGACATGGGGACACTAGGGACACAGAGACATGGGGACACAGACACTGGTAGACATGGGGTCACAGACACTAGGGACACAGAGGTATGGGGACACAGACACTGGGAGACATAGGGACACTGGGAGACATGAGGACACTGAGACACTAGGGACAATGGCTGGGAGACATAGGGACACTGGGAGACTGGCTGGGAGACATGGGGACACAGACATTTGGGGACACTGGGAGACACAGGGACACTGGAACACAGGCACTGGGAGCCATGGTGACACTGGGAGCCATGGGGACACAAAGACACTGGCTGGGAGACATGGGGACACTAGGAGACATGGAGACACTGTCTCACAGTATCCCCATGTGTCACAACATCCCCATGTCTCACAGTGTCCCCTAGTGTCTGTGTTCCCATGTTTCCCAGTGTGCCCTAGTGTCTCAGTGTTCCCTAGTGTCTCAATGTTCCATTGTGTCCCCTAGTGTCTCAGTGTCCCCATGTCTCCCTGCTGCCTTTCCCCATCCTTCACATACCTGAGCTGTCTCTGCAGGCTGGGAGCTGCTGTCTGGACTCTCCGGGCTGTGTAGATGATCCCCCACAGATCAGTAATTAGAGAGAGGCAGGGAGATGATGTAACTTCCTATCCCTGCCTCTCTCCATACACTCCTCCTCTCCCCCTACTGGCCAGTGCTGGTATTGCAGAGTAATCTCCATTTAAACTGAGAAACATATTTGCATTTGTATTGCCGGTATTACTGCAATACCGTCACGGCAAGGCAGACTCAAATACCGGTTGTGCCTTAAAATACCAGTCAGGTGGCAAACCTAAGAGTAGTGTGTTAAAAAAAAAAAAAATGTTTTTTTTTTTTTTAATGGGCCTGGGCCTGGAGCTGCAGCTCCATCGGCCCCTAAGGGTAGTCTGTTAAAAAAAAAAAATGTTTTTTTTTGTTTTTTGTTTTTTTTAATGGGCCTGGGCCTGGGCCTGGGCCTGGAGCTGCAGCTCCATCAGCCCCTATGTTAATTCAGCCCTGCTCTTGCCTGTATAAAGCTTGCATGTTGATTCTGTCCTTGCCTTACTGTGGTTTCCATTCTGGTTATTCGAGAGATTGCATTTTTCTTTTACCATGATTCCTGTTTTATTGATCTTGACTTATCACAACTACTCTGATTTCCCTATCTCTGACAATGGCTAGTTCAGTGTTTCCCAACCCAGTCCTCAAGGCACACCTACCAGTCCAGGATTTAAGGATTACCCAGTTTTGTCTAGGGTGTTTTTTCTAAAAACACCTTAGACAAAACTGGGTAATCCTTAAATCCTGGACTGGTAGGTGTGCCTTGAGGACTGGGTTGGGAAACACTGGGCTAGTTGACCAATTTTGTGCCCTCTATTGCTCTTGACCTTGCCCTGTAATTTACTATCCTATTTCTTGTACTCTGCATGTTAAGCCTTATCACCCAGTGATACCTACTTTGGTCTACTGTTTTATTTTTCTTATGTGACTTTGTTCTGTGTGTTGGGTTACCTATCCTGATATATGACAGGGCCCTGCAGGACTCTGGCAACAATTTTCCTCTTGTTAGGCTAAAATGGACCAATTCACTCAGGTTTTGCAGACCCCTTTGTCTAGAACAACTTATTTGCAGCCTGAACCCTATCCTTCTCCCAGCCCAATTCATGTACTAGTAATGTTATTTTTGTATTTGAGGTTGATTGGACAAACAACTCTTTAGTCAAAGCCTATATTGATGTGCTGTCTGATTCATTACAGGATGAAATAGCAGCAACAGATGTACCTAAAACAGTTAGATTTAATTACCTGTCTTCTTCATATAGATAATCATATGAGAGAGAGGCAATATTCCAGAAACAAAAAAATAAGTCATACTTATCATAAACATGACTCAATATATCTGGTCTACTTCCTCCTCAGCCTTTAGAGGTTGAGCCCTTGCAAACCCTTCTATTTGTACCTGTAACAGTCTCTTTTAAAACTATAACTCTCTCTACTGATTTCTTTATAGACGGTGCTGCAGATAATTTTATTGATGTCAACTTTGTTAAAGGGACGCTAAAGTCACTGAAATAATTACAGCTTAATATGGTTGTTCTGGTGTCTACTGCCTGTCCCTGCAGACTTTTTTAATGTAAACACCACCTTTTCAGAGAAAAAATGACATTACTGACTAGGAACATCTCTAGTGGCAGTCATTCAGATGGCCCCTAGAGGTGCTTCCTGGGTCAGTGCTGCACAGTGTTCAGCATTGTCGTTCAGCATCTCCATCCTCTGCATTTACTTTTTCCACTGAACTCTTTGATCATTTGAAAGTAGCCAATCTTTTCACATAATTTCATTTATGGGGTGAATACAACCTGATTCGAATCAAAGAGGTTCAGGATTGGAAGACAGCCTTTAACATCATAAATGTACATTACAAGTATACAATTATGTAATTTGGACTATTTCATGCTCCAGCAGTCTTCCAAGAATTATTAACAACATTCTCAGAGAATACATACATTTTTCATTGCAATCCTTGACAATATTCTTTTTTATTACTCAGATCTCACGTCACAGAGGTCTGACTGCTATTCTGGGGGCAGTAAGGATTTTTTTCCCTAGTTTGTTGGAAAAATTAAAAGTGCTTCAAACTGAGTGTTTTGCCTTCTTTTTGATTAACAGCAAAAACAGATGTGAGAAAGGCTAAACTTGATGGACACATGTCTCTTTTCAACCTATGTTACTGGGTAAATACCACCATATGAGTGTCCCTGCAGTCCTGTATACCTATATTTTGCAGAAGGAACTACTGGCTGTGCCAGTGTGTCTAAGAAGGGTCATATGCAGCTGTATCTGGCATCAGCGGATAACTGATGTGGTAGTTTGCAGCAGTGGTGGACTGGGTCTAAAAATATTGGTTGCCAGGAGGAGGTGGCTTACCCACAACTACAAGGCCATCATTTGATTTTTATAAGAAATAATATTTTTTTTTAAAAACACAATTGGGAAAAAAGTACCATTAACATTTTTATGAAAAAAATAAATATTTTTTAATTGTTACAGAATACATATATTGTGCATTACAGGCAAGATACAGTAGATACTAAATGTAAATATAGATTGTTACAATTTAAAACATATTTTTTTTATTTTAAATAAATGGGGGCTTTTTTTAAATTATAATTTGGCATCTTCACAGCAATTTACAAAAATATGAAATTATCGAAGCATTGAATATTATATTTGACACGTTTACATAACATATGATCATATGGCATAAATATCTTCTACAGACTAAATGTGGTCCAAACTCTGTGGCAGAACCAGACTCGCCACTGGGCATTGGAGAAGACTGATTGCCAGCCTCCTGCCATGTGGCCCCTGGGATGTATTGCCTGCTCTCCTGTACTGCTGAGGATTGCTACCAACTAGGTGGATTTGGCTATAGAGCTTGTGTAGTGCCCTCTGTTGGTAGCAACAGTAATATGCACTACCTGAATAGCAAGACTGGTAATTTGCATATTCGGGTAGATTTGCATATCGCTAATTCTGCATGCAGGAGAGACATTTTGTATTAATTATGGTCTTCCCCACCCATTTATAATATGTAATTATGTTATAATAAGTCACTGTATGTTGCCTGCTATGATTTCACTGTTTGTAATTTTATTGAGTTTTCACAGCAATGTTAATGTAATGACCATATGGGCTAGTCCCAAGTAAAATAAAGTTTTAGACAGTTCTACTTCACTCTCAATTTGAAGTGCTGTCTCTTATTGGGGGAATCTGCTACAAGGAATTGCTATGCTCTGCATACTCTCTTGCTATATTCAATGCTAAGCTCTTGTAAGAGCTTGTTCCTGTTTTGCTCTCTTAAGGAGTCTATGGTGGTTATGGTGTCTGCTGTAGTGCTGGAAACCCTCAGGAAGTGCTAGGAGCATCTTTCATCCCAATCGGGGTGCCAGGTGATCCGTTACAAACTCCATAACTCAAATATAGAAAATAATAGTTAAGGAACGGTTGCAGTGTCTATTAAACATAAACTTTCTGTAGGGAGAGTAAGAATGGACTATTTCTAGGTTTCGACTGCCCTGCATCACCATGCATTGGTTAAAATAAAACCAGACCTGGGGTTATGTACAACTGGATGGGGGTCCTGTATGATAATTTATATAATAATAATAGATATAGAAAATAATATAATAGGCGCTCACTCCAATAAATAGTAATAAATAGGCAGCGGTAACCAATACAAGGGTTCTCAACCTTGTGACAAGAAGAATGCAAAAAAGAAAAGAGGAACCGCGCCCTGGATGATAATTAATATATAAAATACACGTACATAAAAATTATAAACGATTCTTATAAATCCTCAGAAATAAAAACAGAGAGAAAACATTGCACTATGATGTTTTCTCTCTGTTTTTATTTCTGAGGATTTATAAGAATCGTTTATAATTTTTATGTACTATATTTTATATATTAATTATCATCCAGGGTGCGGTTCCTCTTTCCTTTTTTGCATACAATAATAATACAATGATATGGTTTGGGGGTTGTGTATCTAATTGCCCCCCAGCCATATAATTTTATTATCATTATACAATTACATTTTATTATAATTATACAATTAAGACTTAAGAATTTTTTAATTGGATGCCTCCGTATTAGAGGTGCAGGGCAGGTGCAAGGATTTTTACCTACACAGGCAAAGATAAATTTTCACTGGGTGCCAGCCGCACTGTGTGGTACACAGGGAGCAGGGATATGATGTCATATGATGCCCACTCATCGGGCGGCAGTAAGCTGGGCCGGTGGTAAGAGGATTGGGCTGTGCTGAGGGGAGGCGCTTTCACTCAGCCATGCTTCAAAAAGTAACTGGCTGGAGGAAGAGCATGGCCTTCCCTCCTGCCGGATAGCCTAAAATTGCGTTCACAGGGCTGGTGTGGCCTAAGGTGGCCTTATGTAAGCACCGGCCCTTTAGAGGTGTGGTTATCGCAAATTGTAAACATTGCTGTTTCTCTGAAATAGGAATGTTTTGCATTTTCACACAAAAGACACAGAGTCTAGACAAAGAAAAATAAAATAAATTAATTAACCCCTTAACCCCTTAAGGACTGAGTCAAATGTACATGTGATCAAAGCAAAACGCGAACAAAAACTTGAATTTGCGCTATATGTCTGTTCAGGCGCAATTCACCTCTTTCATATTATGTGCACCCACACTTATTGTATATAATTTTATTCAGGGGAAACAGGGCTTTCATTTAACATCAAATATTTAGGTATGAAACATAATTTACTATGAATAAAATATTAAAATATGGGAGAAAATAAGATTTTTTTAAATAAAAATGTAGTTCAACGTGACATTTTAACTGTGAATGTGATAATACTGTTTGCTTTTACTTCAATAAAATACACATATTGTATTCAGTGATGTCTCACGTGTAAAACAGTACCCCCCTATGTAGAGGGTTTATGGTGTTTTGGGAAGTTATAGGTTCAAATATAGCATGTTACATTTTTCAGTTTTTTCACATTGAAATTTGCCAGATTGGTTACGTTGCCTTTGAGACTGTATGGTAGCCCAGGAATAAGAATTACCTGCTTGATGGCATACCATTTGCAAAAGTAGACAACCCAAGGTATTGCAAATAGGGCCTGTCCAGCCTTTTTTAGTAGTCGCTGATGTCAGCCCTTGTCTGCTCCCGTATGGGCCACTGACCGGGAAGCTCCTACTGACTTCCGACCCTCCAACTGGCTGGCGCCCTTCCTTGGGCATCATCACAGTTTGCTACCATGCTATTTGCATTCAAGTATACTTTGCATTTGTGTATACTTTGTTGTTCAGATTGCTTTTGTGGTTTCAGCCATTCAAAAACATTGTTCAGCTCTTCGATATGAACAGTTTTTTTTGCTCAACACACAAATGCGGTTGCATGATTTCTGTCGATCACTCGGGCAAGTAAGGGGATTTTGTGTCCTCAATTGACATTCGCATATTTTCGTTCATTGTAAAACAAATCCCTGCGTAAGGTCAGAAGCTGTATCTGGACGTATTCACTCAGTTCGCACTTCTGTTCTCACGAATGCTTGTCTTAGAATGCTATTCACTATGCTAAGTCCTTTAGTTTATACGTGCCACTTGAATAGATCTTCGACTTATGGTCCCTCCAGGGACAATGCTAGGTACTACATCTGCCTTTAAACAGCATAGACAGATTTGGCTGGTAGCCCTCTAGCTTTCAAACCTTAGTATGACATCTGTTATACATGTAGACTTAGTGTTTAAATATTTATATGTTACAACTTGCACATTTTGGTACTAATTATTAACATTTGTAGGTGTCTATTATACGGATATTTTAATTGACTGTTGGTTCTTATACATTATTTTAGATCTGTATTAGTATTTTCTTCTTTAATCTGGTTTTGTTTTATATTATTGTGCTGTCCTTTGTATGTGTTACGCAAGGATCAACTATTGGTTCTCTGTCTCGGACCAGTGCATTTGTTTTCCCTTGATATGGTTCTGATAATGTTGCAACAGTTTTATTTTCTTCCTGGCAGATGGAATAGGTTATACGATTGATGTTTCGGTTTTAGGAACACTGTCTATATTTCATTATGCCTTTTCTGCATGGTCCAAGGATTTGCTAATTCATTTCTGATTAGTAATATCTAATCATAGTTGCAGATTGTGAGGTCATTCATTTTCTTATGTCTTATAAATCATATTCTTTTACAGGTTCTCAATCTGATATGTAGCGTTCTACGTTTAGGAGACCCTTAGCTCTCTAAGCATCGCTATACCATAGTATGTATTTATATTTTATAGTATACGTATATTGTCACCGATAATATTTATGAGTATATTGTCCTGGAATTTAGGCTTTGTCCGTGACTAAATTTTATTCCTCTGTTATCAGATCACCAGCTTACGGTTCTTTCTGTAGGTAGGTCATTTACTGGTTCTAAAGTTCTCTACTGCACTGGGCATGTCTTAACAGTTGTATAATACTATGCAGTTAGGGGTTTCATGGGGCATGTGATATCCCATACACAGGTGTACTGCTGCACTGCCTGCAGGCCAGCTTATTAGCCGTATCTTATAAATCATGGAATCTACTTTCTAGTACAGATCATGGAGTCAATTTTCTGAGCAGCGTTTGCTCTTCGTGCCTCAAATCCAATTTCAGTAGGTAAGTTTTCAATCACAGGGACAATACTGGCTTAATAATACGTGTACACGTCCTGGTCATTATTTAGGTTATAGTCTTCTTCTTCCCCTCCCTGCCTCCTTTAGTGGGTACTGCAGAATTCAGTTACAAGTTACAAACATTCTATACAGAACCTACACAAGTTCTTATACAAATTCAGATATGTTTTAGCCACGATGGCTCCCCCACAATAGAGTCCTTTTTAGTTAGTAGGTTTACTGGCTTATAGGGATCTAGGTGACCAATAGAGATTACGTTTCTGGCCTCTCTGCCTTAGAGTTAGTGGTCCCACGAGGCCAACACCCATCCTTCACGCATGAGGTTTTACGCCCCACGGGCCATAGCATAGTTAGCTGCCACAGTTGCATAGAGAGGGCCTCGCTTGTCACACCCGATCTATCTTATGCTTTAAATGTCACCGAGAGGCTGATATCCTGCCACAAATCCCCGCGTGCCAACTTATGGATAGATCCGCTCATGCCATTTGGCAACTAGCAGGGCCTCACCCGTCACCAACCTAGTGAATGGTTTCGCCGTGTGGCACTAGTTAGCCTGCCAGTTAAATGATCCTGATCCAAGCTAATTGTTACTATATTTCAGTATGTCTCAGATCCCTGTCGATGGTGATGACTTATAAATCCCCTGTACTCCAGTCGGGTCCACTACACCTAAACGATAGGGGATGCCAAGTGTATTTTGAGATATATATATATCTCAAAATACAGTTTATATTATCAAAATACAGTTAGAACAAAATGACATTATTATTTTGTATTATTTTTTTTCATTTGTAACATATTTATATATTTATTTTATAATATATATGATATATATTTAATTAATATCATTTTACATGTATTTTGATATTAATATATATATATAATTATATATATATATATATATTAATATTAAAATACACTTAGACAGTATATATATATATATATATATATATACACACACACACACACTTAGATCATATATATATATATATATATAAACAAATAGAAAAAACTCTTGCACTCCAACTCTAAATAGTAATACTGCCAGGTGCCAAGTCCCAAATTCATAGAAAATCAAAAAATTACCGGCACTCATGGGCTTCTTTCATCCAGTTTATTTTTAGGTGAAGATAGTCAGGTCGACGTTTCAGCTCCCGATCGGAGCTTTCATCAGGACACCAAAGACCCTTAGGTCTTTGGTGTCCTGATGAAAGCTCCGATCGGGAGCTGAAACGTCGACCTGACTATCTTCACCTAAAAATAAACTGGATGAAAGAAGCCCATGAGTGCCGGTAATTTTTTTATTTTCTATATATATATATATATATATATATATATATAATATAATGTTTTATTTTTACACTGCTTATTTCATTTTATTACAGGCAGCAGGGGGGCTACCTGTCATTCCAGGCACTCCCCCTTCTGGCACTGCTATGGATGGCTATTCCGTCCATGTGATCGCGAGGCCCTCGCAAGGACCTTGTGATCACATGGCCCAGGAGGGCCAGATCGGCAGTAGGGGGACTCCCTGGGATGCCAGGTAAGTCCCCCCATTGTGATCGCCGACGTGGGATCACCAGCAAGCAGGTAAGTGGGAAGGACAGCGTGGGCGCCCGCCAGCATTTAGAGCCGGGTCCCCAAGGACAGCATAGCATGCCTGCCGTCCTTAAGGGGTTAAAGGGACACTAAAAGCACTCAGATCACTAAATCTCAAAAGGAATTATCTGGGTGCAATGCCCCTGTTGTTTTAGTCCTGCAATCTTAAACATTGCCTTTTAATGTTTAGGATTGCAGGACTAAACATACCTCTAGTGACTGTCTTCCTGACATTCAATGTCTGTTATGATGTTCGGCATTAATTGCCATCAAATGCTTCTTATACGGAAACATTGGATTCAATGCTTCCCTATAAGAAGCATTTGATTGGAATGCATTGCATATGTGCTTCTCATCCCCAGTGCTTGATGAGGAGCCAAGCAAATTACGTCTGCTGCATGGAAGTAGAGTCAGCACTGGAAAAAAGGTAAGGAAAACACTTTTTTCATTTTATTTTATTTTAATTTAGGAAGCTCAGACATCTAACTGGTGAGGAGAACATTATAGCTTTAGGAATACATGTTTGGATTGCGAATGCTATAATGTTCATTCAAGATTTTGGTGCTTAGAGTGGCCATGATACATACTTCAATTGATATGTGTAAGTAAACCTGATATATCCAATACCCATTCGGTAGTTTCCTCCCAAACGTCCAGAGTATCAGTGATTATAACTCTCTGTTCGGCAAAATAGAATAAGCGATTCCCTTACGAATAACAGCTTCCCAAGTAGATTCCCCTTAGTAAAGCAGACAGATACCCAAACATCAGCCGAAGTCTAGATGAAGGGTACAACAGAACTGAAGTTTTTTTTTTTTCAATGTATATGTTTTATTGGATTTTTCAAGTAATAACAGACTTACAGACAGGGGGAAAGAATAATACAGTACAATACAATAACCAAAGATCAAATGTACAGGAGTAGGAGGTTTAAACATAGTATTACAATGTTTGAGGTAAAAGTTTGGACAGCGACAGATACAACAATACACTACAGCGCGGTTAAGTATCTACTTGGTACGTCTGCTGTGTCTTACACGGATACTCTTCGGTGGACATTTGCAAGGAGGCAACAACTTATTGTGTTACAAGGTGCGTGAGTGTAAGCGGCTGTTAGTCAATTGTTGTACACAATAACAATCAAAAACACTTTTAACCTCTTAAAGCAGGTATCCCAGGGGAGTAGAGTGAAGAACAAGAGTACAATGGGACACAAAAGGGGGGAGGATAGGGGAGTGGATGTGGTGACCAGCATGCTACCCTAAACAGTAAGATATCAGTACGATTACAATTCTTAGAAGGCCGTTTCTCTGAATGTCTCCCAATCTTGCCATTTGACTAGGAATTTTGCCAGTCCTCCCTGTTTTGCCCATTCTTTTTCGTGGTAGTATGTGGTGTCAGTTCTACGAAGAACCTCTGTTACCGTGGGGCAGGTGGGACTTTTCCAGTGGGTTGCTATGCTGATTTTGGCAGCTAAGAGTATATTAATTATCGAGAACTGAAGTTTAATGATGCCACACTGGCTTTTATGCAAGTCCCCGTGCAAGTGGACCTACCACTGCATGGTATCATAAATCATGCAGCCAATCATAAGCAAAGGAATACTTTAATACTCCCAGGACAAACATATAATTCGCAACACTCCTCGGAAGCATCACCAATGTGGGACGGACTCACACGAGGAGTTCATTTCCGCGTGTGATGTCACACGCATGAGCCGTCGTGCGTGATGACATCACGATGTCAGGAATATTATCAGCAGCTGAGTCCCTACACTCCCACCTACATGAGCGCCGTGATTGGATGTATCACAGACGCCATCCTCCTATTAGCTACCACTAGGGGATATTTAAAATTTGTATTTACAGCATGTATTTACCAATTGATAAAGCCGAATTATACAGGCGAAACGCGTCTTGGACCAAGCACTAGCACTTGAGTTTACTGATTTTATTGTTTTAAAGTTATATTTACAATAAATGTTATATTTTCTATTCAAGTGGACTAGTGATATATTTATGCTGCTGCAAAGAAGGGCTGTGTCACTCTATATTTGACACTGCGTCTGCATACTTGGAGCCCGGTTATTGGCTCCTGACAAGGTGAGAAGCTAATTGTTACTCACATTTGACCACCTATTATATCAAGGATTTCCACACCAGGGTTAGCATTGCTTCCCTGTTTTCTCTGTCTTTGTTTTCATTTCTGAGGTTGTTTACCTATCGTGGACACACAAGGACTTCTTGATTATCTCCATATACCTCCTGAGTATTACAGGAGTAAGTGTTCATTTTATTGTTAAAGCGCTGAACATTTTCTGCACTATTTGGCATTTATTTGCACAATAGCGTTCTTTGTACACATATAATTCCCTTCGCTCGACCTGGAGATAATCAAGTCTGATAAAATAATAACTTCATTATCTCCAGGCAGAAAATTTAAAATTTTACCCAACTTTCAAAACACCCCTTAAAACATAAGGTATCCCCACAAAAGTCATATCCCACGATAGCCCTGATCTGGGTGACCAACATATCCAAAAATCACCCAGATCAGTTAAGGGGTTTTCGAATTTCATGGAAGTCTTAGGTGACTGGCTAACCACAAGGCTCCTGCCCTAAACAGTTCCACAAGTTTGGTGGGTTTTGCCGGTCTAGTTCGTAAAGTTACAGAAACCGAATAATCCCACGAATGGTTTCCCCTGGCTCAAAGCAGCAATTATTCCCCTAATTTGTATGCACAAAAGTACCGAACAGCGTTCTCCTAGCTGTTCGGGAAACGAAGATCCAGCGTTCGTACGTTTGGGACCGGTGTTCGGGAAGTCGAGTGTCTGATTTTAGTTCCAGACACTCGACGACCAAGTCCCGCTGCCTTTGTTCGCGTAAACAAGATGGCCACCGTTTTCTCTGCCACGTTGCGTTCGACAATACGAACGGCGGCCGCACAGGTAGAGGGCTTAATTGAGGTACGCACTGAAGTTAACGAGCCAGGGGGGTGGTCTCTGTTCGGTAGTTACAACTTCCGGGAGGAAAATAATTAAACGAAAGAACTTAGTGATTTCTTTACAATATGTAATCTATATTTATAAATATAACTTTGTTCAATGTAGAAAAATATCATGACGTGCATGGAATTTATTATCATATTGAACATTGGATCTTTTTTTTGGGTGCATTCTAGACACAAATTAATTTTTGTACACTTCAAAGACCTAAACATATACTTTCTGACATTTAATTGGGTAAAGGTTAAGCATCTTTCTTCATCAATTAATACACTGTTCACTATTACTTTATACAATTATATATATTTTTTGTCATTAATTAATTGCAAATAATGAAGTACCCTGATAACACAAATTACCAACAAAAATCAATACTCAATTACTCAATACTCAATTACTCCAGCAGCAAAGTATTAACCAAGCAAAAAGAAGAAACGCAGAGTATATAAGTATAGGTTCACCCACACACTTAATCTTTCTTTGCTGCTCCAGCAGGATACAGGTCAGAGTACTCACTCCTGCTGTTAGACTTACAGCTTTTATTGATCTATTTGTTTATTTCCTAATTTGGATTTTCATATTTATACTGCTATTTCTTTTCCTTAAATCCTTTTCTATATATCTTCTAACTAATTCCTACTGCCCCTTCTCCTTCACCTGGGTTTCTGTCCTCCCCTACTTAGGGCATGTCACTCCACCTCACAGTCATTCAGACTTACTGTCACGTCACACGATCAGCGGTTTTACTGCGATAGTGACGGTCTTTTTTATTCTGTCTGTCCTCTATTGTGGGGGGGGGTAGAGTTTGTCTAACCGGGTGATAGGGGCGCTTGCGTTCTCTCCACACTGCCTGGGCCCACGGGAGTTTGTACCGGTGGGTCCCCGCGCGCGAGACGGACGCCATCTTGAATCTTGCAAGTAGTGATGTACCCAACTGTTCGCTGGCGAATAGTTCCCGGCGAACATAGCGTGTTCGCGTTCGCCGCGGCGGGTGAACACATGCGCGGTTCGATCCACCCCCTATTCGTCATCATTGAGCAAACTTTGACCCTGTGCCTCACGGTCAACAGACACATATCAGCAAATTAGCAGCAGACCCTCCCTTCCAGACCCTCCCACCTCCTGTACAGCATCCATTTTAGATTAATTCTGAAGCTGCATTCTTAGATAGAGGAGGGAAAGTGTAGCTGCTGCTCATTAGATAGGGAAATTGATAGCTATGCTAGGGTATTCAGTGTCCACTACAGTCCTGAAGGACTCATCTGATCTCTGCTGTAAGAACAGCACCCCAAAAAGCCCTTTTTAGGGCTAGAACATCAGTCTGCTCTGCTTTTTTTCCTGTGTAATGTAATTGCAGTTGCCTGCCTGCCAGCTTCTGTGTCAGGCTCACAGTGGATACTGTGCCCACTTGCCCAGTGCCACCACTCATATCTGGTGTCACAATAGCTTAAGCTAGACATTTAAAAATACTTTTTTTTTCACTGTAATAGATTGAATAGCAGTTAGTTGTCTGCCAGCTTCTGTGTCAGGCTCACAGTGGATACTGTGCCCACTTGCCCAGTGCCACCACTCATATTTGGTGTCACAATAGCTTAAGCTTGACATTTAAAAACAAAAACTTTTTTCACTGTTATAGATTGAATAGCAGTTAGTTGTCTTCAAGCGGGTGTCAGGCCTTCAGCGTGTACTCTGCCAACCTCAGCAAGTGCACTTTGCCACTCATATCTGGTGTGACTATAGCGTGCCTTTAAAAAGAAAAAACGTTTTTCACTGTAAGCTAATAGCAGTTAGTTGTCTGCAAGCGTCTGGGTGTCAAGCCTTCAGCGTGTACTCTGCCAACCTCAGCAAGTGCACTTTGCCACTCATATCTGGTGTGACTATAGCGTGCCTTTAAAAAGAAAAAAACGTTTTTCACTGCAAGCTAATAGCAGTTAGTTGTCTGCAAGCGTCTGGGTGTCAGGCCTTCAGCGTGTACTCTGCCAACCTCAGCAAGTGCACTTTGCCACTCATATCTGGTGTGACTATAGCGTGCCTTTAAAAACAAAAAAAGTTTTTCACTGTAAGCTAATAGCAGTTAGTTGTCTGCAAGCGTCTGGGTGTCAGGCCTTCAGCGTGCACTCTGCCAACCTCAGCAAGTGCACTTTGCCACTCATATCTGGTGTGACTATAGCGTGCCTTTAAAAAGAAAAAAAGTTTTTCACTGTAAGCTAATAGCAGTTAGTTGTCTGCAAGCGTCTGGGTGTCAGGCCTTCAGCGTGTACTCTGCCAACCTCAGCAAGTCCACTTTGTCACTCATATCTGGTGTGACAATAGCGTGCCTTTAAAAACAAAAAAACGTTTTTCACTGTTATAGATTGAATAGCAGTTAGTTGTCTGCCAGCTTCTGTGTCAGGCTCACAGTGGATACTGTGCCCACTTGCCCAGTGCCACCACTCATATCTGGTGTCACAATAGCTTAAGCTTGACATTTAAAAACAAAAATAGTTTTCACTGTTATAGATTGAATAGCAGTTAGCTGTCTTCAAGTGGGTGTCAGGCCTTCAGCGCGTACTCTGCCAACCTCAGCAAGTGCACTTTGCCACTCATATCTGGCGTGACTATAGCGTGCCTTTAAAAAGAAAAAAAGTTTTTCACTGTAAGCTAATAGCAGTTAGTTGTCTGGTGTGACTATAGCGTGCCTTTAAAAACAAAAACACTTTTTTCACTGTTATAGATTGAATATCAGTTAGTTGTCTGCCAGCTTCTGTGTCAGGCTCACAGTGGATAATGTGCCCACTTGCCCAGTGCCACCACTCATATCTGGTGTCACAATAGCTTAAGCTTGACATTTAAAAACAAAAAATGTTTTCACTGTTATAGATTGAATAGCAGTTAGTTGTCTTCAAGCGGGTGTCAGGCCTTCAACGTGTACTCTGCCAACCTCAGCAAGTGCACTTTGCCACTCATATCTGGTGTGACTATAGCGTGCCTTTAAAAAGCAAAAACGTTTTTCACTGTAAGCTAATAGCAGTCAGTGTCCTTCAAGCGGGTGTCAGGCCTTCAGCATGTACTCTGCCAACCTCAGCAAGTGTTAATT
This sequence comes from Pelobates fuscus, assembly GCF_036172605.1. Classification (NCBI taxonomy): domain Eukaryota; kingdom Metazoa; phylum Chordata; class Amphibia; order Anura; family Pelobatidae; genus Pelobates; species Pelobates fuscus. Next base: position 182,654,070 of record NC_086320.1, on the reverse strand, counting down.
TGAACTGTGGGGCACAAGAACTTGAATCGAAAACATCTTTAAGCGTACTATGTTTTCACTAAGCTTAGTGAATAACTAACATTAACGAGTCGGATTAAACGCACTCTGCACTCGAGGTATGATCTGTTTAAATGACCCCACTCTGGGCCCTAAATGGTAAAACGTTTCACATGGGCATACAAAAGGTACACATGGCAATTAAAATCAGAAAATATGTAAAACATTTTTAGATATACTGGAAATTAGTAAACCAATACTATTAAGCACGTTGATTAATAAAATAAAGAAATGTTAATCTATCAAAGCGGCTTGAGAAAATATATGTTTAAAAAGATACAAAAATTTCAAAATCTGCTTATAAAAAATAAATACTGCCTTAAAATTCAAAATGCAAGTATGAATATTAGCACACACAAGCTATCTACCAAATGTGAAAACTATTATTTAGCTTTTCTGGCAACTAAAAGTAACATACTACAGAGTTTACTATATTCAGTGCAATATCTAAAGGAAGTACTGGCTAAAAAATTCAATGCAAAACTAGCAAAGTTGTCAAAAACTGTATTAAGTCGGTTGTTTTCTTTTTATCTGGTGAATAAAATGTTTCTACATTATATCACACAGCTATTTGTCGTCTTCAAAAAATTCTTCTTGTGGTTTTGTCTTGCTGTACTTTCAGGATTCATGTTTGCAGGTTTTTTTTTTTTAAGAATTTGCCAGGAATCTATTTTTGAAGTTGTTCCCCTCCTCTTGACACGATCAATGACCTGTGAGTCTCCGTAAGCAGGGTTGACCTGTTAGTCCCGTTTTCCATTCAAGTTGCACATGATGTCCCGGCTAGGTTTCTAGGGACAAATGTTGGAGCCTCGGCGTTGCCCCAATATGGAGGGAGCGTGGAGTTTGTTGGAGGCTTCGATGTGAGTAGCGAGTCCGGGGGGAGACCCAGTTGCCCCAGGATTCCCTCTGCCTCCAGCATGTTGCGTACGGTATGCCTGGCGTACGCATGGTGACTTCTCGCTTCAGTAGTTAGGACACGCCCCCCTAGCCCGCCAGCTTTTACCATACAAGCTGGTGGAGTCTGAGGCGTTCAAAAAAATTGTAGCTATTGGGACACCGCAGTGGAAGGTACCCGGATGAAATTTATTTTCAAAAAAGGCAATCCCCAACCTGTACTCGATTGTGCAAAAGGAAGTAATGGCATGTCTGGCACACAGTGTTGGGCAAGGGTCCATCTGACCACTGATACCTGGTCTGCAAAGCATGGTCAGGGCAGGTATATCACCTACACTGTGCATTGGGTAAACCTGCTGACGGCTGCCAAGTATGGAATGGGTGGCTCTGCAGAGGAGTTGGTGACACCGCCACGACTTGCAGGCAGGCCTGCTGCCACCTCCTCTACTCCTCCTACTCCATCCTCTTCCATAACCTCCTCGGCTGAGTCCTCTTCTGCTGCTGTGTCTTGCTCCACATCAACGGCACCCCCGCCCCCCCCAGCTCCCCAGGTGCTATTCCACATCCCTCTGTGTCAGTGTGTATCATGGTCTCTGAGGACAGGTGTTAATCCATATCTGCCAAGTGACCCTATGTAGGGGGAACAGTCTCTATTCTGCTCTGTGTCAGTGTGTATCATGGTCTCTGAGGACAGGTGTTAATCAATATCTGCCAAGTGACATTATGTAGGGGGAACAGTCTCTATTCTGCTCTGTGTCAGTGTGTATCAGGAATCCTTAGGATAGGTGTCAATCCATATCTGCCAAGTGACCCTATGTAGGGGGAACAGTCTCTATTCTGCTCTGTGTCAATGTGTATCATGGTCTCTGAGGACAGTTGTCAATCCATATCTGCCAAGTGACCCTATGTAGGGGGAACAGTCCCTATTCTGCTCTGTGTGAGGAGGAGGAACGGGAAATGAGTAGCTCGGCATACAACCTTGTGCAAATGGGGTCTTTCATGCTGTCGTGCCTGTTGAGTCACCCTTGTATAAAAAGGCTGAAGGAGAACGACCTGTACTAGGTGTCCACGCTACTAGACCCCCGGTATAAGCAGAAAGTGGCAGAAATGTTACCGAATTACAACAAGTCAGAAAGGATGCAGCATTTACAAAATAAATTAAAAAGTATGCTTTACACAGCGTATAAGACTGATGTCACAGCACAACAGGAATCTAACAGGGTAAGAGTAGAAAGTCATCCTCCTCCTCCCACGACCACGCCATACCTGCCAAGTGACCCTATGTAGGGGGGACAGTTTCTATTCTGCTCTGTGTCAGTGTGTATCAGGGATCCTTAGGATAGGTGTCAATCCATATCTGCCAAGTGACCCTATGTAGGGGGAACAGTCTCTATTCTGCTCTGTGTCAGTGTGTATCAGGGATCCTTAGGATAAGTGTCAATCCATTCCTGCCAAGTGACCCTATCTAGGGGTAACAGTCTCTATTCTGCTCTGTGTCAATGTGTATTATGGTCTCTGACTACAGGTGTCAATCCATATCTGCCAAGTGACCCTATTTAGGGGGAACAGTCTCTATTCTGCTCTGTGTCAGTGTGTATCATGGTCTCTGAGGACAGCTGTCAATCCATATCTGCCAAGTGACCATATGTAGGGGGAACAGTCCCTATTCTGCTCTGTGTCAATGTGTATCAGGGATCCTTAGGATAGGTGTCAATCCATATCTGCCAAGTGACCCTATGTACGGGGAACAGTCTCTATTCTGCTCTGTGTCAGTGTGTATCAGGGATCCTTAGGATAGGTGTCAATCCATATCTGCCAAGTGACCCTATGTACGGGGAACAGTCTCTATTCTGCTCTGTGTCAGTGTGTATCAGGGTCTCTGAGGACAGGTGTCAATCCATATGTCGAGGTGTCAATATGTCAGGTGTCAATCCATATCCATTGTGATTTAGGAATGTTAGGTGATTTCTGCCCTTTATGGATTAAAACCAGACTCTGCATCAACTGTGTAATTTCCCATGGGAGTTTTGCCATGGATCCCCCTCCGGCATGCCACAGTCCAGGTGTTAGTCCCCTTGAAACAACTTTTCCATCACTTTTGTGGCCAAAAAGAGTCCCTGTGGGTTTTAAAATTCGCCTGCCCATTGAAGTCAATGGCGGTTCGCCCGGTTCGCCGGTTCGCAAACGTTTGCGGAAGTTCCCGTTCACCGTTCGCGAACCGAAAATTTCGTGTTCGCGACATCACTACTTGCGAGATAACGAGATTGATGGCGGCCATCTTGGATTCTCTTTCAGACCTTGTTTTTTCTCATCAGAGTCTTGCTTAAACGATCAGATTCCTGTCAGACACAGACTGTTTGCTTCACAGATCATCCTAGCAAGCCTCAAGACCTGTGCTACCCCAGGTGCCTGCTTCACTGTACTGTCTAATATTATATGCTGCAGAATATATATGTGTATTAACACTACCCATAACAATAATTAATTCATATGACTGCCACATAACTGCAGAGGGTTGCACTCTCCACTACCCCAGGTGCCTTCTTCCCTGTACTGTCTAATATTATATGCTGCAGAATATATATGTGTATTAACACTACCCTTAACAATAATTAATTCATATGACTGCCACATAACTGCAGAGGGTTGCACTCTCCACTATAGTAGATTACTGTTAATACATTATATGGTTATTATTGTGTATACTATTGCAAACTGCCAGATTCAGCTGCAGACAGGGGTGAGCCCCCTGCAATACCGTTTGGGTGAGACCCCATATATTGTCCATACCCTGGCATCTGTGCCATTCAGGGTAAATATTATTCAGAGTTTCACCCTGACAGCAGTACCTAACGCAGACATTTTGATTGGGATGAGCCCCCACTGGTGGTACCTCCCCGCAGTTACAGGACTTAGGGGCACTCTCCCCCTCTGGCTATTGGAGTCTATCTACGTCTCCCCATATGTACAAGGTTGTTAATCCCCTTCTCTTCCCATACCACTCCTTAGACCGGCACTGCAGCCAAAACTATAGATACATATATATATATATATATATATATATATATATATATATATATATATATATACACATATCAATACCTACGGCTCTGTGTCAGCGATACAGACATTGCAGGGGGGGGAGGGGGGGGGGCATGACAGGCCTGGCTTATAATAAGCTGTTCTAAATGGTGTCTTCTCCTTTACAGAATGACTTGTGGTGCACCATGTCAGACTTACTGCACCAGACTCAGGACTTTCAGTCCATTATCAACGTTGCAGTTGCGGCCTCCATGGAAAAGGCCATTAAAAAAAATACTGACGCTCCTCCCTCCGGAAAACCCCGCCCAACCTATGGGGGTGACTTCCAGACAGACAGAACCCACTATCATCCTCCTTCTACCCTCCCTCAGCACCATGGTCAACGTCCTTCTACAGAGGTGCCTCCAGATCCAGAGGTTCACGGGGCAGAGGCCGAGGGTGCTTTACCACAGGTGGGTCCCCTAATATTCTGTCACACCGATACAATCACTGCAGGCAGGTTGTCCCTTTGCTTGCAGAACTGGGAAGAGATATCCACAGATGCATGGATCCTGCAGACGGTACGGAGCTACATCATCTAATTCGGTATTTACAGATGAAAATGAAGGAGAGGCACCTCAGTTAAGAAAAAGGATAAATTAGTTATTTATTACACGTGAGTTTACAGAGGAAGAGGTTCTATTTCAACTGTCAAAAGTAAAAGACAAATAAGTCAATGGGACCTGATGGAATACACCCAAAGCTATTAAAAGAGCTTAGTGGTGTACTAGCAAAACCATTAACAGATTTATTTAACCAATCATTGATAACAGGAGTAGTCCCAGAAGATTGGAAGATGACGAATGTTGTGCCCATTCACAAGAAAGGTAATAGGGAGGAGTCTGGCAACTATAGGCCAGTAAGCCTTACTTCAGTAGTGGAGAAAGTGATGGAAACCTTGTTAAAGGATAGGATTGTTGAACATCTAAAAACACATGGATTTCAAGATCAGAGACAACATGGGTTTACTTCAGGGAGATCATGCCAAACTAATCTTATTGATTTTTTTAGTTGGCTAACTAAAATTATAGATCAGGGTGGTGCAGTAGACATTGCTTACCTAGATTTCAGTAAGGCTTTTGACACTGTTGCACATAGAAGGCTTATCAATAAACTGCAATCTTTAAGTTTGGATTCCAATATTGTTGAATGGGTGAGGCAGTGGCTGAGCGACAGGCAACCGAGGGTTGTAGTCAATGGAGTATATTCGAAGCTTGGGCTTGTCACCAGTGGGGTACCTCAGAGATCTGTACTTGTACCCATTCTCTTTAATATTTTTATTAGTGATATTGCAGAAGGTCTTGATGGTAAGGTATGTCTTTTTGCTGATGATACTAAGTTATGTAACAGGGTTTATGTTCCAGGAGGGATAAGCCAAATGGCTAATGATTTAGGTAAACTAGAAAAATCATCAGAGTTGTGGCAACTGACATTTAATGTGGATAAGTGCAAAATAATGCATCTTGGACGTAAAAACCCAAGGGCAGAGTACAGAATATTTGATAGAGTCCTAACCTCAACATCTGATGAAAGGGATTTAGGGGTGATTATTTCTGATGACTTAAAGGTAGGCAGACAATGTAATAGAGCAGCAGGAAATGCTAGCAGAATGCTTGGTTGTATAGGGAGAGGTATTAGCAGTAGAAAGAGGGAAGTGCTCATGCCATTGTACAGAACACTGGTGAGACCTCACTTGGAGTATTGTACGCAGTACTGGAGACCGTATCTTCAGTAGGATATTGATACCTTAGAGAGAGTTCAGAGAAGGGCTACTAAACTGGTTCATGGATTGCAGGATAAAACTTACCAGGAAAGGTTAAAGGATCTTAACATGTATAGCTTGGAGGAAAGACGAGACAGGGGGGATATGATAGAAACATTTAAATACATAAAGGGAATCAACACAGTAAAGGAGGAGACTATATTTAAAAGAAGAAAAACTACCACAACAAGAGGACATAGTCTTAAATAAGAGGGACAAAGGTTTAAAAATAATATCAGGAAGTATTACTTTACTGAGAGGGTAGTGGATGCATGGAATAGCCTTCCAGCTGAAGTGGTAGATGTTAACACAGAAAAGGAGTTTAAGCATGCATGGGATAGGCATAAGGCTATCCTAACTATAAGATAAGGCCAGGGACTAATGAAAGTATTTAGAAAATTGGGCAGACTAGATGGGCCGAATGGTTCTTATCTGCCGTCACATTCTATGTTTCTATGTTACTAATTCTACGCCCCTCCCCACCAGAAATACCTACCGCCACTTCGGGTTGCCAAGGATCACGAGAGGCTTCTAGACAAAGAAATCCGCTCACTATTTTCCAAAAGGCACGGTGCAATACGCTGAGGACGAGGGTGGTTTCTTCAGCAATATCTTCCTGGTTCAGAAAAAGACCGGAGATTTCCGTCTGGTCATAAACCTAAGGCAACTGAATTCCTTGGTGAGTTACCGCCACTTCCAAATAGAAGGGATTCATCTTCTACAGGAACTCCTACTGAATGGCGACTGGTTCACCCATCTGGATTTCAAGGACGCCTACTTATCGGTACTGATGGACCCCTCTTACAGACGGTTCTTCCGCTTTCACTGGCAAGGCAGACTGTGCCAGTTCACTTGTCTCCCATTCGGACTTAGCTCGGCATCATGGTGTTTCACGAAACTGCTGAAACCGGACCTGGCTCGTCTCCATTCCATGGGGGTAAGATGCATAATTTATAAGGACAATTTGCTGATTTTCTGCAATTCCGTATCTTGACTACAATCTCAGTCGAACTTCATAGTCAACAGGGACAAATCAGCACTGATGCCGATCCAGATCATCTAATTCCTGGGATTCTAAATAGATTTGAATGCATGTGTACTCCCCCCTTTCAGAAAATAAAAGTCATTCAGAAATTTGGAGGCTGTTACTGATGACTCAGGCTCCTCTGTGGTTACTGGCCAGGATTGTCGGCCTCATCACAGCCTCGATACATGCAATTTACCCAGGCCCCCTCCACTATCAGGCCATGCAGAGAATGAAGGCACGCTACCTACGGTAAGGGTTCTCATACGACCAGAGGGTTCCACTCGACAACGAAGTGCAGACGGAACTTCATTGGTGGCTCTGACACATGCAAGCGTGGAACGGAAAAGCCATATTTGGCCCATCACCAGATTTTGTGGTAGAGTCAGATGCCTGAGGCTCGGGAGCACACTGAACAGAGTCTTCCACGGGAGGACCTTGGTTGGGCAAGGAGACCGATTTACATATTCACTGCTTGGAATTGATTGCAGGGTCCTTCGCCATTTTCAGTCTGGCTCGCAACATGTCCAATTGCTGAATTCTCCTACGCATAGACAACATAACGGCTGTCCAATATATCAACCGCCTGGGCAGTGCTCGCTCTCAGACTCTATCAGAAGTGGCCATGGACATATACAGTTTCTGCCTTCCCTGCAACATAACACTACAGGTGGAATACCTACCAGGAATATCCAACTGCACAGCGGATTGGGATTTAGGGCACTGGAGGGACAGCAGCGACTGGTGCCTCCACAAGACATTCTTCCACAAACTAGCTGATTGCAGGGGGCCGCTCCATCTTGACCTTTTCGCCTCCCGGACCAACCGTCACCTTCCCAGATTCTTCAACTGGCTTCCGGACCGGGAATGCAAGGCGGTAAATGCATTTCTCCAGAGGTGGCCACCGACTGGTGCCTACGCCTTCCCTCCATTCTCCATGTTGGTGAGGGTTCTCCACCAAGTTCGAGCTCAGGGAACCTCGCTACTTCTCATCACACCATTCTGGCCAAGCCAGGTGTGGTTCCCGGATCTATTGGAACTATCGTCCGAGGACCCACTTCTCATCCCTTCATCCCCTCAACTCCTGGCCGACACTCAGGGAACTCATCACCCGCTAATCCTCCAAAACCGGTTGGAACTTGTGGCTTGGACGATTTCAGGAGTTCCTGGTCGACCAATGGCCTATCACAGGTCACTAGGGACCTACTGTGGGACTTATGGGCACCAGGCACTAGGCGCAGTTACATCAATGCCTGGAACAAATGGACTGGCTGGTGTTTGAAATGAGACTCCAATTCCTTTATGGCACCTATTACCAATGGGCTGAATTTTCTGTCACAGTTATTATCATCGGTATTAGCCCATCACTCCATCAACGTCTCACGCTCAGCCATTTCAGCGACACATGTCTCAATCCAGGGCCTACCGGGAGGGCAAGACCCACTGGTTTGTAGACTGCTTTGCGGGACCAAGTTATTCTCCGACGCTGAAATATACACGCCTCCGGGACGTCGACATTGTCCTACTTTTCCTTCGCGACTGGCCGGACAATTCGTCTTTATCGTTACGGCAACTCTACGTGAAACTGAGACTTTTGCTCTGCTTAGTATCTTTTTGTTGGGTCTCTGGAAGGGATTGTTTCTTCAGTTTCACGTCACACTAAGACTGACTCTACATCGGTTTTCTATCAGTTTTTTCCTCAGGACCCTCAACTCTGCATTGTTAAAATGTTGCTACACTACAAAAAGTGTACGGCTCCGCTGCTTATCTCCTCCAAGGGCCAATTACTCATATCGTATGCCCAACCACATCGACTGGTAAAGGTAACTACATTGGTTAGATGGGTACGATGGCTACTGTCCCTAGCGGGCGTCAAATCTTGTTTCCGAGTGTATTCGGTACGTGGTGCGGTGGCGTCTCAGGCGTTTTCATTGGGCGCTTTGCTTGCTGACATCATGCGGTCAGTCGACTGGTCACGGGAAGATACTTTCCCTGTTTTCTATTTTCGGCCTTCTTCTCATGCTTCTTTTGCACTTCTTCCTTAGCGTTAAAAATGCAAAATAGGAAGCCTCTTGTTATGTGGTAAAATTGTAGATTATGCTAACGTTGACATTACAGCAGAATAAAGTGTAGAATAAATAATAAGGAGAAGGAAAGTGAGAAATAATCAATAAGACAATTTGCCCTAAATAGAAAACAAACTAGTGCAAATAATAAGGTGTGATCCTTGTCTGCAGTAAGCACGGTCCTTTTGGGTACAAACATGCACAGTCTTTTAAGTTAATTCCAGGCACTTTATTATTGAGCTTCACCACGGAGACAACAGCAAAATGACAATTTAAAAAAAAATATATATATAATGTAACACAAATCCCTATAAACAAAAGCCTAGCTCATCTGAGCACTAACTAACATCAGATTCTCTATCTCTCAGGGGTTAAACTATAACAAAATAATATTGGTTTCACCAACCTAGTGTCTTTGTCAGCTCTCTGCACTCCAGTATTTAGTCAGTCTGCTGCTTCCAGCCCTTCAAGAGAGAAAACAAACATTCTCCCTTACTTGCCTAGCAGGGAGAGGATTATTCCCACTGCTGCAGCTGATTACCTGCAGCTGAGCAGTGGGTTGGAGACAGTCCAACAGTCTGGACCTAGTCTCCCAGGAACAAAACAATAAACAGCAGAGTGGAGCACTGGCCCACCCTGCTCTCCAAATGCTCCACCCCAGGGGCCCATAACTAAATATTCATTTAAGTTATATACACACACACACTCCCCCTGGGGTTAAAGATCATATGCCTCTCTGAACAATGCATTTGAAATATAAACTCCCTCACAGACCACCCCATTCACCTTATCACAAAAGCTAGATAAAAGTAGAGAAAGAATAATGGGACAGGTATTAAGAGCTATAAGGAGTCAGAGAAAGAAAATAACACCCTGTTAATAAATGTGTTTAGCAATGTCCAAGTAGTGGTTATGCAGGGTTTTATTTTAAATCCAGGTAGGCAGGTTTAAAGCAGAGATGTAGGTTATCCAGGTTGGAATGAATCAGGGTTGTATAAATCCAGGTAGGCAGGATATAGTAGATATGTATGTTATCCAGGTCGGTATGAAGCAGGGTTGTATAAATCAAGTAGGCAGGATATTGCAGGAGTTGTAAATAGTCCAAGTTGGTAAGGAGCAGGAGTGGTAGCAATTCAGGTAAGGAGCAATGCAGGTAAGTTACAGGTTCTTTCACAGGAGCCAGGATCTGAAGTCTTAGTATGAACACCAACTTCAATGTAAAGGACTCTTGCTTTGTTGGGTGTGGTCATTTATAGCAGAACCTATTTACATATGATACAGGGGAGTCTGATGTGACTAGTGGCTAGGGATGCCACTAGAGGTGAAAAACGTGAACTGCATTTAAAGTGACTGTATTAAACGGAAATGTCTTGCTTGTCAGGATAGGAACCTGACATAGGGCTTATATCCTATATGACTATAAAACAACTATGAATAATATGATATCCAAAAAAAGTTACATGCACACTATGCCTTACATACATTTAAATAATTGGATGCTTTTCATGGCCATTAAAGTGTAAGTTCACATGCCATATAAATGAAAAACCTCTTAAGTGGGTCCTACACTAACAATTAACTAACAATTCACCTCTTAGGTGAGTTCTAAACTAACAATTCAGCTGAAAGGTAAAAAAAATATCTAACGGGACAGAGAGGGGTATTTCTCTAAACCCCTACACACTTATTACCCTAATTAGGGAGCACACGGGGTGGTTGGCAGCATAGTAACATGGCTGTGTAATACAAAAGCAAAGACAAACATACAAACATACAAAAGTTAGCATTGCATTCAAACTCCCACTACTCCTCGGCAGCAGCTATGACCATAGTACACATCAGCCCCAATACAGAATATAGAATAAAAAGAATAAACTATGCCAAATATCTATGCACATTTAAATAACTAAAGACTTTTCTTTGTAAGCCCACCTGCCACGTCAAGGCAAAACCTATTGGGTGCAATTTACCTTTCTTCTTTGAGCCAAAACTCTGTTCCTGGGATGCCTAATGTCAATTCTGTGCATAAAACAATCTGTTGTCAGTGCGCACCACCAACAGACGTAACAGCTTCTACCTTGCAGGCAGAAGTTCTTGTCTCCCCTTCCTCCCTCCCTCCACTTAATTAATGGCCTTCCTATCCCTTACATTATATTTTAATTTCCCTGCCCTACCTCCTCAGAGAGTGTGCAGGTACCCTAGCCAGTAAAATGGTTTAATAAAAGGCTTCTCTAAAAGAAGCTGTTGACATTGGACATTGGCATGGCTCCCATGAAGCCAGACGGGTTTGCCAAGCAGCACAAGAGAGTTTCGACAACCGGCTAGATTAAGTTGAGTAAACCTTATTTAAATGCTCTTTGAGTGTTAATGTAGCTGGGACATATAGAATAATGCCTATAGAGTAAAAAGTATTAGCTTCTGCCTTATAGTCAGATAGTTGATAGTAGATAATCTACACATGAGATAGCACACTCAGGGTTATCAAACTTATGCTTCTATTGTCTTTATTTAGGTTTGATTATTCATGCATCAAATGTGATGCAGTCTTTTTTTTTTTTCAATTTGACAATTTTTATTTTTATTTGTCATGAATAAAACCAGTGGGGGTACAGAAAGGAAGAAAACGGGGGGGGGGGGGTTAAGGGTGAGGTAAGTGCTCAACCCATACATTTATACCTTTCTTCACATCACTTCTATTTATTGCAGTTAACAAACAAGATCATATTACACATTCAAATGCGCCTGGTACCTCGTGTAGGCCCTCGAGAGTCTTCAGTTGTAATGTTTACTCTTAGTGTCTGCAGTCTATGTTGCCCCTAAGTACCTTTGCAACCTGTGTGTAGATTTTGTATTTTGTTTCGCAGGGGTTTACTCATGTCGGGTGTTTCCGTGCCCAGTTCTCCCACACCTCATGCCTCCAGCTCGCTTGTGGCGAGATCTGTGTTATGTTGGATTCGTATTTTCCAACTTGGGAAAGGTTTCTTATTATTTCTTGTGTGGTTGCATTATTGGGTGATAACCAATTTTTGGCTATGAGCTGTTGGGCTGCGACCAGTATATGGAATATTAAGTATTTGATTGGTTTGGGGTAGTAGGCATCATACATGAATAAGAGTAAAGAGGCTGGAGAGTTTGGTATTGTTACCGATGTGTGGTGGTGTATCAATGATATGACTGCTCTCCAGTAAGGTTGAAGTTTCGGGCATTTCCACCAGATATGGAGGAATGAGCCTGTATCTTGTTTGCATCTCCAGCAAACGTTAGATAAGGATGGGTTCATGGTTGCGAGTCTTGTGGGGACCATGTACCATCGATAGAGGAGCTTGCGGGTGATCTCTAAGTGAGTGGCACAGGATGACATACCCTTGGCCGCATTCACCGAGTTTAACCATTCTTGTTCTGTCTTTACCTGACCTAGATCTGTCTCCCAGGACTGTGCCCAGGTCATGGATTTGATAGTCTTTTTAGGCATTAGCAATCTATATATGGTAGATATGGGTTTTGTTGCCGGCTTGCCCGTCATAATAAGTTTTTCAAAGTGTGTTAGGTCCGGTTCAGTATGGGGGTGAGACCGAGATATGTGGGCTTTCCACCAGGAGGACACTTGTAAGTAGGAGTGATGCATAGTGTTTGGTAGTGTGTGGTCTCGTTTGAGAGTCTCAAATGTTGCCAGCCTGTCTTTATCTAAGAGAGTGTTTACATAAAGTATCCCGCACCGGTTCCATGCTCTATAATTAAAGTCTGGGATCATGTGTGTTAATGCTTTAATGGGCATCGAGAGAGGGGTTGGGTGGCGTCCACACAAGAGTGCCCGGGTGGCGTCCCATATTTTTAGCAACGTTAGGGTAGCTGGGAGTACTTGTGAGGTGTCACCCCTTTTTTGAGGAGGCAGCCACAGTGTCGTGTGCATGTCTTTTGTAGGCAGCCAGTGTTGTTCTATATGGACCCATTGAGGATAATGCACGGTTTGGGTAATAGAGAATAGGCTGGCTAATACTGCCGCTCTGTAATATAATTGCACATTGGGAAGGCTCATTCCCCCCGCTTGTTTAGGTTGGTATAGTGTGGATAAAGCTATTCTAGGTCTTTTGCCTTGCCAAATGAACGAGTTGATTTGTTTCTGGAGTGTTTTGAAGTAAGTGGATGGTATCTGCAAAGTGAGTGTCCGAAATAGATATTGTAATTTGGGTAGAACCACCATCTTAACTGCTGCGATACGGCCTGACCAAGAGATAAACTTATGTCTCCAGCGTAGGAGAGTGTTGGTGATCTCTTTGCTTAGTTTGACATAGTTTAGATGGTATAAATTAGTTAGAGTGTGTGGGAGTTTGATGCCCAAGAATGTTAAATAGTCAGTTCGCCAATCGTATAGGAAACGGCTCCTCAAGTTAGACAAGTAGCCCTCCTCCATCCCTACACCCATAGCCTGCGTCTTAGAGAGGTTTAGTTTATAATATGAGCAACGGCTGTATCTCTGCAGAACAGAGTGGAACGCTGGCAGGGACTCTAGTGGATCAGCAATTGTGAGTAGGATATCATCTGCGAAGAGGTTCAGTTTATGTTCCTCTCCACCTACCCGGATCCCCTTGATCTGTACTGTCGATCGGATGTATTCGGCCAGGGGCTCTAGGGCCATGATGTAGAGAAGTGGTGACAGGGGGCATCCCTGCCTGGTGCCATTAGTGATAGGGAAAGGTGTAGATTGGAACCCTGACGTGAATACTCGGGCTTCGGGGTTACTGTATAGAGATTTGACCACTGAGATAAATTGTGTGGGGATACCAAATTTAGTCATGACCGCCTGCAAGAACGGCCAATGCAGGCGGTCAAAGGCTTTCTCAGCGTCCAAGGATAATAGGAGGCTGTTTGGGGTCTGTCTGTGCATGGTATGTAATAGTGCAAGGGCCTTTCTTGTACCATCCGATCCCTGTCTTCCGCGTACAAAACCCACTTGATCGGGGTGGATAATGGTAGGTAATATATCAGTAAGTCTATTGGCGTAAACTTTGGCAAGGATCTTTACATCTGAGTTTAATAGGGAAATGGGCCTAAAGTTGGCGCATTGGGTTGGCGACTTCCCAGGCTTAGGCAGGGTGGCCACATTAGCTGCAAGCATGTCAGATGGCATAGATTCCAAGGCAGTAGTTGAGGTGAAGAGTGAAACTAGCCTAGGTGCAAGGAGGGAGGAGAATCTCTTATAATATACATTGGGAAAGCCGTCTGGGCCAGGTGATTTGTTTAGAGGTAGGTTACGTATGACGTCCTCCACTTCTTTTTGTGAGATTGGGTCTGCTAGAATGGTTTGTTGTGTGGCTGATAATGAGGGCAATTGTACACCAGCTAGGAAACTCGATATTTCTTCTGTGGTGGGTTGGTGGGTTGCAGGGTCGTTTTTTAAATTATATAGTTTGCTGTAGAATTCTGCAAATAGGTTGCTAATTTCTTGGGGTTTAATCACTTTCTTCCCATCACGTGTTAAGATATGTGAGATTTTAGTGTGGGTTTGTACCTCTCTGAGACGGCTAGCTAGAAGCGAACCCGCTTTATTACCCATATGATATTCTTTAGTTTTAAGTCTGTTAAGTGTGCGTGTCGTCTTGGCTATGTTGAGATCATTGAGTTCCGATTGGAGTTGTGTAATGACTGTCTCGCCTGCAGGGGTCGGATTGAGCATATGGGAAGCCGAAGCGTCCCTCAGCTGTCTCAGCAGGTTTAGAGATTTGGTTTGTGAGATTCGTTTGAGGAAAGAGGTACGTCTTATGAACAAACCTCTCATCACTGTTTTGTGTGCGCTCCATATCGTGGCTTGTGACACATCTGGTGTATCATTGGTTATAAAATAGTGTTGAAGTTCAGACTCTACTTCCGAACTAAATGTCTCGTCTTGCAATGTCGATTCGTTTAACCTCCATGGGTTACAACCTCTGTACATGAATCCGTCTTTAAGAGTTGCTAACACAGGTGCATGGTCTGACCAATTAATTTCACCCATGATGCAGGACTGCAGTAAGTTAAGGTAGGGCCCAGGTATGAGTATCATGTCAATTCTAGAGTAGGACTTATGCGGTCTAGAGTAATATGAGTAATGTCTATCTGATGGATGTAGAGTTCTCCAACCATCGTATAAATTGAACTTCGTCAGAAGTTGTGTCAGCGTTTTGCATGTTGGTAAAAGGGATTTTTGTCGCTTTACCTGTGGCGGCAATGAGGTATCCAGGGTCGGATCTAGGATATGGTTCATATCCCCACATATCACAGTGGTACCCCTCTGTTTGGCTTCCACTTTTGTGAGTACATGAAGCAGAAAGTTTTTCTGATTTTCGTTTGGTGCGTATAGATTCACAAGGGTATATTGAACATTATTCAGTAAACATATCACAATCAAATACCTGCCTTGCGTGTCTGATACTTTCTGTAACAATTCAAAGGCAACTGATCTGTGGATATATATAGATACTCCCCTAGATTTAGAGACGTGAGCGGAGTGGAATTGGTGGGGGAAGTGTTGCGTGCCAAAGTGAGGGATCTTTGCTTTGGGGAAGTGGGTTTCTTGAAGGCATAATATATCCGCCTGTAGTTTGCGGGTTTCGTGCAGCAGCATATGCCTCTTATGGGGCATGTTTAATCCCCTGACATTATGCGAGTAGATCTTCAGTGTAGGGTGTTAGTGATTCTGCTTGTAGTCGCTGCGGAATTTTGAGCATGGTGATGTGCCCTTTGTCGTGTGTACTCAGTGATATACAGGCCAAGGGTTGTGGGTACCCTTCCCAGAGCATCTGGAGGGTCAGTTGAGCAGTGTGGGGTTGGGACAAGACCAGGAAGGATGAACATGGGATCAAAGGGGGAGTAAAACCTATAAACCAAAGTATTTACAAATATAGCCCGATCTCGGTGCAAGGCACTAGAGTCTAGCGCCGTGGGGGGCATGGGATCGGAGGTGGTGGATAGGAGACGACCTGAGCAGGCTATCGGTTTTAGGTGCTATATGCATATTGCTAGGGCCGTGCAGCTCGGAAGCAAGCTCCTAGAGCTTGATTTGGGTTCTTTAGATAGGTCATAGCACCTGTGATTACATGTTGTGAGAAGGGATATCCCTGTGGGTTTACATCACTCGGGGGGGGAAACTAACAGTTTGTAATTCAGCATGGTATCAGGTTTTTTCAGTCTAGGGGCTCCAAGTGGGCGTCTGGCAGCTTACATGTTCAGTATCTACAGTTAGCTTATGGTGTCACCATATATTCTACTTAATTTCTCCCTTATCCCCCTTTCGCAGTCGTGCGGCATAGGCCGCACCACGGGCAATGCATCCCCCGAGCCCGGCCTCCCATGGTATCCAGATACATCTGCAGAGGTAGCGTGTCAGGGAGACGGGGCCCGGAAGGGAGGCACCCCCGCGATGCCCCCCAGCTCACACACCGACGCAGGGCCTTTGTACTTAGGGGATCTGCACCCTGTTGTAGTGGCCGAGGTTTAGCAAATCAGAAGCCATGTCCTGATGTGTGGTGCGACTGCAGCGTGGGCCCTACATCCCCCGAGTCCGGTCTCTCATTACCTTCGATTGGCCATACAGAGTCAACAGACTTGGGGAGACGAGACTCGGATGGGAACTCCCACCTCGCACCTCCAACAAACAGAAAATATAAAATGGCCTCCGGCAAGCCTACCAAGGCTTAGTGCGCTATGAGGGCTTCCCAATAGTAATTAAGGAGGGACAAGGGCCGTTGAAGGCCTCGGCTTTCAGAAGGTCATGTACGCATTGTGTGTAGTGCGACCTTTACTGGGTGTATGCGCCCACCCGGACACCCGGTGTCAGTGTATATGCCAAACCCATAATTTAGCTTAAAGCTCAGTATCTGTGCACAACCTTTAAACTAAAAAGAACCCCATTAGGTCAACGTGACCTGTTCTAAACAAATTACTCTTGGTAGTGCAGCATAAACGTAAGTCCATGGAAAGCTAAAAGGGTGTAGGATTTAGCAAATGTCATTAGCCTGAGACTACGACTGAGTCCCTTCAACCATGCACCGCCTGAGCGGTAATACTTGCGTGGATCTTTAGCGGGCTGTGTGCCAGTCCTTGTCCACTCTCCGCGGTGGTTTAGGAGCTTGTACTTCGTTGGAGATGGGTAGATTCCATTGATGCAAAAGCTTCATCCCGTCTTCGACTGTGGGTATCACAGTGGTGGTTCCGTTTCGGGATATGATCAATCGGACTGGAAAGCCCCAGCGGTATAGAATGTGGTGGGAGCGGAGAGTGTCTGTCACCTTCTGGAACGTTTTCCGCTGTCTTAGCGTGGCTGCCGAGAGGTCGGAAAATAACTTTACTTTCGAGTACTCCGCGGGGAGATCTGTCGCGGTTCTGCCCCTCTTCATCAGCAGGTCTTTTACGTGGAAGTAGTGTGCTTTTAGGAGCACATCTCGAGGTAAGGAGGCTGATATATGTTGGGGCTTTGGCACCCGGTGCAGGCGATCCAGCAGCAACATGTCTGTTGGGATCTCAGGCGCTAGGAGTTTGAAGAAGCCGTGTACATAGTTTGGCAAATCTGCCGGGAGAACTGTCTCCGGTATCCCCCTCATTCGTATGTTGCTTCTTCTGGACCTATCTTCGAGATCCATAAGTTTTGCTTCACATTGGTGCAATTGGTCTGTAAGAGATTTAATTTGTTCCGCCGATTCGTTGTGGGCCTCGACCAGATCTTCCATTTTGGCTTCAACTTGCGTCGTACGAGATCCTATGTCTTGTAGGTCTCTTTTGATTTCAGCGACGCTGGCCTGCCAGTTTGTAATTAGCCGTTGGGATTGATCATCCAGGGCTCGTTTTAGGAACGCTGTGGTAAGTGGTTCTTCGTCCAGTGGCGTACCAGCTTCCGATCCCGGACTGCCACCACCAGACAGCTCAGCGCCATCTTGATTTCCCGCGGCTGCGGATTGTCTCGCCAAAGCCGCCACTTTCGTCTGAGCGAAGAAGTTTAATTTGTCAGGTTTGTCCTGCTGTCAGCGAGTTTTAGAGTGTGACATCTTGCAGTTTTACGCTTGTTTCCTCCACAGGGGTCTCACAAATCGTTATTAATGCCTGGCTCGTGGTGCAGAGCTAAAGGCTCAAGCGGCCATCTTTCTCCGTGGTTAGCCACGCCCCCCGTGATGCAGTCTTTTAAGGGAACAAATGTTTTAGTTTATATAAGTGTTTCTAAAATAAAAAAATAAAAAATACTTTCCTTTATTTTTAAAGTTATGTCCATTAACCCCTTAAGTCCGGAGGGCGTACTATTACGTCCTTTTAAAAGCGGCTCTAAACGCCGCCGGACGTAATAGTACGCCCTCCGTTTTTTAGTAACTTACCCGGTCGCTGGCGGTCCCACGCCGGCGATCGCGGTTCGGGGGACTCCCAGGGAGCCCCCCGCGGCACGTCCGCCCTCCAGGAGCCCTCCCGGCCATGTGAGAGTGAGGTCCTTGCGAGGACCTCACAATCACATGGCCGGTATAGCTGCCTGCTGCATTGCCAGCAGGGGGACCAACTGTAATGACAGTTGGTCCCCCTGCTGGCTGAAAATCAAATAAAAAATGTTTAAAACAGTGTAAAAAAAAATAAATTATATACTTAGATCATATATATATATTATATATATATGATCTAAGTATATATATACACATATACACATACACATACACCGTCTAGGTGTATTTTAATATTACTATATATATAATTATATATATATATTAATATCAAATTACACGTAGACTGATACTGATTAAATATATATATAATTATTGTTATATATATATTTATAAATAATATAAAAAAAAATAATATGTAAATACGTAAAAAAATTTAATAAAAAAATAATTAAAAATAAAATATTAAAAAATATATAGATGTGTTTTATTTCGTTCTAACTGTATTCTGATATTAATATATATATATTTATATCAAAATACACTTATAACGAAATAATATATATATCTATATACATAAATATATACGTATATATCACTATATATATACCTATATATAAATAAAAATATTAAAAAAAAAATATATATATATATACGTATATATACACATATGTATATATATACATATATTAATTCTACACATATATTTATGTAATAATTTTACATAATTAGGTATCCTAATTAATTACAATTAGCGGGACCTGCCTGACCACCCATGCCGAAAGTATAGGGAATTTAATTTGCTAGCACTATATTTAACCCTATAACTTTCCAAGACACCATAAAACCTGTACATGGGGGGTACTGTTTTACTCGGGAGACTTCGCTGAACACAAATATTAGTGTTTCAAAACAGTAAAATGTATTACAACCATGATATCGCCAGTAAAAGTGACGTTTTTTGCATTTTTCACGCACAAACAGCACTTACAGGGACGATATTATTGCTGCAATACTTTTTACTGTTTTGAAACACAAATATTTGTGTTCAGCGAAGTCTCCTGAGTACAACAGTACCCCTCATGTACAGGTTTTATGGTGTTTTCAAAAATTACAGCGTCAAATATAAGGCTTGTGTTTAATTTTTTTCACATTAAAATTCGCCAGATTGCTTACGTTGCCTTTATGACCCTATGGTAGCCCAAGAATGAAAATTACCCCTATGATGGCATACCATTTGCAATAGTAGACAACCAAAGGTATTGCAAATGGGGTATGTCCAGTCTTTTTTAGTAGCCACTTAGTCACAAACACTGGCCAAAATTGGCGTTTTTTTGCATTTTTCACACACAAACAAATACAAACGCTAACTTTGGCCAGTGTTTGTGACCAAATGGCTACTAAAAAAGACTGGACATCGCTTATTTGCAATACCTTGGGTCGTCTACTATTGCAAATGGTATGCCATTATGGGTGTAAATTTATTTCCTGGGCTACTATACAGTCTCAAAGGCAACGTAACCAATCTGGCGAATTTCAATTTCAAATGTAACACGCTATATTTGACCCTGTAACTTCCCAAAACACCATAAAACCTGTACATAGGGGGTACTGTTTTACACGTGAGACTTTGCTGAATACAAATATGTGTATTTTATTGCAGTAAAAGCAAACAGTATTATGACATTGACAGTTAAAATGTCATGAAGAACGAAAAAAAATAAAAAAAATCTTATTTTCTCCCATTTTTTTCATATTAAATTATGTTTCATAGCCAAATATTTGATATTAAATGAAAGCCCTGTTTCTCCTGAATAAAATGATATATAATAAGGGGGGGTGCATTTAATATGAAAGAGGTGAATTACGGTTGGACAGACATATAGCGCAAATGCCAGGTTTTGTTTACGTTTTGTTTCGTTCACAACTTGTACATTTGGCTGCGGTGTTAAGGGGTTAATAACTGCAAACTATAAAACAAACATTACAGCCAAGCCAAGCTTTTGAGTTTTAAACAGTAATTTGCATATCTAACATATAATTCTTATTGAATTGAGGAGATCAGTGATCCATGAATCAGTGATACATTAAAAGGACC
This sequence comes from Pelobates fuscus, assembly GCF_036172605.1. Taxonomy (NCBI): domain Eukaryota; kingdom Metazoa; phylum Chordata; class Amphibia; order Anura; family Pelobatidae; genus Pelobates; species Pelobates fuscus. The sequence continues at coordinate 182,633,696 of NC_086320.1, read as the reverse complement.
ACTATAGGCACCCAGACCACTTCAGCTTAAGGAAGTGGTCTGGGTGCCAGGTCCATCTAGGATTAACCCTTTCTGCTGTAAACATTGCAGTTTCAGAGAAACTGCTATGTTTACAAATGGGTTAATCCAGCCTCTAGTGGCTGTCTCATTGACAGCCGCTACAGGCGCTTCCGCACTTCACACTGTGATTTTCACAGTGAGTAGACGACAGCGTCCATAGGAAAGCATTGAGAATGCTTTCCTATGGACTGCCTGAATGCGCGCGCTGCTCGTGCCACGCATGCGCATTCAGCCAATGACGGGAAAGGAGGAGGAGATTCCCCAGCGCCGAGGGAGCCCGGCGCTGGAAAAAAAGGTAAGGGATTAACCCCTTCCTCACCCTAGAGCCCGGCGGGAGGGGGGCCCCGAGGGTGAGGGGGACCCAAGGACCCTATAGAGCCAGGAAAACAAGTATGTTTTCCTGGCACTATAGTGGCCCTTTAAACAGTAGCGATATCTTCACATGCAACATTTACAGGTGAACTGGAGTCTAATGAAGAAAAGGTCATATTAGGTCTTTACAATGAATAGCTATATGTTCTAAATTCCTTTCTAAATAATAGTGCTTGTGATGAATGACACATAATGTTCAATGATTGCAGGATGCAGAAAATGACTGTAGGTGCATGAAATAGAAAAATTAATCAAAACATTCAGGTCATTAGGCAGCATGCAGAGAAAATAATTTAAATGTTAAGCAGGTAACATGTAGCATGAAACTAGATCAGAGAAATCATGATATTGTTGTGAGCCATACACATCAATTTAAACCTAACAACAGATCGATTGTGTCACTATAAAATGTGTGCACAGAGTATTTAAAGGGTTAATGTTTCGGAAGATGAATTTGGGGTTCAGTTGCACACGCTGTATCTGTGATCAATGGCAGACATTACCATCTGCTGAGCTTTGCACTTTTGGCATGGAGAGACTCATGCATGTGTTTTTTATATGAAGTGCTTCTAATGTGCCGTATAATTTGGATGTCAATAAATCAATGTGTTGACCAAAAGTTAAGCACGGGTCAAGTCACACACTAAGGCATTTACAGTCATTCGCTGAAGCCACGCAGTTTTGTATTATAGTTTGTGTCATCCAATTTGTTATGTAAAATATTTTAAAGTAGAGAAAATGTCAGTGCTTGAGTCTAAACATACATTCAATTACATGCATGTGGACTTTAGTAGACTCTAAGGAACCTGATTAGATGCCCTGAAATAGATAAAGTATACTTATTCAGAATAAGAGCTACTTCACAAATAGAAGATAAACCCATGTTTGCTTTGAGGACTTAATGAGCAATTAAGTAATGAGCAATAGTTTATTTTATTTTTATGTTTATTTTAAGGAGTTGTTGAACAGTTTTCTGTTTCTTGGATCAGTGAATCAAACAATTATTTGCATAACTATCCTAGCTAAACCTTCCAGAAAGCTTTGCAATGCTTCTTGGTTAAATGTAGCATTTAGATCATACAAAATTGGATATGTAAAAAAGCACAACTGATCATATCTATTTAATTAATATATACCGTATATACTCGAGTATAAGCCGACCCGAATATAAGCCGAGGCCCCTAATTTTTCACCAAAAAACTGGGAAACCTTATTGACTCGAGTATAAGACTAGGGTGGGAAATGCAGCAGCTACTGGTAAATTTCTAAATAAAATTAGATCCTAAAAAAAATATATTAATTGAATATTTATTTACAGTGTGTGCGTATGAGTGCAGCGTGTGTGTATGAGTGCAGTGTCTGTATGAGTGCAGCGTGTGTGTGTATGAGTGCAGCGTGTGTATGAGTGCAGCGTGTGTATGAGTGCAGCGTGTGTATGAGTGCAGCGTGTGTATGTATGAATGCAGTGTGTGTATGAATGCAGTGTGTGTATGAATGCAGTGTGTGCAGGGCCGGTGCAAGGATATTTGCCCCCCCCCCCATATGTCCTGACCTCCCCTCCTCCTCCCTCAGTGGTCCTTACCTCCCCACCCCCGTGTTCCTTCACCCCCCTGACTCACCCCTCCCCTAGTGGTCCTTACTTCCCCCTCCCCTCCCCTAGTGGTCCTTACTTCCCCCTCCCCTCCCCTAGTGGTCCTTATCCCCCCCTCCCTCCCCTAGTGGTCCTTATCCCCCCCCCCCTCCCATAGTGGTCCTTATCCCCCTCCCTCCCATAGTGGTCCTTATCCCCCCCTCCCTTCCTCCCATAGTGGTCCTTATCCCCCCCTCCCTCCCATAGTGTTCCTTTTCTCCCCCCCTCCCTCCCATAGTGTTCCTTTTCTCCCCCCCTCCCTCCCATAGTGGTCCTTATCCCACCCCCCTGCCTCCGATAGTGGTCCTTATCCCCCCTCCCTTCCATAGTGGTATAGTGGTCCTTATCCCCCCCCCTCCCTCCCATAGTGGTCCTTATCCCCCCCCTCCCTCCCATAGTGGTCCTTATCCCCCCCTTCCCTCCCATAGTGGTCCTTATCCCCCCCCCCTCCCTCCCATAGTGGTCCTTATCCCCCCCTCCCTCCCATAGCGGTCCTTATACCCCCCTCCCTCCCATAGTGGTCCTTATACCCCCCTCCCTCCCATAGTGGTCCTTATCCCCCCCTCCCTCCCATAGTGGTCCTTATCCCCCCCCCTCCCTCCCATAGTGGTCCTTATCCCCCCCTCCCTCCCATAGTGGTCCTTATCCCCCCCCTCCCTCCCATAGCGGTCCTTATACCCCCCTCCCTCCCATAGTGGTCCTTATCCCACCCCCTCCCTCCAATAGTGGTCCTTATCCCCCCCCCCTCCCTCCCATAGTGGTCCTTATACCCCCCCTCCCTCCCATAGTGGTCCTTATCCCACCCCCTCCCTCCCATAGTGGTCCTTATACCCCCCCCCCTCCCATACCCCCTTTTTTTAATTATTTTTTTTATTATTATTATTTTATTTTTTTATTATTATTTCTTATTTTATTTTTTTTTCGTCCCCCCTCCCTGCTTGATACATGGCAGGGAGGGGGGCTCTCCTTCCCTGGTGGTCCAGTGGCAGTTCAGTGGGGGGGAGAGGGGGGCTGGCAGAGCTGTACTTACCTGTTCTGCAGCTCCTGTCAGCTCTCTCCTCCTCTGCGCCGTCCGTGCAGCTCCTTCTATCAGCTCACACTGTAAGTCTCGCGAGAGCCGCGGCTCTCGCGAGACTTACACTGGGAGCTGACCGAGGTGCTGAACGGACGGCGCGGAGGAGGAGAGAGCTGACAGGAGCTGCAGAACAGGTAAGTACAGCTCTGCCAGCCCCCCTCTCCCCCGGTCTGTATTATGGCAATGCAAATTGCCATAATACAGACCTTGACTCGAGTATAAGCCGAGTTGGGGTTTTTCAGCCCAAAAAATGGGCTGAAAAACTCGGCTTATACTCGAGTATATACGGTAATTAACATATTGTAAAATTGTTTTCATAGTTCAGATTTTATACTTTCAGGTGAATGATGTTTAATACAATCAATGGAATAGACAATGTTGTTTTATTAATATTTGTGCATATTTAGATCTTGGGTTTAATTAACAAAATCCCCTTTAACACTCTATTACTATTATTTAAAGGGCAGCAAAAGGCACCCAGACCATTTCATCTCAAGTTAAGTGGTCTGGGTGCAATGGCCCTTTAGTTTTGTAGAAACTACAATGTTTCCATTGCAGGGTTAAACACACCCCCAGTGGTTATCTTCCTGACAACCTCTGGAGACACTGCCCTTTAAGCTTTGTCTGTAAGTTTATCATCTCACCCTGTATCAAATTTGGGAAAAATATTTGGGCCCAAATTTCTACCAACCCACAAGAAGAGCTAACGATCTCTTGCAGTCAGACAGAAAAGTCACAATGTAGCTACTGAACATCATGACAGTGTGCTAGGGGCAATATTAAATCCTCTGCAGATCAGCTGGCATGTAGCATCATCAAACGAGAAATATACGCTGCTCCCACCCATCTATCCTCACTTATACACAAGTAAGACCGCTAGATATATGGCTTAACACTAGTAGCCTCACTTATCGCTAGTTATATATAAGAAAAATAGTAAAGGCCGGCAGTCCCCCAAACTATGATAAAAGCTCACAAGCAGAAAATCAGCATAAATCTTACCATAACTGACTCTGTGAAATTATGTCACAGACCAATAGACCGAGCATACATCAATGGCCCAATAGGAATAACGTACTTTAAAAGAAACACTACAGTTATTGGCTATACTTGTCTGATTATTATTATTATTATTATTGCCATTTATATAGCGCCAACAGATTCCGTAGCGCTTTACAATATTTTGAGAGGGGGGGATGTAACAATAAATAAGACAATTACAAGAAAACTTACAGGAATGATAGGTTGAAGAGGACCCTGCTCAAATGAGCTTACAGTCTATAGGAGGTGGGGTATTAGAAACATTAGGATAGGAAATATCAAGTAGGAGTGAAGCAGAGCTGGAGGAGAGAGCAAAGCACTATCCCATAGGAGAGCAAGCGACAGGTATGTAAGGGAGAGATTACTCTGGGAGGCCATACGCTTTCCTGAAGAGATGGGTTTTAAGGCCCTTCTTAAATGATTGAAGACTAGGGGAGAGTCTGATGGCAGTAGGCAAGTTATTCCATAGGAGAGGAGCCGCCCGTGAGAGGTCCTGCAAGCGTGAGTTGGCCGTACGGGTGCGAGCAGCGGTCAGGTGGTGGTCGCGGGCAGAGCGGAGGGTACGAGGAGGGGCATACCTCTGGATCAGTGAAGAGATATAAGAGGGGCTGGAATTGTTCAGTGCTTTAAATGTATGGGTTAGCACTTTGAATTGACTCCTATAGGATACAGGGAGCCAATGTAAGGACTGGCAGAGGGGCGAGGTGTGAGAGGACCGACTGGATAGGAAAATCAGTCTAGCTGCAGCATTCATTACAGACTGTAGCGGGGCAGTACGGCTTTTGGGGAGACCAATCAGGAGAGGGTTACAGTAATCCATGCGGGAAATTACTAGAGCATGGACAAGCTCCTTGGTAGCATCTTGCGTAAGAAAGGGGCGGATGCGGGCTATGTTTTTGAGTTGGAACCTACAGGACTTGGCAACAAACTGGATGTGAGACTCAAAGGTGAGACCAGAGTCAAGTATGACGCCAAGACAGCGCGCTTGTAGGGATGGACTTATGTGGATATCACTGACTTGAAGGGAGAGTGAGAGAGGAGGATCAGTATTAGGAGGAGGAAAGACAAGGAGTTCAGTTTTTGAGAGGTTAAGTTTGAGAAAGCGTGACGACATCCAGTCAGAGATGGAAGAGAGGCAAGCAGTGACACGTTGCAGGACGGCCGGGGAGAGGTCCGGTGAGGAGAGGTATATCTGAGTGTCATCAGCGTACAGGTGGTAGTTGAATCCAAAAGAGGCAATAAGTTTTCCAAGAGAGGCAGTATAAAGAGAAAATAGAAGGGGACCAAGGACAGAGCCTTGGGGAACTCCAACCGAGACAGGGCGAGGGGAGGAGATATCCTTGGAAAAGGAGACACTAAATGAGCGTTGGGAGAGATAGGAGGAAAACCAAGAGAGGACTGATCACTACATAATGTGATGTTTTTCTCTCTTGGACTTAATAGAGGCATAATTTGAAGTGTGTATACACTATTAGACCCGTGCTGTTATTTTGTACCAATAACCAGTGATCACAGAAGAAACAGATGTTAACTATTTTTTTCAATGGTTTATGTAAAAATACACATAAAAGTTCAATTTTAGTTTTCAGGACATAAGTATATCTTTATGTGTTTCCCTTTTATGCATACTTTGTAGTTAGGGTTCTAATCCTTGTACTTGTGTTTAACAATACTTTTATTAAGCTCACCTTTATGTATACATAAAAGGAATCCAGGAGGATCCAGGACTAGATTTAAAAGAAGAAAAACTACCACAACAAGAGGACATAGTCTTAAATTAGAGTTGCAAATGTTTAAAAATATTATCAGGAAGTATAACTTTACTGAGAGGGTAGTGGATGCATGGAATAGCCTTCCAACTCCCTGTAATCTTTCTTCATCCGGCGAGGGCACCACGCAGACTGAGCTCCGCAGGGATGGGGAAAGACTTACAAAGCCTTCCCACGCCCTGCAATTAGGCTCAGAGTGCTCTGATTGGTTGGTTTAAGCCAACCAGAGTGCTCTGACAGGTAAATGAAGAGACTGACAGGTAAGTCTCTACATTTACCTGTCACAGCACTCTGATTGGTTGGCTTGAAATATAACCAGAGTGCTCTGTATCATTTTACACAGTGTGGGAATGTTCTTTGGAATTTTCCCATGCTGTGTAATTTGACTCATAGCAACACTCTGATTGGTTGCTTTTAATCAACCAATCACAGTGTTATGAGTCAAATTACACAGCATGGAAACATTCCAAAAAACTTTCCCACACTGATTGTTTGGATTTCAAGCCAAGCAATCAGAATGTTGTGACAGGTAAATGTAGACTTACCTGTCAGGGGGCTAGGGGGACAATTAGATGTAGTGAAGTCAGGAGGGGGGTTAAAAAAAAAAAACGGGATTCGGCCATGACAGTGCCGCTTTCATAGCCCTGGTTGATCATCATAAACTTTCTTTACTGATCCTATTGATACATTTATTTATTGTCCATTTAATGGATTAGAGACCTGCAATTCTAATGTTGTCATCAGGAGAAAAAAAAAGCTGTTGAAGAAATTATTGTAAGCTTTGATATTCAACAATACAATTTGCTAAGATACCTCAATGCTAGTTACAAATCAATCAACAGGCACATAAACAAAATAACCAATTTAATATGTGGAAAAGGCAAGATGCACAATTAGGTTAAAAACATAAAAATAAGAAAATAAAAATACTCAATTTAATTAAAGCACTAAATCTTAATTATTTTACAATTTGCTCAGCAAGTACCTTATATAGGATTATTAGTAAACTGTTTAATATTCATTAAATGAGGGTAAACATAGTGTGAATACTTTGTCATTTGCACATACAGAGTTAAAGGACTTTGCTGTCAGAGGTGTAACCACCTCTGGCTGGTCAATAGCCAACCCAGTACAAGAGCTGGTTAAAGGGACACTCCAGGCACCCAGACCACTTCTTCCCATTGGTGTGGTCTGGGTGCCAACTCCCACTACTCTTAACCCTGCAAGTGTAATTATTGAAGTTTTTTATAAACTGCAATAATTACCTTGCAGGGTTAACTCCACCTCTGGTGGAGCCACTAGAGGGCACTTCCTGCATCATAGCACAGAAAATCTGTGCTAGAGCGTCGCTGGACGTCCTCGCGCTGTGTGAAGACCTCCAGCGTCGCTCATTTCCCCGGGGATTGGAGGGTGGGAGGGAGAGGGGACCTGCAGTGCCAGGAAAACGGATTGTTTTCCTGGCACTGGAGTTTCCCTTTAATATAAATTCTGTGCATATTTATTGTCTGTCGTCAACACATATAGCATGCTGGAGACAGGTGACCAATGGTGGCACAATCTTCCTTAGTTTCTTCCAAGTCTTTACATTACCCCATCCTCCATAACATCCCTCCAATGTCAGTGTGGAGGAAAGACTTCACCAGGGGAGAATGCCAGGAGAAATCAGCCATAGAGTAGGATCGAAGGTAAATGATAGCTTTTTTTATTTTTTTTAAGCTTTTTATCTTAATTTTTATTTTACGTTATAACTAAAAACAATGTTTTATTTAACTGAAAATATGACATGCTGTTTTACTCTCAGAATAGGAATTGCAGTGAATCACTAAAATAGTCAGGCTTGGACTCTAGATGACTTTGCATATCAGCATTTTTGTCTAAAATTTGCAATTCAGGTTTCAATTCAGTACAATTTGTTACTGAGTGAAGAAATCCCTACAGGCTACAATTTACTAAAGCCCTAAAGTATCCATTATTCTTGAACTATCACTTTAAAAAAAAAAAAATGTGTTTTATGGAATTGAGATTGAAGCATTGCTTTCTTTGTAGAAATCCACACATTTGGACAATTGAAAATTCAAAAGAGGTTCATTTTCTATAATGAATGGAGACTTCACTGAAAATGTATATTTTATTATATGGAGTTCATTCATCTGCTTGAAAATGCCAATGATAATAACTGTATTTTGGGGGGTTTCACACTTAAGTTGTTCACCTTTAAGCAAACTTGAATCACATTTTTGGTATTGTGGACTAAAATGTTGCTAAAAAGAATACATTTGAACCATACAAGAACGCTGTAATCACATATAACTTGATGTGAAATACAAGGGTAGATTGCATACAGCAGAATCTAGCCCCGAGTAAGAGAAAAGTAATTTGCAGTTATTTTCCTGCTAGACGTTTTTTTTCAGTTTTGTTTTGTTTTTTACTTGTTCACTTATGTTAAGCGGCAAGTTAAAAAAAAAGAAACTTTCTCTAATGAAAAAATTTACTTTTCATTACAAGAGCTTACAAATTATTTACGTTATCCCCACATTATCCTTAACTTTGCATGTTTTTTTTTTTTTTTAATATGCCAATGATATTAAACAAGCCTGCTTATACTGAACAGATGTTGGTCTCTGAATACATATGAAAAGATGGAAAAATTTGAAAAGCAAGATGTGGAGAACACTCATATACAGTGAGTGTGGACCAAATTTGCCTTCAGATATATATACCTCAAAATAGTGAAAATCACATATAAAGGGAGGGGGGAGGGGGGGAAAATATTGGGGTAAACCTTTATTGAAAAGACAAATACGATTAAAGTTAAAACATGGCCACAGAAAATGGCCACAAAAGTACCAATACACACTAGGACCTAAAAGGTGGGCAAAACGAGTATCATAGAACAGATATTAATGAGGAGCCGAAGGCTCCAGAGTATAAGTTTCTGAATAAAAAACTAAGTTGAAGGGATAGCAAGGAGGGGCAGGAGAGAAAAAACAAAGAATATCAATATAGACACTATAAACCCCTATACTCGAGGTATGTATATAGCACTATATACATGAGAATGCATGAACTTATCCTGGGGGGTAAAAGGGCTATAGTTCCTGCCGAGGGCAAGTGTGTGGAAAGTGGGATACACAGGAGCGAGAGAAATGCTCCAACAAAGAGAGACACAGGCTACCTACTACACAGCGCAGCTAGTATCCACACCTCTCCCAACTGACACAACGTTGAGCGTTTGAATTGAGCCGATGCTCATACCTAGACTTTGCACTCTTTAACTGGGAATGATTCTAGCCGACGCTAATTTCTAAGCTCGAGTGTATACTTTTTATACTTTATTTACACTTCTATGTTTCCTATCTGGATGGGCTAACAATTTGTATATTGGGAATTTCTTGTTATGTGGTTTATCCACTAAGGGGTGGGAGAGATTTCGATACATTTTTGCATGCTATATTGTCTGGGGAGCTAGGGACATCTTGAGGCTGCCTCGAAGTAGCAGTTAGTTCTGACACTCACTGATGTGAGTTAGACAGCTAGCCCAGGGCAAGTTCTGAGACGTTTTTGTGTGGGTTGTGTCAGTTGGGAGAGGTGTGGATACTAGCTGCGCTGTGTAGTAGTTAGCCTGTGTCTCTCTTTGTTGGAGCATTTCTCTCGCTCCTGTGTATCCCACTTTCCACACACTTGCCCTCGGCAGGAACTATAGCCCTTTTACCCCCCAGGATAAGTTCATGCATTCTCATGTATATAGTGCTATATACATACCTCGAGTATAGGGGTTTATAGTGTCTATATTGATATTCTTTGTTTTTTCTCTCCTGCCCCTCCTTGCTATCCCTTCAACTTAGTTTTTTATTCAGAAACTTATACTCTGGAGCCTTCGGCTCCTCATTAATATCTGTTCTATGATACTCGTTTTGCCCACCTTTTAGGTCCTAGTGTGTATTGGTACTTTTGTGGCCATTTTCTGTGGCCATGTTTTAACTTTAATCGTATTTGTCTTTTCAATAAAGGTTTACCCCAATTTCCCCCCCCCCCCCCTCCCCCCTCCCTTTATATGTGATTTTCACTATTTTGAGGTATATATATCTGAAGGCAAATTTGGTCCACACTCACTGTATATGAGTGTTCTCCACATCTTGCTTTTCAAATTTTTCTTCCTTTGATATTATTTGGGGTTAAGCCCCTTATATATACCTCCAGTAACCCATTCGGAGTGTGTGGAAGTTGGTTAGTCCAACTACACTCACCCCTTTCTTTCTACATATGAAAAGATACAAATGAGGTTCAATTAGCTTATCAAGGTAATAAATATCACATGGTACAGACAACTATACTCAAAAATAATGTTGTACAACACCTGCATATCTTTAAAAGCACCTTGAGAAGACCACACTGGGCACAAAAATTCAGAGAAATCATGTTTTCACAACTATTCCAGAATTCCCAGTTCAATATGCAAACGGAAACAGACATGCATTGTGTTTAACCCCTTAAGGACACATGACATGTGTGACATGTCATGATTCCCTTTTATTCCAGAAGTTTGGTCCTTAAGCGGTTAAAGGTCCACGTTAAAAACTGAAACAAAAACAGACGTTTTTATCTAAAAGGACCATTGACATTGTACATTTTCAACCTTTTGGGTGTCATCTGCTCTTGTGTTCTAGTGGAAGTGTCTCTGTGTGCAAAAGTTCACAGCAAGCAATGATATTTGTCCTATCACTGCATTAAGACTAGGGATCACTGCATTGATTAATATCAACCACACCATACCATACTCCCTGCTACCTCTTGTCTCAAATCCTCCTGGTATCCTTTAGATTGTAAGCTCATGGGCCATCTAGCCAAGCACTTTGTATAAAAGAGCTCCAATGGCTAGATATCAGCTTACGGGCAGGGCTCTCTCTACCTCTTGTATTTGTCTGTGTATATTGTATGTTTCTCCACTAATTGTACAGCGCTGCGGAATCTGTTGGTGCTTTATAAATATCAGTAATAAATAAATAAATAAATAAAATACTGCTTGACCATCCACAAATCTCCTATCTATAACTATCCTGAAAGTACAATATTGAATTACTGAGATGCATCAAGTCACCTGATGGATATTTAATTTTGGTGTTGGAATATATGTTTCACTTTAGGAGTGGTAATACCTCACAGCACACGAAAGATAAACGTAGACATTTTTGTGATTCTCTCCCTTACCCAAGTCTATAGTGAAAATTGCTTATTAGGCAGCCCATCAGACATAGTGCCATTTTATTTGAACACCTTATGTTCTGCTTGTTGGGTGGTGAGATTATAAATGTAATTTAGTTCTGGATTATTTTCCCAATTTTGCTACTTCTGATTCATCCCTTCTACTTGCTTTGATAGCCACTGCTCAGCTGGTTCATTATTGCAGGATGCAACGGTGACTGCAGAATCTGGAAATAAAATTGAAGCAAAATGTAACGAAATATATCACAATTTAATGATATAACAGAAATATAAAACAAGACTCGATCGAGTGAAGCATATATGCATTGATAATAGATAAATCAATCATTTACAGATAATTTAAACTGTAATGTTATACAAAACTCACGTATTAATCATCAAATAAAGACAGCATATAATATTGAAACATATTGGAATTGATGCTAAAACAGACTAGACTAACACTAGATAATGTGTTTGTACTTGCAAGCCCCACCGTTTCTGAGCAAAAAAAGGAACATTTTATGCAGTGCTAAAAAGTAGAGTGCATTAGATGTATTGTGAATGTTATATAAAAACTGCTTAAATATATTGAGCTATCCATTTTAACATATAATGTTAAATAATTCAGCTGTTAAAGGCTGTTCACGATATGCTACAATTTACAATCACATTTACATAAATTGAAATTAGTTACAAATTGCACAATGGAGCATGTGTGCCCTGGTATGTTTCATATTTTTTGTGTACAGCTACTTGCAGATTGGGTTATCAAGGTAAGATTTGTTTGACATTTAGAAATATCTAACAATACATGTTTTGCTGCTTTAAAATGGAAATTTTTATTTTGACTTCATTTATGAAAACCATAAAGTTAAAGATGCAGCTCTATTAAAAATAACTAATGAAAAGTAAAGAAAACTATCATATTTATAATTTTACTTTTTATACCTTTCCATTTAGAAACATTCGCTGGATGTTGGGCAAAAGTAACATCCCTAAGGCGTACTTGGAAACCAGAGTAATCTGAATGCACCTTTATTGGTTACATATTTGGTTGTTATTATTAATAATAATTCATTAAAATGTTTTAAAGTGTCTGTATTCAGTTGTTCTTAAAACAATTGACCTTCCATTTCTATAATATGATCACAGGGATTGGATGTAGCTGTATAGGATGACTTGGGAGATCAGTGAAATAGTAGGAATATATATCGTAAGTTTTTCTGACTGTGCACCCAGCGTTAGACTTGAGCATTCGGTTATGTCCAAATTGAGATTCAACCGAATTTTCAACCCCACAAGCCGAAAGTTGCCACCCCCAGACATGCAACTCAACAAGCAGAATTCCCACAAACATACAACACCACAAGTAGCCTTTACACACAAACACACACCCTCTCCCAGCTCTGTCCCACTTATCCAACCACTGATCTAGTCACATTTACCATTCAACCATACCCCAAACTAGAAAGTACATGTATAATTGCACCTAATCAAATACTCATTTGTGTGTGTATATATATATATATATATATATATATATATATATATATATATATATACACATATACATAAATAGTATATATACTATACTTTTATACTTTTGTTCATATAGTATATGTGTGTATATATATATATATAGTATATATACTATTTATATATATGTATAGACAAAAGTATTGGTACACCAAACCATTATACCATCAGGAACTTTATGACATTGCATTCTAAATACATAGACGTTAATATGTAGTTGCAGGAAAGAAGAGAGGTCCAGGCACTCGAAAGCTCAGCAAGGCAAATTTATTGCAACAAAGTTTACAGCAACATTTCAACCCTGCAATGGGTCTTTGTCAAGCTGACACTCATAGTGAAATACAACCAATTTATTATTATTATAATTATTATTTTATTATTTATATAGCGCCAACAAATTCCGTAGCACTGTACAATGGGTGGACTAACAGACACATAATTGAGATCAGACAACTGGACGTACAGGAACAGAGGGTGTTGAGGGCCCTGCTCGATGAGCTTACATGCTAGAGGGAGTGGGGTATAGTGACACAAAGGGTTAAAGTAGGGACTACAATTCCCAGATTTTACTATTAACATGACGTAAAGTCATGATTTTATTAAAGACACGGAGGCTCATATTATGCATAACTCTTTCTTTATTTCCTCAGCAGCAAAGATAGAGGAATATAAATATATCAAAAATGAAAGAAAAAACTGTATAGGTACACAGGCAACCAATCACATAACAGAGGAAGTGACTATATGAGGCTTGTGTCTCCCACAATCACCCTATTTCTTGCGAAAACCGAAGACCAGGTAAGATGAACGATATCCCACTTGTCCAAAACAGGAAACGGAAACAATTCGATAACTTCAAGCTAGAAAAGAGAGAGAAATATAGTAATAACCAAACCTCAAACTGTGGACTTACCAAACAAAAAACTGTTGATTATTCATAGGAAAACCGATATCTGAAAAATATAATAGACATAATTAATAACAAATTCTCATAAATAGTACACATAATTCACACAAAGGCAGAACGAATTTCAACATACCTGAATATGCTCATCGCATCACACCCCCATACCCCACACCGGGAGGGTGGGAGGGAATAATACTTGCCTCCGTGTCTTTAATAAAATCATGACTTTACGTCATGCTAATAGTAAAATCTGGGAATTTTATTAAAGACACGGAGGCTCATATTATGCAAGTTCAAAGCTGTGCTATCACCTGAGATGCGATCTGCTCAATAGGTCTGAAGTAGAAGTTACGGAAGGTCGACTCTCGAGACCAATCCGCTGCTCGTATGATGTCCTCCAGACAACAGATGACCGCCGATGCTTTTCAAAGCCATAACACCTCACACAGAATGGGGTGTAAAGATAGATGTGTCTATACCAGCCGAAGATAAAAGCCAACGCACCCAACATGCCAGAGTCGGTGTCGGTGAGGCGTTCTAAAAGAAATGAACAAGTGGCGTAGATCTGGCCAGCGAAGAGACTGCGTAGCCTCCAGATAAGGTTTTAAACACTCCACCGGACAGAGAGCTGGACACCCCGGGAATCTGGGGTACACAAATGATTTGGACGCTGACTTAGTCCTTCTGGAAATGTTAAAAGTCACACCTTCAGGAGAGAAGACAATGGCATCCCAATCAAGGGCCCTAACGTCAGAAACCCTCTTACACGAAACCAAACAAAGTAACATTATGAGTAAGTAGTTATTTCCCTGTCTCTTTCATCAGGGATGAAAAAAGAGGGATATGAGAGGCAGAGGCAAGGGAAGTCTGGTCAGGTGGTGGTGCCAGCTCCACCGAGGGCTTGGACCCGCTAATAATTTTATAGAAAGAACAAAAGAAGTCTCCCCTAGGGGAGATCTGCTGCTGGCAAACTGAAGAATAAAACAACTTGTATAGAAAGCTTAAACTGCTAGTCCTAGAAGGTGTGGCAAATATATAGAGGGGACAAAATTAATAAGAAGCAGGGGTATATGCTTCTCATTAGCTTGACAGGTATCCTTTGTAGAAAAATATATAAAGTAACAAAAGTCTTTATTGGGTCCTTTTAAAATAAAGTAAACAAAGGAGTACTGTATTAACCTCCCCCGATGGTGGCTAATGACATGAAACAATAGTGACACTTCACTTTTTATATATTGAAGCCATGAGCGGGGGGGGGGGGGTCCCTTTAAATCTATAGGTTTAGGCAAGAGCCTGCGCAGGATAGAGTGATGCTTGGATCCAATACGTGGATATAGAGATGTGTTTCACCTAAATCACTCTCGTGACATAGGTGTATATTTCACATAAATCAGCATTAACTCTTAAATATAGGCTTCTGTCCAGGAGAGATTAGCTTAAAAGGAAATTCTCTGAGCTAGTCCCTAATTCTCCTGTAACACCTTCAAGGGTGTTCTGTGCTGAGCCTTAACTAATGCGGTTTGCCTTCTGCCTAAACCCCCATTGCCGTTTTATCTAGGAAGGAGCACACAGAGTGAACTGAACAATGGGTCTAAATACCCATAGTGAAATACAGTGTCCCTTTAGTGAAAAGAAAAAGTGAGTAAGAAGAGCGAGCTGAAGCCCGACGCGCGTTTCAGTGTACAATGACACCTTCGTCAGGGGCTAACAATTGCCGTGGAAAAAGCGGGGACTTTTAACTACCTCTTAGCTAATCAGATGCAGGATTCCCCTATCGTCATGATGACGTTGCGGGAGAATCCCGCGTCACCGATGACGTGCCGCCCCACGTGATCCGTAATGGGAGAGATGGGAGGGGTTTGATCGAGGACGTCATTTGATTGACTATTAACTGTTTATTCGCCATCTGATGGATGGTAGGGGTGAGAACTAACCCTTTTATCGTCCTCTGTCAGTCAATTTGGGATTCGTATTCTGAGGTTGAAATTTGGTCCCTGTCAACCCTTCTTCTCTGCTGGTATCTCCTATAGATGTTACCCGTTTTGAAATCTTTGGAGTCCCTCAAGAATTTCTGGTGTTTACGTTGTTTAATGATTGATTGGAATTTTTCTAGATTGGTTTGTAACTTATTCGTAACTTATTTGTAACTTATTCTCATTTAGGTTAAAGGTAGGGTCCTGCTTGAATTGTTGGACCTTATCTACTTCTTTTTCAACCTTGTTTTCTATTTCTTTTAATTTTTTATTTTCATATTTACAAATTATTTCCATAAACTTTTTGGAGCATTGCCCCGCTGCCTCTTCCCATTCCTTGACAAAGTCTTCCTCTTCTATATGTGTGGTTGGTGTGGTTGGAACTCTAAGTCCCCTTGGTATTAACCCCTTTTTCAGATAATTTTCTAGGGAGGCTATCTCCCAGCTTGTCCTAATTTGCTGTTTGTACAGCTGAGTCAAGGTATTAAAGCCTGCCGTTAGTGAGTAGTTAGACTCGTCTAGTGGTAAATTAGCTTCTGAGAATATTATGTCTGCATCTTGACACCATTTGGAAGCATTGAGTAAACTTGAGAGAAAACCTGCCATTAGTACTTGGAATGTTGATCTCTGATTTCTGACCAGTGAAAGAATGGGTCTTAAACCCTAGAATTGATTATGAGTAAGTAGTTATTTCCCTGTCTCGCCTACCTCCCTTCAGGGATGACAAAAGAGGGATATGAGAGGCAGAGGCAAGGGAAGTCTGGTCAGGTGGTGGTGCCAGCTCTTCGTGCGAGTTCCCATCCAGATCCAGAAGGAGGTCCTGGAAGCTCGGAATCAGTCGGGGGTAGTCTATCGACAACTCCATCAAGCGTGGGAACCACGGACGGGATCTCCACAGAGGCGTGATCAGCGCCAGGCAACAATCATGACGGATCAACTTCGAGATTGTGCGAGCAATCATGTTGAATGGGGGAAAGGCATACAGGCGGCCCGGCAGCCACTACTGGAGAAAAGCGTCCGTCGCCTCCAACTGTAAAACTCCGGGAGTTGAGTGTTCAGACGTGAAGCGAATAGATCCAGCTCGAACCGTCCCCACAGTCTGTCCAGACTTCGGAACGCTGAAACATGCAAGTGCCAATCTCCCGAGTCTCTTAAATGTCTGGTTCCAATCCACGAATTGTCCAAACCTTGTATGTGTTCCGTTGTTGTAAAGGCAGAATTGCCAAAAGTCCTTTGCCAACAGTGCCAACATTCTGGACTTGGTTCCTCCCAGGTGATTTATGTACCGGACTGCCGACACGTTGTCCATCTTGAGGAGAACGCAGCAGTTCGCTCGACCTGGGGTCAGGCTGCAGATCGCGAAGGCCCCCGCCAGAAGTTCCAGACAATTGATGTGCAAGGACTTCTCTGTGTCGGACCATCTGCCTCCTGTGGACACGTCACCACTGCGAGCACCCCAGCTGTGTAAGCTGGCATCGGACTCTATCACGATATCCGGGATTGAACCGAAGATGGCCCTTCCATTCCAGGCCTCCATGTGAGCCAACTACCACACTAGTTTGTCTCTGGATTCCTCGTCCAGCCGTATCTGGGATTCGTATGAATGACCCGAACGGAGGTGCGAACCCTTGCGTCGTTGGAGGGCACGGTAGTGTAGTGGGCCCAGGAATATCGCCTGAATAGAAGCTGCCAGAAGACCGATAATCCTTGCCAGCTGTCTGATATATCCGGTACCCGAAGAGCCCGCTGGAGCTCTTTTTGAATGGTCTTCATCTTGGAATCCAGTAAGTACAGGAATTGTCTGATGGAATCCACCTGGAAGCCCAAGAATTCCATTGACTGCGCGGGGATCAAGACCGACTTGTCCCAGTTGATCAGGAAACCCAAGTTTTGAAGAAGGTTGATCGTCCAATCCAAATGTAACAGTAGAGAGTCCCTGGATTGGGACATGATTAAAATGTTGTCCAGGTAAATAATCAGGCGTACCCCATGGGTACAGAGGAATGTCACCACTGGCTTCATGAGTTTGGTGAAGCACCAAGAAGCCGAGGAGAGACTGAACGGCAGGCAGGTAAAGCGCCAACGCCTCCCGTGCCATGTGAAGTGGAGGTAGTCTCTGAATTCCAACGCGATGGGGACCATAAAATACGCGTCCTTCAGATCCAACTTGGCCAACCAATCCGATTGCTGAAAGAGGTCCCTGAGGCAATGTATGCCTTCCATCTGAAAATGTTGATAGCGGAGGAACGCGTTGAGGAGACGGAAATTTATCATGGGGCGGACCCCGTCCCCTTTCTTTGGCACCAGGAAAAGATTGCTTGTGAAGCCCAAAGTGGCAAACGGCAACTCTTTTATGGCACCTTTACCGAACATCTCTCCCACCTCCGCGGAAACCTGTTCGTCCTGATCCAGTGGGAGGGATAACTCCATGGGGTGGAAACTTGGACATAGAAACGAACTCTAGGTGATAACCCTTTACACATTGCAGAACCCAAGCATCCAAAGTTATATCTACCCACCCCTGGTAGAATAAGGCCAGCCTCCCTGCCACCCGTACATGATCGAGAGGGGAAAAAAGGGTACTCACCATAAGGACGTCTGCCCGAAGTGGCACCACGGGGGTATCTGGAGCCCCAAGAACTCCCTCTGGCTGAGAAGAAGGGAAGTGTCCTTGTATCATGAAATCCTCGGGAAGGAAAGAAGGAACCTCTGGTGGCCCGAAATGAGCCTCGGAAACCGTGGCCAGGTGGACGGTTCCTGCTACGCCCGGCCCCTCCCGAAAACCTTGGGTGCGAACATGCGCTTCATGTTAGCCTGGGTCTTGTCTATAGCCGTAAAGGTCTTCACATACGAACCCAGGTCTTTCACAAAAGAGCTTCCGAACAACAAACCTTCGTCTGAGGGACCAGGTTCCGCCACTGTCATGGCAGCCAATTTAGGGTCGATCTTAAGGAGAATCGCCTTACGTCTCTCTGAAGACTTAGCAATATTCGCGTTCCCCAAAAGGCAGATCACTCTTTGGACCCATCCAATGGCCACATCAACATCCAAAACGGAATCACCAGCTCTAACGGCATCCAGCAGCTCGTACAGCTTCGACAGAGGGCCCAGGGTATCCAATATTTTGTCCTGGCATCCCTTGAGGGAGTAATCCAGCCCTTTCTTGGGCTTCCAGCCTGACTTGTTCAGGAACTGGGCAATCTGGGGGTCAATGTCTGGAGTCTTGCAGGCCGATCCCGGGAGGGAGGGCCTGGGGCATTTGGCGCGCAACTTGTTGCGACCCTCCTTGGACAGGGGGGTACGCAGGCGCCTAGCCACATATTGGGCGATATGGTCCGGAGGGACCCATTCTGCTGACCTTGGGTGGTGAAGGTCGTCAGGGTCGAACAGGGGGTTGCCCTGGGGGTCAAACAGTGCCTTACTATCCCCAGCAGGGCCATGAACCTGACCTCGGGTAGCGGCAGAGGAACCAGAGGGGGTTACACCAGTAATGGGCAAATCCTCGCCTGACTCACCCTCATCATAGGAGTCATACTCCATAACATCAGAGTCACGCTCCACACTCTGGTCGGTATCCGACCCATCATCTAGGGCTCTAGCCCTTTTCCATGATCTAGCCTTTTTAGCCCGGCCAGGGGCTCTTTTGCGCGTGGGGTGCGCGCTGTCTGTGACCACATCCAGTGTTACAGTCATGGCAAGTAAAACCGTCATCGAGGAGTGGGAGTCAATGTGTTTAGACTTTGCCTTCACCTTACGGGCACCAGGCATAGTCTGGGCAGAGGAAGGGGTCCCCTCACCCAGAAGGGTAGGGGTCGCTAGTGAGGGCAAAAGCATGGAATGCAGGGACTGGGAGAAGGAGGAAGAAACAGCACCCATAACTGAAGCAAAAGTTTTTTGCAGGAAAGATGCCATAGTGGCATCCAACAGGGCCTGAAATTCCTGGGAGGCCATAGCTCCTTCAGGATTGTCAATAGTAAAATCACCAGTGGGGCCATTAGGCCCTTCCTCCCTATCCTGCATGATGACAAAATAATGGTGCAAAGTATAAAGGAGTAGGGAAATATACCTTTAAGTAAGTAAAGTAAAAAGACTAGGGAATATACCTTTAAATAAGTAAAATAGAAAAGACTAGGGAATACACCTGTAACTGAGCAAAATCAGAAAAAGGGTTGAGTAACCCACAGATAAAACACAAGGGAAAGTGAAACCTGCTCGCTGGTGCACTCAGGGGACCCAGAGACCAAGTGTCAGACAGCACGGCAGCAGAGTGAGCGACCGATCAGATGCAGAAGGACCGCCCAAAATGGCCACCGCACGTGCAGCAGAACGATCGCGGACTGATACCCGGCGGGGAAGGGGCGCATGCACCTTACCCGCGCGGGCAGCCCGCGATCGAGGAGAACAGCAGTGGAGCAATAAACAGCCGCGGCAGAGAAGAACAGCCATGGCTAGGGAAACCAGAACCGGGTCCCGCGCGGCACCCGTAGGGAGAGCGCAGGGGAAGCCAAAAGGTAGAGGGGAAAACCCAGGGCACCAGTCAGGGGCTAGCCCGAGTACACCAGCGGAAGGCAGAAGGAAAAAAAAACTGCTACACAGATAAAGGCAGCTACACACAATAATAATAAGTAAAAATAATGAACATTAAACAAGTAAGAACAATAACATCAGGGAAAATCCAATAACAGGAGCAAAATACTTAGCTGTCTGAGGAAGCAGCAAAGAAAGAGGGGGATTGTGGGAGACACAAGCCTTATATAGTCACTTCCTCTGTTATGTGATTGGTTGCCTGTGTACCTATACAGTTTTTTCTTTCATTTTTTATATATTTATATTCCTCTATCTTTGCTGCTGAGGAAATAAAGAAAGAGTTATGCATAATATGAGCCTCCATGTCTTTAATAAAATTACAGAAAAGTGACATATATTGTGAACCCAATTAACAAATACATATGTTTACATAATAGACTTGTGGTGAGGAAAAAATTGCAGAGCATCAAAATCGCTGTTCCTATGAGTGAGTATTAGTGTGAGATGAGGCCTTGGATTTGTGGGAGTTGCTGCAGGATGTTAATGCAGAGCATCACAATCGCTGTTCCTTTGAGTGAGTATGAGTGTGAGATGAGGCTTTGGATTGTGGGAGTTGCTGCAGGATGTTAAATGCAGAGCATTATAAATTGATGTTCCTATGAATGAGTATGAGTGTGAGAAGAGGCCTTGGATTTGTGGGAGTTGCTGCAGAATGTTAAATGCAGAGCATCACAATCGCTGTTCCTATGAGTGAGTATCAGTGTAATTAGTTTTTAAATGTCTGATGATCGGGTTGTCCATTGTTCTGTTTGTAGAATTCATGTGCTCTAATAAGCATCCTTTAAAGGGGCGGAATGTCTTTCCCATATAATTGTAACAACAACTGTATTTAACAAGCTACACCACTCCCATTGTACAGTGAATGATTTCATCCGTGTGGTCAGTATTGTCATCCGTGATAACATCCGTGTGGTCAGTATTGTCATGCGTGATAACATCCGTGTGGTCAGTATTGTAGCTGTTTCATAGTCTTTAAGAGCACCTCTGAATATAACTTAGAAAAAATAAAAAAAAATCACTGTAAGGCAATTTGCCTTTACAGACAGTTCCAGGCTATTCTATGCATGTACCCCAAATTATAAACAGCAAATGTAAGGGTGATCTCATAGTCTTTATTTCTAAATTCAATCAGTACTAATGTGTAATAAGACCACATACAAAAAACAAACAAACAAACAAACAAACATTAAGTAATGTCCACAATTTAGCAGAAAAAAACATTCTCTTTTCTTTGAAATCTTCTAAACTAGAACAGTTCTGCCTTGAGTAAATGCTGACCCACTGGAATTCCTTTCTTCAGTGGGGATGGATGGTAACTTTCCCATTTCAGAAGACTGTTGGTAGTGGTGGAATTCTAGATAGAGTGGTCTGTATAGAATCATCCACTAAGAGGATAAGTGTGGTGTTTCCACTCCAGTGGTCAGTTTGTTCCTCCCACCATCCCAGGTTAAGGTTTTAATGCAACAAATGTTAAAGATGTTGACCATGATTTACACACATTGCTTTGAAGCCAATTTCTTACAAAAATTCATGAGAAAGAAAATTGATAACTCCTACCACCTTTTTTTATTTCACCCTCCACTAAAAACCTTATTATCCTGTGCATACTAAAAAGCTATGTTTAAAGTAGGGAACTGTAAAGAAATGAACGTGGAAATAAACTTGAAATGGCATATTTGATTTCACTAATGGGATATCTCCATCTGTAATCTTAATGTTTTCTAGAAATATTATATCATTTATGCAGGGCCCTTTTTTAGACATATTTACATAGCATTTACATACTTTTTTTGCCTGTTATTAAAGTATATACTTACATACATGTAGAAATGCCGAGAGACTAGAAGAAAGAATTCTGCTTTACATTATTTTAAAAAAATTATAGTATTCCGAGCATTCATTTAATTAGGTACTGGCAAAAATAAATTATGTTTCTAGGCTACTTTGCATTTCACATAGAATTTTCCAAAATTATGAGAATATTTTTTTTTATAAATAAAACATATTTCAAATACGACATAAATGATTTTCAAAATATCTATAATTATTAAACTATGACATTGTATTAATTAAAATGTAATCTTAACACTAATGTAGTATGCACACAAAACAATGTGCAGGCTTTGCTGCAAAGATCAAAGATTCTTTATAAGGCTTTCATGCAATGTCTGGTTTTGTACACACTATTATAGCAAAAATCTATACGTGAGAGAAGAAGAGACATAGCAGGGGGTGCACATTGTAACAATGAAGCGTCTTTCTATGAATTAAAAAATATATTCAAATTCAGATCAATACATTTTTACTTCAAAACCATCAAAGCAAACTATATTCTCAAAAAAAGCAAGTAGGTCTGTAATTCTGAAATAGTCCATTTGCTGATCTTCCTGTGCTGCAGCAGGTAAATGCAAGAAAGATTGTTAATTCTTTTGTACGATTTATGAGCTATTGGATAACAATTTACTATAGTGAACTGCAGATGATGGGCAAGAGATGAGAAAGTTTCTATCGTAGGCTTAATTTTGCAGTTGAGTTTTGTTATCCAAAAATTAGTGTTTAGTGAACAAGCACCCAAGCTCTGAAAAAGAATATATTGAATTGCTTAAAAACTTTAGCAGGAAGGAAAATTAATGGCAAAAAGTTATTTAATTGATCAAAATATCTTAAAGGACAGTCCCAGTTTGGGCTTATTGATTATTTACTATGCTCTGTAATATGTTTGTTTGTTTTATGCATGCACTTCATGCACCATAAACATTTACAACCATTATAAGCATCATAAACATTCTGTTGCAAATGCATGGTGCACCCTATCACTGTCATCATATTGTTGGTGGGAATGATAGGTTGAGGGTGTTGGTGGCTCCTGTATAATTTTTTTTTATTAATTCTTTATTTTTGTAGTGCAAAAAATGCTACAGATAGGCTTGCAGTGCCACAACAGCCAGTGCAAGTTGTTCGTTCAACATAGGTTAACAATTGTTGGCATCAATAGCATAGCACATTTTTAGTATATTGCGTTACTATTACTAGTAGAAAGTATAAAGTATAACTGGTAGGTGAGTGGTATGCAACTCCTGCCTAAGGGTCGCCAGATAGGTATTCTATATATACATGTGGGAAAGGGTGCATGAGATGCCTCTAATACCAAATAGTTGGGTAGAGTCCAAGGGACTGAAGGGAGGTTGGAGAGGCCTGTGCCCCCTTTATAGACTAATTGGACAGCAATATCAGTAGTTCCTATGGTAAGGGGGGTGAAGGGGAGGAAAACTGGAGGAGTGCGTGGGAAGTTATCTTTAGAGGTGCATCACTTATGCCATATGTAATAAAAGTAAAACTTTAAAATTGAAACGGTAATCATGGAGGTTTAGAAATAATAAACAAAACATTACAGCAACAGGCCTTATTGACTGCATAGAGTTCAGGGCACCGAAGTGGATGTTGCTTTACTCGTTGGGCCGCTGGTACCAATGGGTGCATGGTAGCAGGATTCCAGACCACAGAGCTCATTGGTTTGATATGAACAGCTTGCTCAGGTACTTGCTTGTCCAGTTCGAGTGTCTGCATCGTGGCTGGGATCTCTGCTGCTTTGTGCACTTTGAGGTGCCCAGTATCCCTGGGTATAATCAGGCTTCTGGGTGTGCCCCATTGGTAGGGTATGTTGTGTGTTAGGAGCTCCTTAGTCAGGGGTCTCAGGGACCATCTCAGTCCATGGTGACCTTGGATAGATCAGGGTAGAAGGTTAAAGAATAGCCCTCAAAGTGTAAAGGGGATTTATTACGCATGGCCACCATGAAGGCCAGGCGATCTCGGCCTTGCTGGAAGCGGATGATTACATCTTTCCCCCTTTCTGTGGTACCTGTCTGTGGAATGGAGATCCAATACCAGCTATCCAGTGGCATCCCTTTAGCCTGTCTGGCCGTAAAGAGCCTGCTAAACATTCTGCGGAATAGGTATGGTAGCGCAACGGTCTCCAACGCATCAGGCAAGCCGTGGACTTTGAAATTCTTCCAACGCCTTTTATCTTCAAGCGCTGCCATGCTGTCTTGATGTTGCCTTTGGGCCTTTTGCAGGGCTAGGAGTTGCTGCTCCACTGCCACGAGTCGGGTCTTTTGTGCGGCAGTGTTAAGTTCTGTGTTTTGCAGGCCGGCTGATATACCACTAATTTCTTCACGGAACTTGACGATGTCAGCTGCAATATTGAGGTGCAGCTCACCAAGCATGTCCCTCAGCTTCTCCTCCATGACTGGAGGTTTTGCAGGTGAGTGGGTCAGTCTGCTCCTAGCCCATGCACTCTAGTCACCCTCCTCAGACACAGATGCCTCGCTAGACAATGTTATACAAGCTTTCCATCTGCGACTCCATTGCGGGCCTTTGGGAGTGTTGAGACCTCCGCAGGAGATTTCCGATATCTGCAGTGGTAGAGGGTCTGTCCGGTTTAAGCTTTTTGCTTCATCGCCCCATGCCCTCTGGAGAACAGGCTGCTTCAAACAGTGCTTTCAGGGTAGATTTTCCTCAGTTTTTGGGCTTAATTAAGCGTTTTTCGATCGGAGCTCGAGTCATGTGCGTCCTCTCAGTGTGGCTACTTGCTCCGCACCCCCTGCATAATTTTTGCATTTTAACCACTAATCAATAATAGTGTTCATGGTGTTTAGTGTTCACTATTAATGCAAAACAGGTACAAATAAATAAAGGAAAAGTTAAATGTCCCTCTTAATGTCTCTCTTTTTGAGCTCTTTTAAAGGAAATTGCCTCTTTTCTACATAATTAGGGAACATGGAGTGGCTCAGCCAATCCTTGTTCTCTAATCCATTCCTTTGGAGAATCAGAGGACACATGTATATGACCACTAAAATTCCAGTAAAAATCATTATCTCTGTCATGTATGTGTGATGTACCTGTTTTGCAATATTTTCATACATTGACATCTATATCAATAAATATATAAGTGAATTAAAATGAGTAGTCCACTAGTATCCAGGGTCTACACACATCTATAAGGATCTTTCCCTGATTCCTCACAGACTAAGGTGGCACAACCTCAAACTTAAAGTTTAAAGAAACGCATGTCCAGGCACACAATAATACAATGCAGATTTAATGGTAAAACAAAGTTTTTACTCAAATTAGCCTTTTTGGTTAAGGCTTGAAAAGTGGTATTGGCACTAAATCTACAATGGATTAATATCTGAGTCCCCAGACAATTTTTTTTTATACATTAAATTAAAATGAGTAACTATTTATAAATAGGAAAATTGTTGAATGGAACAATCAGATTGCTAGTATCAGATTCATGTTCCACATTCATGTTTGTAGCTGCTATGTTTTATTGTCTGATAGCAATAAAAACAGGCAAGGCAGGATATACCTTTTGACAATATTAAATGCAATATCACACAGCGTGATATTATGTGTTGTTTGTGCTACATTGTATTATGTCTATAAGATATATTACATGTTTTTACTCTCCATAAAAACATTTATTAAAAACTGGATGAGATTGTTTTTTAGTAGCAAACTACCATATACTGTAAACACCACATGCTATTTGTAAGATACATTTACAAATACTTTGCAGCATTTGTTCAATAATGACAATGGCTTATACAGAGACTGCTTGATGTAAAATCTGGGAACATTTCCCAAACCGCCTACTTCATCCAGCAAGGATTTCATAAGTATTGAAAGGAGTCCTATTGTCTTAGTCCTTTGATCTTTTACTATCATTGCAATGTTAAAAGTAATCCATTTATGTTGTAGTGTGGCTGCATTCTTCAAAGCTCCTTGTAAAATGTGTGTGACCCATTCAAAGGAATATTACTTCCAGGCAATTAGTTTGTTGAAAAGTTTTTTATTCCATACTGATGTCTTAAATGTAATGCAGTATCAGCATTCACTCAAAATTTCTAACCCTTGCCTCTTGCCATCAGGGACGAGACCTCCTAGGAAGGGATTTAAATATCCGGTGGGCACATACACAGCTCTGCTTGTTATTCTTTCATGCATATTTAAAATGCTACTTTGTATTCATTGAAAGGTGGCATTTGGATCTATTTTCCATGAGGCACCTAATTGACCGCAGTGGGATAAATCATTGTTTAATAAATGTGTAAACAAAACTACTAATTATTACGGTTTTTGTTCGGATTTATTTCTAAAATTTTACATACTCATATATTGGCTAAGAGCCAAGGTCAATTCCATTAATCAAATAAACAAAGAGTAAAAAAAAAAAAAAAAAAAGGTTTCAAAATGTTTTGGATTATTTTACAAATAATTTACATTTCCCATGGGGAAAAAAAAACATATGTTGCAGAAAAACTCAGTTAATAATTATTTTCTTAAGCTTGAAACTGAAATTTATTACAAAATATTTGCAAACCATGCACCACACTTCTAACAGCCATTATTGTAGCTCTGTGTCCAGCAGCAATTATACAGGGTTATTTAATTGTCAGGAAATGACCAGGGATTTTTACATTTTACATGAATATAGCCCAGTTGAGAAAATCATTGATTTGAAGAATTTTTTTTCATTTTGGCCATACGGGACCTATATTTAAATATTTAAAAGGTCATGAATAAATGTTTTTCTATGACACATGGGTGCAATTGTGCTACAATTAAAATCTGCCATGATTGAATTCTTACTGATTGGCAATTCTCACATGTACCAAAACAAAGTCCAGTCAATATGTGGACCTCCGTATCAAACCTGCTTCGTTCGGCAGGATGCATGTTGTGTCTATTTTAAAATCAGTGAATTTCGCATCCAAATGTTTTAGAAAGTATATGTTCCAAAAGACTTACAAATGAATGCTTTTAAGCAAAATTGGGACCTAATGCAACAGGATTCATCTGAATGCCAGTGGTCAATAATAATTTGGGTTAACTTATGTGGCAGCTGGTCAAGACTTGCTAGCCATCTGTCTCATTAAATTGTTAAAAACAAGACAAATCTGAAGGGGTTAATATGACCCCATCTAATTATAGGGAGGTTTAAAATGTTGCTGCTCATTGTTATAAAATTAGCAACTGGGCTATGACTGCAATGGACCTGTCACTGGTCCCCTGTGCCCACACTCATTGCCATTAAATAGGGGATCTAACATGTTGGGACTTGTTTGTGTCCTCCTCGAGGCTCATCAAATCAGATGTGTTTCATATTCAGACACTTGGTCCTAAAATTTAGAAATAACTTATACTTCACTTTGAATTATATTTTCAAAGATATGCACACTTTATTCACCATTCTTAAAAGCAATTTCTAAAGGTTTTTGAGCCAAATATTTTATTGTAACAAAGTTGTTAGTGGAAACAAAGTAGAAATAATCTAACTAGTCATTAAACTTGGAAAGTTACAAATGCAGTCAGTCTATAGAAGGCATACTTTTGTACTAATAGTGTTTTACTCTGATAAATTGCTACATGTTACAATTGGTTTATAACGATATGAATAAATCAGTTATAAAATGTATCACACAACTGATCTCATTCTCAATCTCTATGTGTCCCACATGTTCCATGCATCTTAGAATACTCAATTTGGAATTTAAGTGAGCCATTGCCGCGCGCGCGCATTAGGTCTCCCCCTGCCGGCGGACATTGGCGGGGGAGAGTCATGGGTGGAGCTGAGTCAGCGCCAAGGGACATTGGTGAATTGGTGAATTGGTGAATTGGTAAAATAAAATTATTTTATTATTTTTAATTGAAAGATGACATCTAATAAAAAAAAAGAGAGACACCCTTTGATCTGATCTCAGACAGCGCGTAAAACTGTTCGATACTACAGCACAAGGAGTTGTGGTAGTTTTTGTAGATTTAAAATGTGTTTCTTGAATGCAGGCTATGTCCACTGTGTTTTTCTGCATTTTAACCCTGTAATGTTAAATGTGGTAATTTTCCTAACTGGATGTTGC
The DNA here is from genome assembly GCF_036172605.1 of Pelobates fuscus. Taxonomy (NCBI): domain Eukaryota; kingdom Metazoa; phylum Chordata; class Amphibia; order Anura; family Pelobatidae; genus Pelobates; species Pelobates fuscus. The sequence goes on along the minus strand of NC_086320.1, from coordinate 182,605,622 downwards.
TATACACTGATATATAAAATGAGAACATGCAGTACCAGTATATACCCCTATCTAATCTATAAGATGGGCGAGGCAAGACACTAGTCTCTAATAACTGCAAAGGTCACAAGGATTATTTTTATAAAGAATACAATTTTAAACAGGAATTCTGTTCCCCATAGCACATTCAGACAATTTAACACACTCTTCCACACTTACTCGACTTAGCAGCTCTCCGGTTAAATTATAATAATCTTAGAAAAATCTGAAGGATAATTTGGACCTGCCAGGAAATGAACTGCATTAACTAACTGAGCTATGCCAGTAGCCCATGACAAAATCCTCTAGCAAATATTTTTAAAAAGTAATATGAAATAGTATCAGACAAAGATAGTTTATTGAAGTAGTGTGCTAGGAGTGAGACAGTGAAAAAAATCAAACATACCATTTAAAAGTCTAGCAGAACGAGAATCTTGTCAACATAGCATGTTGTTTAGTCCTTAGCTAGTGTGCTGTCTATATATGTTTTAATGAGATGTATTAGAGGACTTTAACAATGAATGAATAAGTATAGTATATACTTAGTAATTAATACCTTACTAAAGCAGTACCAGGGGTGCTATGGAAACCTTCAATGTATTACTCCATCAGAGCTAGAGGTAGGCACTGGTGTGTCAGAAATTCTGTAGATGCATTTGTTGTTAGTGATTTAGGTGTTTAAGTTAATGTATTTCTTGTATGGACCGATTCTTATCTATAATGAGAATGTTAGGACAAGGAGAACAACAGGAGATGATCCTGTTGTTGATGTGGCTGTTGCATCAATCCTAGGTGACAGTGATTGCCCCAGGATCAAGACTAGCAAGACTACCATTAACTATCATTGACAATTAGGGCTTAATCATTAAACATCAAGGTATGATGACTTGAGAACCAAAGAAGAACCAAATCTGTTCTCCCCTAAAAAGATCCATCTTATTCATATTTAGCACATTTTAGCACCACTTCTAATAATAGTACTTCTCCTAGTTTTCATAGTCGTTAACAAAATAAATGTATAAAAATGATCTCTTGTAAGATTACCTCCAGGAACACCTAGCCAAGAAAATGTAAGCAGAATCCTATACAACCTGCAGATGCCCCAAAGAGTAATGATCAACTAATGACTGTCCATGCCCAATAGTTCCCATCTGAATTATTAGGACTGCAGAAAATGTTTCTATCCATGACTGACAATCCAGTAAAAATCTCACTATCCAAGCTGATTTTCACTGCTGATATAATCTAACAAAAATAAACCTAGTGCAGTTTAGATCAGTAATTATTACTTCTGCGGAACAGAAGAACAATAAAAAAAACTTTGCAAATGGATATTTTGACACTGAAGAAGATAAAGGAAAGGCAGCAGCCATGAGTTTGAAATGACATTATTAAAGCAGATATGCCACAGATGGACGAGACTAAGATTTCTAATTATAAACGGGAAAGAAGTAAGCTCCCTCAAGATTTGCAGAAAGACTTTGCAGAAATTTTTTTTAACAAGTGTTCAGGGACAGCTGACCCAGAACATAATGCCGTAAGTGCTATGGTCACAGCAGGCTTTATAAGGGTTAGATAGATTCTAGTTGATCAAGGTTATCTGGGCCAATGACACTTTGACTGATTTTGTTGCAGTATGACGAGTAGAGATAAATAAGATAATTCATTAGTGAAAGCAGAATACCAATAACTATGCAACCAAGGAGATTTCAAAGCTTTAAATTCATATAATGAACCACAAAGTAAGAACACATGCAAAATGTATTTATCTGCTAAAAAGTAGGATCTTAATTATGGCACTATGAGAGAGTGCAATCTGTAACATTAGCATTAGGGTTACTGTAACACTTACACTCATTAGTATTAGAGATACCCTTTTGCATAGTATTACCATCATCCTTACTGAGCAGGAGCAGCAGTATGAGTTAATTTGACTCCTCACAAACTGTGTTCCTTGTATAGTTTATGGTGCAAATAATACACAGTTAATTTCCCTCTATTTCCAAGTTACTAAGTTAAGTGATTTGTAAACAAATACCATAATTACAAGCTTATGTCTTCACTCAAATATATCATGGGAGGAAGTATTTTACTGGTCATCTGAACAGTTCTGTGATGTATAGATACATGTTGTGTGAGTGTGTTATTTAGTGGTGGACCTTTTCACTTGGGATATAGATATTTTCCACCAGGTTAATTCACTATAGTGAGAATAGTCAGTACCAAATGGGACAAAACCACCTGGTGTTGTATATGGTCGCTCATACTGCAAAATCTAAACATTGTTCACTCTACTTATAGGCCCTGAGAAGGCAATGCATTTGGTCTGTTTTCAGCCAGACTGAACAATGGCAGATGGCTGAAATTTGGACCAAATGCTACAAATCAGAACTCATACCGTGAGGGGGAAAAGTATTTGATCCCCTGCTGATTTTGAACGTTTGTCCGCTGACAAAGAAATTATCAGTCTATCATTTTATTGGTAGGTGTATTTTAACAGTGAGAGACAGAATAACAAAAAAAATTCCAGAAAAACACATGTCAACAAAAGTTATAAATTGATTTGCATGTCAATGAATGAAATACGTATTTGATCCCCTATCAATCAGTACATTTTTTGGCTCCCAGGTGTCTTTTATACAGGTAACAAGCTGAGATTGGGAACACTCAGTTACAGTTACCTGTATAAAAGACACCTGTCCACAGAAGCTATCAATCAATCAATCAAATTCCGAACTGAGAAGGTGACAACAGTTGATGCGATTATTCGCAAATGGAAAAAACACAAAAAAACTGTCAGTCTCCCTCGGTCTGGTGCTCCATGCAACATCTCACCTCGGTCTGGTGCTCCATGCAAGATCTCACCTTCAATGATCATGAGAACGGTGAGGAATCAGCCCAGAACTACACAGGAGGATCTTGTTAATGATCCCAAGGCAGCTGGGACCATAGTCACCAAGAAAACAATTGACAACACACTACGCGGTGAAGGACTGAAATTGTGCAGCACCCTCAAGGTCCCCTTGCTCAAGAAAGCACATGTACAGGCCCGTCTGAAGTTTGCCAATGAACAACTGAATGATTCAGAGGAGAACTGGGTGAAAGTGCTGTAGTCAGATAAGACCAAAATCAAGCTCTTTGGCATCAACTCAACTCGCCGTGTTTGGATGAAGAGGAATGCTGCCTATGACCCCAAGAACACTATCCCCACCATCAAACATGGAAGTGGAAACATTATGTTTTGGGGATGGTTTTTCTGCTAAGGGGACAGGACTACTGCACCGCATCAAAGGGATGATTGACGGGGCCATGTACCTCTTCCCTCAGTCAGGGCATTGAAACTGGGTCGTGGATGGGTATTCCAGCATGACAATGACCCAAATCCAATGCAACAAAGGAGTGGCTCAAGAAGAAACAGTGGCATAGCAGTAATCCCATAGAAAATCTGTGGAGGGAGTGGAAGGTTCGAGTTGTCAAACGTCAACCTCGAAACCTTAATGACTTGGAGAGGATCTGCAAAGAGGAGTGGGAAAAAATACTTCCTGAGATGTGTGCAAACCTGGTGACCAACTACAAGAAACGTCTGTGATTGCCAACAAGAGTTTTGCCACCAAGTATGAAGGGATCAAATACTTATTTCACTGATTGATTTGCAAACCAATTTATAACTTTTTTGACATGCGTTTTTCTGGATTTTTTTTTTTTTTTTGGTTATTCTGTCTCTCACTATTAAAATACACCTACTATTTAAATTATAGATTGATCTTTTTTTTTGTCAGTGGGCAAATGCTCAAAATCAGATGAGGATCAAATACTTTTTTTCCCTCTCTGTATTTGAAAAATATCTGAACTATTTGCCTGCAGGCAGTCCTAGCAGCCAGTGCCCAAATAATTAGAACACTCGGCAAAGCAATGGTTAACTATGTGGTGACTGGCCAGTGTTTGATAACCATCCTCCAGATTAAATAGTTCAAATCAATAAATAAAATGTTGTATTACTATAGAGTAGGTTTCAAACTACTACCCCTACTACTACCCCTCCTACCCCCACCTAAATATCAATAAGTGCCACCTCTACCCCCCAGGTTGCTAAACAGTTCCCAAACCCTACCTTTCCCACTCACCTTATTAAAAGTGAGGGGGAGAAATAAATGTAATACATATAAAAATAAAGAAATATTTCTACCCATCTGAAGTCTTCTTTCTTCTAACTCTTCTTATCTCTACCCGCAAAAAAGGCCAAATTAAAATACAAACAGGCCAACGCAACTAATGAAAAAAAAAAAGATTTGCAAAAGCATATAAATAAAAAACATGACACAATAAAATGAATCCTTCTTTAGCCACAGAAGGACCTGAGCAGTCTGAGCTAAGATAGCAGGAAAGCCCTTATATAGGTTTCCCCATGCTATATCACTTCAGTAAGCACTCTGACAGTCAAGTCTTACTTCTCTTAATCAGAGAGCTCTTACGGAAACAACCTTGTAAATATTTTTTTTCCATGCATAAAATAACAGATAGCATGGGAAAGCCTATTTAACTTGGGTTGCCAAATCTACCATGTTTTTAGGGACACATATAATTTTGTCATAATTAGCGAAAATGCATGAAAATGGTATAATGCATGAAAATTATGTATAATGCATATTCTGCAGGATTCGTCATTGTCTAATTACATAATCCATGAGTAAAGAGGGATTAATTTATTTGCATCACATTTTTATTTATGTATTGTCCCCTTTTATTTTTTATTGTGTTATTTTTATTTTTACTAGTTTACTAGGTTATTCTGGATTTTAGATTGACCATTTTGGTGCAAAAGAAAATAAGAATTTGAAGAAAGAATACTTCAGACAGGTAAATCTATTTTTTTGGTTCTCAGTTATTAGATTTATATGCCCCTTAACTATTATTCAGGTAAGGGAATAGGTAGGGCCATTCATTTTAATAGATTGGGCACCCCTAGTGGAGGGATGGGGAGATGTCAATATTTGGGGGTGGACATTAGTATGACCACCTCCCCTTGTTTAATTAATTAGAGCCCTCACCCACCACCAATCAAATGTGACTTTATTAAATATAAGAACACCATATGAAAGAAGTGATGTAAAAGGATTGGCCTCTGTGTATACGGTACTTTGGACCTGTCATTGAGGCTGATAATTGCATCTGAAAGCTTCATTAATTTTATATACATGTTATGCAAGAACCCATTGTCTCAATCAAGCTTATGTGTAGCTTTATGAGTCCACACTCAGGTACAGTTCTATTATCTCAACTTTATCTCCATTCATAAAGTCATGTATGGAGTCACAGTTTAGTAACAGTTAAATTCACATATTCAACAGGTATATTGGCTATGCTCAGTATGCTCATTAAAAAATAAAGAATGTCTAAGATTAGCTGAAAATGCTCATCTACTTTTTATTCAAGACTGATATTCTTGCAGGAAGATCCATATCCTGGAGAAAGAAAGCAGGCTTCATAATGAGTATATATTGTTCCGCAAAATCAGAGAATATTAGACATGTGCACCAGTAAAAAAAATTTTTGTTCAAATGATTTCGTACTAGATAAAACTTTCATTTGTCAATCCAGAATTTTGTCCACAAACCATCATTTTCGAATGGAATTTGTTAAAAAGATAATTTGTTTTCGGCCATTTGGGCAAAAACAGTACTGCGCAAAAAAACAAAAACAAAAAAAACAACAAGGAGGGAGCCGGCAGCGCTACCAGTTCCCTTCTTGTAACATTAACCATTCAATCCCTTCCCCCACATTACCCTATAGGGGTCACTATGACCCCCATATTAATAAAGGGATGGTAAATACTCCCACATGCCCCTACCCCTAATGCTTTTTAGAAAGCAAAAAATCATGAGTCAAATTACACAGCATGGGAAAATTCAAAGGAACTTTCCCACGCTGTGTAAAATGACACAGAGCACTCTGATTGGTTGAATTTCAAGCGCGCTGTCAGTCTCTACATTTATATAGAATACAAGATAATGAGTAGGCGCTTCCAAGTATTTGACAGAGATAGTTAAAGAACAGGGTATGATACAGCAGTGTTTCCCAGACACTAAATCAGAATGAAAAGTAAGTAAAAAATGTGTATCATAAACCGCATAGGGAGGTAAGGCCCCTGAGTCGGGTATAGTAATAAACAATAATAGTGACAAAAAAAATTATATACAACCTGACCACAGGCGAATGGCAGAGTATTATCTATAAAATAAGAATAAAGAATAACATAGTGTATACTGTGTATTAAAATTTGGTGAATAATATGAGGATGGACTACCACTCACATTTACCAGAGCCGTACCAGGCTCTGTATAGCAGGCTCAAAGGTGCCAATACTGGCTAGCGAAGCTCCAAGGCAAAAATATGCAGGATTCCGTGGTAAAAAAGAATTTATTTTATAAATAAAAATATCAATATAAAATAACAGACTCCCGGTTATAAGGGGGTGGAACCCAAACAACAAATGTTATAAAATCAAGGTATCCACTTACCCCAAACAAAGTAAACCGTCGGAGTAAGTATAGAGAACAAATAAAATACAATCAAATGGTACAAGATTCAGCAGACGCGTTTCGGCTCGGTGGCCTTCTTCCAGTGCTGATTTTCCGGTCCTCGTGGTTTGTTTAAATGCGCCCGGCATTGTAGATCACCTGTGCGTGCTTTTCTTCCGTATACGTCATTTCCGGTAATTACGGATGATGTCATTTCCGGTATCGTCAGTTGGAACGCACGGTGGAACGCATGTGGCATTCAGTAGTTTCCGGTCTCGGAAGAATTACATTAAAAAAGAATTGATTATATGTAAGAACAAAAAATATATATACACAAAGACCTAGAGAAGCCTTTATAAAGTGGATAAAGATCCATGGAAATGGATCTTAAAATGTCATCTTTTAAACTCTCATATTAATTAACCACTTTAGTAAGCAGAAGCTTATAGTAAAGTATACGTATAAGTGGAGTGTAGGAGCCGGCCAAACATAGGCAAAAATGAATAATGTAAAAAAAGGGGGGTATACCAAAAAAGAGGGAATGAATAATTGAAAAAATCTGAAATAAACATATTTTACAAAAAATGAGAAAACTCAAAATCTAAATTTAAACCCATAGGGAATAAACAGTCCATATCAAAAATCCATTTGCTCTCTATCTTTGCCAGCTCCTTTACATTATTCTCACCCCTCCAATTTTTTACTTTTTTGAAAATAGCCATAAATGATAATACAGATGGATCACTTCTATGTTTTTTGGCGAAGTGTGCTGAAACACTATGTTTCATATACCCCCTCTGGATATTGCCCACGTGTTCCGCAATCCTGGTTTTTAAGGTCCTGGTGGTCATCCCTATGTACTGCAGACCACATGGGCACCAGAGGAGGTATATGACATTTGTAGAGTGACATGTCAGAACCTGGCGGATAGGAAAAGTATGATGATTAGAATGAGAAACAAAGGAGGTGATTTTTTGTTTGTTAAATAAAGTTTTCTTACATGTAACACATGTTTTACAGGGATAGAAACCCGGCTCAATGTTGAAAAAGTTTTTTCTATTATCTTTTTTCTCCTTAATGAAGCTTGTTGTTAAATGTTGTTTTAGATTTCTTGCTCCTCTATAGACAATAACTGGTTTTTCTCCTATAATTTTTCCAAGAGTTGGTTCTGATTTGAGAATGTACCAATATTTGTTAATAATGTGTTTAATCTGTTTGGCATTTTCATTGTAATTTAGGACAATTGGAATATTTGAAAAACCTTCCTTCTTCTTTACATTATCTGTTTTTTTCTTTAAAATTTCCTTTCGTTCTTTTTCTTTAGTTTTACTTATAAAATTGTCTAAGGATTTTTCATCATAATTTTTCTCAACCAATCTGGTTTTTAAAAATTGTGCCTGTTCATCGAATGACTTTGGGTCGCTACAATTTCTGTATAGCCGTAGGAATTGGCTGTTAGGCATGTTATGCAGCCATGGGCCGTAATGGCAGCTAGACGTATCTATATATCCATTGACGTCGACCTTCTTAAAGAAGGTCTTGGTCTGAATGGTTTGATTTTCAATATAGATATATAAATCAAGAAAACTAATGCCTACAGTGCTGTGCTCACTGGTAATGTGTATATCTGAGTGATTGCAATTCAAAAAATTAATAAAAAGTCCAAGTGTGTCCACATTTCCTCGCCAAATAAAAAAAATGTCATCGATGTACCTGCGATAGAGAACCAGATTCTCCGCCCAGCGCGCCTCTGAGAGAAAGGAATTCTCCCAATAAGCCATAAAAAGGTTGGCGTAGCTGGGCGCGAATCTGGTTCCCATCGCGGTACCCTTAAGCTGCAAAAAAATTTTTTCGTCAAACCAAAAATAATTATTATGGAGAATAAGTTTAATACTGTCCATAATAAATGCAGTCTGATCCTCCTTCATATTACTTTGATGTTTTAAAAAATATTCTACCGCTTCACAACCTAGAGCATGCGATATGCAAGTATATAAACTTGTAACGTCGCATGTTACTAGGAGGTAGTCATTCTCCCACCGTATGTCCATCAGGAGCGTTAGTAAAGACGTAGAGTCCTTAAGGTATGATGGTTGTGATGTTACCAAGGGCTGAAGTTGTTTGTCTACATACTCAGAAAGGTTACTTAGGAGTGATCCAACCCCGGACACTATGGGTCTCCCTGGTGGATTTTTTTGATCTTTATGGATTTTGGGGAGTATATACAGTACTGGAATCCTACATGTGTCAACATCGAGGTAGGAGAACTCGTGCTTGTTTAGAATGCCGAGCACTTTACCCTTATCCAAAAGCTCTGAGTAAGCCTTTCTGATTTGGCTAGTGGGATCACCCTTAAGTTCTTTATAAGTGGTAACATCATTGAGTTGTCTATATATTTCTAGGTAATATTGATCTTTGTTGAGGATCACTATACCCCCGCCTTTGTCGGCGGGTTTAATGACTATACTTGTGTCCGATTGTAGTTCTTTCATAGCTTTCCTTTGTTGGTGGTTAATATTATTATGTTTGGGTCTGTTAATTTTCTTTACCTCGCCCATAACCAGTTTTTCAAAAACTTTCATCTCACTATTGACACAATGTCGGGGGAAGAAAGTTGACTTCTTTTTTAGAGAGGTATGTATGGACTCTTGGGATATAGTTGCTTCTTCTATATAAGGTGATTTCTCAAAAAACATTTTTATACTTAGATTGCGTATAAATTTTGTTATGTCTATAAATGTATTGAAAGGTTGATTATATTCTGATGGGACAAACTTTAAACCTTTTTTTAAAATTTCCATTTGGGGTTTAGTAAGAGTTTTGTCGGATAAATTAAAGATTCCTAATGTTCCGCAATCTTGCCTCTTTTCTTCTCTCTCCAGAAGTCTTCCTGCTCTAATTCCTCTCTTCCTCCCTGCCAATTTCTTTTTTGGGGAAAATTTCTGAGATCTCTCCTTAGTGGTTTCTGCCCTAAAAAAAGTGGGGATTGTTGGGAGGGAGACTGTTTCGGGGAATTTTCTGATAAGGCTCTGAATTTAGGTCTTTGAAATCTGCTATAGTTGTTTTCCACCTTATTATATGACCGTCTTTGATAAGGGACTTTTTTTGGGGTATTTCTGTTTTCTCTGTTTTGGGCATAACCAGATGTCTCATTTTCTCGTGCTTGGAAATGTCTATACGGTTGTATACGTTCATAATTATGCCTATTAGTTGAAACTTGGTAGGGGTAATTGCCTCTATGTAGATAGGGTTTGTTACGAGACTGTGATCTCTCTCGTTGTTGGAATTTCTTTGAAAACGAACGTACTTTATTAAAAGCATAGTCGTTTTTGTCTCTCAAAAACTTTTTCTTTTTAATGGCAACTGTTTCCTGTTCAATTTTTTCCACATGATCTTTAACTATTTCTAAAGATTTTTCTACTTCTTCACAACCCGCTAGAGGTCTTAATTTCTCTTGAATCTGATTAATTTCAACATCTAGTTTTAATAGATTTCTTTTTCTTTGTTGTATACAAATTTTCATCATTCGTATAGAGAAGGACTCGAGGGCGGCATCCCAGATCTCGATAAACTCTGAGTCGTCTCTATCGAATGTCGGGGTTTTGAAAAATCGCAAACCCCTCGGTGTAATCTTATTTTCTAAATATTTAGTCATGGTAAAAATTTCCCACTTTATTTTAGTTTCCTTTGTCAAAAGTTTTTGTAAATTCTGACAAGTAAGATCTAGATTATCATTGTCAAAATTGATGTTATCTTTTTCACATTCAAAACGATTGGCCAATTTATCTTGCCAATTATCTCTATTTGCAAATAAATCCATAGCGTATTTTGAACTATAAGGAGCAGCCCTCACTAACACAAGGGAAAGACACAATAATATAGAATACAAGATAATGAGTAGGCGCTTCCAAGTATTTGACAGAGATAGTTAAAGAACAGGGTATGATACAGCAGTGTTTCCCAGACACTAAATCAGAATGAAAAGTAAGTAAAAAATGTGTATCATAAACCGCATAGGGAGGTAAGGCCCCTGAGTCGGGTATAGTAATAAACAATAATAGTGACAAAAAAAATTATATACAACCTGACCACAGGCGAATGGCAGAGTATTATCTATAAAATAAGAATAAAGAATAACATAGTGTATACTGTGTATTAAAATTTGGTGAATAATATGAGGATGGACTACCACTCACATTTACCAGAGCCGTACCAGGCTCTGTATAGCAGGCTCAAAGGTGCCAATACTGGCTAGCGAAGCTCCAAGGCAAAAATATGCAGGATTCCGTGGTAAAAAAGAATTTATTTTATAAATAAAAATATCAATATAAAATAACAGACTCCCGGTTATAAGGGGGTGGAACCCAAACAACAAATGTTATAAAATCAAGGTATCCACTTACCCCAAACAAAGTAAACCGTCGGAGTAAGTATAGAGAACAAATAAAATACAATCAAATGGTACAAGATTCAGCAGACGCGTTTCGGCTCGGTGGCCTTCTTCCAGTGCTGATTTTCCGGTCCTCGTGGTTTGTTTAAATGCGCCCGGCATTGTAGATCACCTGTGCGTGCTTTTCTTCCGTATACGTCATTTCCGGTAATTACGGATGATGTCATTTCCGGTATCGTCAGTTGGAACGCACGGTGGAACGCATGTGGCATTCAGTAGTTTCCGGTCTCGGAAGAATTACATTAAAAAAGAATTGATTATATGTAAGAACAAAAAATATATATACACAAAGACCTAGAGAAGCCTTTATAAAGTGGATAAAGATCCATGGAAATGGATCTTAAAATGTCATCTTTTAAACTCTCATATTAATTAACCACTTTAGTAAGCAGAAGCTTATAGTAAAGTATACGTATAAGTGGAGTGTAGGAGCCGGCCAAACATAGGCAAAAAGGAATAATGTAAAAAAAGGGGGGTATACCAAAAAAGAGGGAATGAATAATTGAAAAAATCTGAAATAAACATATTTTACAAAAAATGAGAAAACTCAAAATCTAAATTTAAACCCATAGGGAATAAACAGTCCATATCAAAAATCCATTTGCTCTCTATCTTTGCCAGCTCCTTTACATTATTCTCACCCCTCCAATTTTTTACTTTTTTGAAAATAGCCATAAATGATAATACAGATGGATCACTTCTATGTTTTTTGGCGAAGTGTGCTGAAACACTATGTTTCATATACCCCCTCTGGATATTGCCCACGTGTTCCGCAATCCTGGTTTTTAAGGTCCTGGTGGTCATCCCTATGTACTGCAGACCACATGGGCACCAGAGGAGGTATATGACATTTGTAGAGTGACATGTCAGAACCTGGCGGATAGGAAAAGTATGATGATTAGAATGAGAAACAAAGGAGGTGATTTTTTGTTTGTTAAATAAAGTTTTCTTACATGTAACACATGTTTTACAGGGATAGAAACCCGGCTCAATGTTGAAAAAGTTTTTTCTATTATCTTTTTTCTCCTTAATGAAGCTTGTTGTTAAATGTTGTTTTAGATTTCTTGCTCCTCTATAGACAATAACTGGTTTTTCTCCTATAATTTTTCCAAGAGTTGGTTCTGATTTGAGAATGTACCAATATTTGTTAATAATGTGTTTAATCTGTTTGGCATTTTCATTGTAATTTAGGACAATTGGAATATTTGAAAAACCTTCCTTCTTCTTTACATTATCTGTTTTTTTCTTTAAAATTTCCTTTCGTTCTTTTTCTTTAGTTTTACTTATAAAATTGTCTAAGGATTTTTCATCATAATTTTTCTCAACCAATCTGGTTTTTAAAAATTGTGCCTGTTCATCGAATGACTTTCAGAACCAACTCTTGGAAAAATTATAGGAGAAAAACCAGTTATTGTCTATAGAGGAGCAAGAAATCTAAAACAACATTTAACAACAAGCTTCATTAAGGAGAAAAAAGATAATAGAAAAAACTTTTTCAACATTGAGCCGGGTTTCTATCCCTGTAAAACATGTGTTACATGTAAGAAAACTTTATTTAACAAACAAAAAATCACCTCCTTTGTTTCTCATTCTAATCATCATACTTTTCCTATCCGCCAGGTTCTGACATGTCACTCTACAAATGTCATATACCTCCTCTGGTGCCCATGTGGTCTGCAGTACATAGGGATGACCACCAGGACCTTAAAAACCAGGATTGCGGAACACGTGGGCAATATCCAGAGGGGGTATATGAAACATAGTGTTTCAGCACACTTCGCCAAAAAACATAGAAGTGATCCATCTGTATTATCATTTATGGCTATTTTCAAAAAAGTAAAAAATTGGAGGGGTGAGAATAATGTAAAGGAGCTGGCAAAGATAGAGAGCACATGGATTTTTGATATGGACTGTTTATTCCCTATGGGTTTAAATTTAGATTTTGAGTTTTCTCATTTTTTGTAAAATATGTTTATTTCAGATTTTTTCAATTATTCATTCCCTCTTTTTTGGTATACCCCCCTTTTTTTACATTATTCCTTTTTGCCTATGTTTGGCCGGCTCCTACACTCCACTTATACGTATACTTTACTATAAGCTTCTGCTTACTAAAGTGGTTAATTAATATGAGAGTTTAAAAGATGACATTTTAAGATCCATTTCCATGGATCTTTATCCACTTTATAAAGGCTTCTCTAGGTCTTTGTGTATATATATTTTTTGTTCTTACATATAATCAATTCTTTTTTAATGTAATTCTTCCGAGACCGGAAACTACTGAATGCCACATGCGTTCCACCGTGCGTTCCAACTGACGATACCGGAAATGACATCATCCGTAATTACCGGAAATGACGTATACGGAAGAAAAGCACGCACAGGTGATCTACAATGCCGGGCGCATTTAAACAAACCACGAGGACCGGAAAATCAGCACTGGAAGAAGGCCACCGAGCCGAAACGCGTCTGCTGAATCTTGTACCATTTGATTGTATTTTATTTGTTCTCTATACTTACTCCGACGGTTTACTTTGTTTGGGGTAAGTGGATACCTTGATTTTATAACATTTGTTGTTTGGGTTCCACCCCCTTATAACCGGGAGTCTGTTATTTTATATTGATATTTTTATTTATAAAATAAATTCTTTTTTACCACGGAATCCTGCATATTTTTGCCTTGGAGCTTCGCTAGCCAGTATTGGCACCTTTGAGCCTGCTATACAGAGCCTGGTACGGCTCTGGTAAATGTGAGTGGTAGTCCATCCTCATATTATTCACCAAATTTTAATACACAGTATACACTATGTTATTCTTTATTCTTATTTTATAGATAATACTCTGCCATTCGCCTGTGGTCAGGTTGTATATAATTTTTTTTGTCACTATTATTGTTTATTACTATACCCGACTCAGGGGCCTTACCTCCCTATGCGGTTTATGATACACATTTTTTACTTACTTTTCAGTCTCTACATTTACCTGTCAGAGCACTATGATTGGTTGGTTAAACCAACCAATCAGAGCGCTCTGAGTCTAATTGCAGGGCGTTGGAAGGCTTTATAAGCTTTTCCCCGCCCTGCAGATCTCAGTCTAGCCGTGCCCTCGCTGGGTGATGAAGGGTTATTTTTTTACCCTCAAGACTTTTTTTTTTCCAACGTATTTTTTTTTCTGCGCTTGTTTTTTTTTTATTTTAACAGTTGCGATGGGTATTATGGATTTTTATTTGGCCTTTTCTGGGGCTAAAGAAAGAAAAGAAAATAAGGAAGGAGACATCTGATGGTAAGTATGAAATTAGATTTTACAGAGGGTTAGTTTATTGGCACCCTCTCACTATTATTAGTGCCAATAAACTAATCCCCTGTAAAATAGCTGCTCAATAACTGCCCAGTCACTAGTAATTTTTTATTTGTTTAGGCAACATGCCCCTTGTTTAGGTGACATGCCCCTACTCGCAGTAGGGGCATGCGGGATGATATATACTATGCCAGGTCCCCCCTTATTGCACTAGTGACTGGGCAGCAACAGCTGTCTAGTAATTTTAAATTGGTTTTGGCAACATGCCCCTACTTGCAGCATGCCACAAGTAGGGGCATGTGGGGTTGGATATAAGAAGTGCCAAGCCCCCCCTTATTGTACTAGTGACTGGGCAGCAACAGCAACAGCTGCCCAGTCACTAGTAGTTTTAAATGACAGCCAGCAGCCACTGACAGCTCGCTGTTTAGGGTGTTTATTACAAGGAAGGAGCTGGTAGCGCTGCCGGCTCCCTCCTTGCGTTTTTTGTGTGTGCATGCGCAGTGTGTCCAATTAACGAAACAACTAAAAGGAAAAGGCAATGCATTCGGTATTTGCCCTTTCGTTTAGTTTCTTTTTCGTGTGTAGGAGTTTTGTTTACGTTTTGGTAAACAAATACGAAAAGAAAGAATTTTCGTACAAAATCGTGTTCGTACAAAAACGAATGCACATGTCTAGAGAATATGAGAACTCTAAGAACAGGCAAAAGCTTAGACAAAGTTCAATGGTTTGGCCTTAAGTTAGTCCTCACACAGGTCTCAAAAAGGTTTTGCTCACTTTTACCATTACAGAGAGAATCTATACTGTAAGACTGAATATTTCTCAGGTCTCTCACACTGCCATGGACTTGTCATCAAATTTTTCCTTTCCGGCTTATCTCTTTCTCAAATCTGGGGCCAATTAGAAATAACACACACAGGACAATGCAGTGTATTTCAATCAAGCCTTTTATTTTCTCATTCACAGCAAATGGGAAATATATAGATTATTAGTCTAGGGTGTTACACTTTATTCAGCCAATTGCAGATTGGCACAATAACTCAGTGTGTGGTGGTCTACTTGTTTTTCAGGCAGGGAAGAAGCCCCTAGTAAGCATTTTAAAACATTTCACTGATACAGCTGAAAAGTCTCTTATAATTATGTATCATCTGGTCAATCAAGCCCAAGCAATAAAATTGACCCTAACAATTCCCCCCTGTGAGTACAAAGGGATTACGAAAAATGAGCATGCAAAAATAAAAAAGTCTCAGAGCTGCATGCTATCAGTCAATCACCTTCACCTCCAGGTGTGATATGAGTGAGGTACTGTTTACCGTGGAGGTTTTGGAGAAACAAATTGTATATAATAGTAATCCTGCCCATAAGGGCAGTCCAGATCCAAAATTTTGGAAAGTTAATTCTGTACGAGAGTTACAGCAACCCCAGACAATCATTTTGGTCTTCTTTGGGCCTCGCCAATGAGGCATAGCTGATACCTATCTAGACACAGTGAGCACAGGGTCCATGTCTGGATTACCCTTTAACTTAGGGAAAGCCTAAGTAAATGCATTAGTAGAGACATACTGGATACTGCACTCACCAAGTAACCCAGGTGCTCTCAAACCAGGGCTGGCCATGCCTTCCTTCCAAGACATGCAGAATGAATAACGGTTCAGGCACTCTGGGATAACAAAAAATAGCAGCTTTATTGGGGCAAAAACAGCAACATTTCAAACCTACCATGTCTTTACCAAGCTTGATAAAGACCCGGTAGGGTCTCAATCGTTATTTATTCTGCATATATGCATATAAGTAAATGCATTGTGACAAAAACAGAGAATATGAGAACTCTGAGAAATGGCAAAAGCTCAGAGATTCCTCAATCGCTTGCCCTTCAGATAATACCTTCTCAGGTCTTTAAAAAGTTTTTGTTCACATGTGTCATTACAAAGAGAGTTTATAAGCTCAGCCCAGAATTTAAAACACAAGCAAGTTCTCTCTGCATTTGAGAGACAGGATTAATTTAATTTTTTCATATTATAATTTGTTTAAAAATGGAAGTCTGCACTGGTTTTGAGAGTTATTTTAGAAACAAGATAGCCAAACTAACACAAACAAACCTTACAAACCCTAACCATATACCCTACAATTTCCTTGCCAATAACACTACTAACTCTGAGCAGCCCTGCTATAAAACACAGAACATTAAATTCTAATAATGAAAATACTAAAGAAAACAACTGAATTAATAGTCTAAAATGAGGTTAAAATGAAATTGTGAAGACATGTTATCACTATCAGATAGTCACCAGAAAAACTACAGCTTATTGAATTTGTTCTGGTGAGTAGAATCATTCCCTTCAGGCTTTTTGCTGTAAACACTGTCTTTTTAGAGAAATTTCTGTGTTTATATTACAGCCTAGTGATAACTCCACTGGCCACTCCTTAGATGGCTGCTAAAGCTGCTTCATTGAGCAGTCCTCCCTAATGTGCAGCACTGCCATTCAGTGTCTCCACTCTCTGCATGTGGACACTGACATTTTCTCGTAGAGATGCATTGATTCAATTCATCTCTATGAGGAGTTGCTGATTGGCCAGGACTGTGTTTGACTTGTGATGACTCTGTTCCTGATCTGCCTCCTTCACAGTCTCAGCTAATCCTATGGGAACACATTGTGATTGGCTCACAACAACACTTCTGATGATGTCAGCAGGCAGATGCAGTTCACAGGCAAACAGGGGCAGAGCCAGGAGCTGCAGATCTGAATACAATAAAGATTTTACTATATTTAGGGAGGCAAGAGGGATCCAGGGGGGCTAGATGGTGGTTTTAACACTATAGGGTCAGGAATACATGTTTGTTTTCCTGACCCTATAGTGCTCCTTTAATGGAGCAAGCATCTAATGTTGAAAAGTGTTACTTAGTTCAGTCAGGTGAATGTATCCAAAAAAAAATAATGCTTCAAGCTAAATAATGGATGCATCCCAAGTGGAAGAGCCCTTACCTAACTGCAATTTACGACCTAAATTGAAAAATGTTTCTGAGCTTGCTTTTTGGATTAACTTGTAGCATTGCATGTTTGTAGTACCAGCTCTATCAAATTATTTTAATATTTAACGTATTAAAAAAACTGGGTACCTGTGTTCAATATTTAACCCTTTGCTTGTTGTGCTACACCACCAGGATATACTGCCTCTTGATGACTGAAAATCTTTCTGAAGATTTATTTTTTTGTCATCTTGCTCATTACATCTTTAATAACTTTAGCCATTGTTTTTCTCTTTTCCTGCTGACATTGTTTTCTGTAGTGTATTCATCATGGAAGTATAGTGCTTTTCAGCTGTCTTCCCAGAAACAATTTCTACTTTCAGAAATATTCATAATAAAGCTCAGTGTACAGTTTGCAGTTTAGTCATAGTACCATGGAATTTATCCTACATCATTTTTCAAACAAATTATGACATTTAGTGGAACCAAAAGAATGGTTATTAGATATAGATATTGAAGCAGTTTCAGACAAAGTATGTTTGTATGTATGTATATCACCTACACTGCGCATTGGGTAAACCTGCTGACGGCTGCCAAGCATGGAATGCGTGGCTCTGCAGAGGAGTTGGTGACACCACCATGACTTGCAGGCAGGCCAGCTGCCACCTCCTCTACTCCTCCTACTCCATCCTCTTCCATAACCTCCTCAGCTGAGTCCTCTTCTGCTGCTGCGTCTTGCTCCACATCAACGGCACCCCCCCAGCTCCCCAGGTACTATTCCACATCCCGGATACGGCAGTGTCACGCCGTCTTGGGTTTGACTTGCTTGAAAGCAGAGAGTCACACCGGACAAGCACTCCTGTCCACCCTGAACGCACAGGTGGAAAAGTGGCTGACTCTGCAGCAACTAGAGATCAGCATAGTGGTTTGTGACAATGGAACAAATTTGTTGGCGGCATTGAAGTTGGGCAAATTGACACATGTGCCGTGCATGGCACATGTGTGTAATCTGATCGTACATTGCTTTGTGCATAGGTACCCAGGCTTACAGGACGTCCTGAAGCAGGCCAGGAAGGTGTGTGGCCATTTCAGGCATTCCTACACGGCCATGGCGCACTTTTCAGATATCCAGCGGCGAAAAAACATGCCAGTGAGGCGCTTGATTTGCGACAGCCCGACACGTTGGAATTCAACACTCCTAATGTTCGACCGCCTGCTCCAACAAGAAAAAGCCGTTAACGAGTATTTGTATGACCGGGGTGCTAGGACAGCCTCTGCGGAGCTGGGATTTTTTTTGCCACGTTACTGGACCCTACCTGTAGGCTCATGCATCTTTTTGAGGAGGTGACAAACCTAGTCAGTCGCACCGAAGGCACCATCAGCGACATCATACCATTTGTTTTCTTCTTGGAGTGTGCCCTGCGAAGAGTGCTGGATCAGGCTGTAGATGAGCATGAAGAGGAAGAGTTGTGGTCACCATCACCACCAGAAACAGTCTTATCAGTATCGCTTGCTGGACCTGCGGCAATGCTGGAAGAGGATTGTGAGGAAGAGGAGTCAGAGGAGGAATGTGGCTTTGAGGAGGAGGAGGAAGACCAACCACAACAGGCACCCCAGGGTGCTCATTGTCACCTATCTGGTACCCGTGGTGTTGTACATGGCTGGGGGGAAGAACATACCTTCAGTGAGATCACTGAGGACGAGGAACGGGACATGAGTAGCTCGCCATCCAACCTTGTGCAAATGGGGTCTTTCATGCTGTCGTGCCTGTTGAGGGACCCTCGTATAAAAAGGCTGAAGGAGAACGACCTGTACTGGGTGTCCACGCTACTAGACCCCCGGTATAAGCAGAAAGTGCCTGAAATGTTACCGAATAACCGCAATTCAGGAAGGATGCAGCAGTTCCAAAATAAATTAAAAAGTATGCTTTACACAGCCTATAAGGGTGATGTCACAGCACAACGGGAATCTAACAGGGGAAGAGGTGAAAGTAATCCTCCTCCTCCCACGACCACGCCGGCAAGGACAGGCGCTTTACAGACGTGTTGTTGATGGAGGACATGTGGAGGACTGGGTGTGCAGGCTTGACCTGTGGCCTGTGCTATCCCAATTTGCGATAGAACTTCTGGCCTGCCCCGCTTCAAGTGTCCTGTCAGAAAGGACCTTCAGTGCAGCAGGAGGTATTGTCACTGAGAAGAGAAGTCGCCTAGGTCAAAAAAGTCTAGATTACCTAACCTTTATTAAGATGAATGAGGGATGGATCCCGAAGGGACTGACTGTGGGCGATACATTCGACTAAAAAAGGCCTGATGAGGGGGACTACTTAACACACCACTCCTATCTGGTGGTACATTAGATTACACGCGCAGTGCCCCAAATTTGAAGTAGGAGGACCAACCAAGCATCTTTTTCCATCTCCCGGTTCCTAAAATCGATGCCATATACATGTTCCCTGATAGGGGATGTAACAGGGATTAAACTGATAGGAATAGTACTACTTAACACACCTAATAATAATGCAGAGAGAGGCAACGCAGAGATAGGAGTCTGAAGAAGAGGAGTCAGAGGAGGAAGGTGGCTTTGAGGAGGTGGAAGACCAAACACAGCAGGTGTCCCAAGGGGCTTGTTGTCACCTTTCGGGGACCCTTGGTGTTGTACGTGGCTGGGTGGAGGAAGAGACCTTCAATGACATCAGTGAGGACAAGGAACGGGACATGGCTAGCTTGGTATCCAACCTTGTGCAAATGGGGAGTTTGCGGTTGTGCAAATGGACTGTTTGCGGTTGTTTGCTGTGCGTTAAACGGGGAGTTTGGTCTGTCACTGGCGTAACCCTTACACTACCTGATCGATACAACATCATACCTGATGTTTTAAAGCACGTTATTCCAAACAATTTAGGAATGTTAGGTGATTTATGCCCTTTATGGATTAAAACCAGACTCTGCATCAACTATGTAATTTTCCATGGGAGTTTTGCCATGGATCCCCCTCCGGCATGCCACAGTCCAGGTGATAGTCCCCTTGAAACAACTTTTCCATCACTATTGTGGCCAGAAAGAGTCCCTGTGGGTTTTAAAATTCGCCTGCCTATTGAAGTCTATGGCGGTTCGCCCGGTTTGCCTGTTCGCGAACATTTGCGGAAGTTCGCGTTCGCCGTTCGCGAACGGAAAATTTTATGTCCGTGACATCACTACTCAGGTTCCCTCCACCACTGACCACCTCACTGACACTTTTGCTCTTGCTACCACCTCCTTGTTAACTAAAGTGGACTAACTGAAAGTGTTGCATGAGAACCCATTGCTTGTACAACCATACCAACCAATACAAGCAATAGGTGGCAGTGATACAGTAAGAGTGCTCATGTGACACTCTCAGCTGATTACTGCCCCTATCGCTGCTCAGGATAATATGTAAGCCTTGACCAGAGCAAAAGCAGTGGGATGGATCCATGGGAACTGGGGACCCTAGCATACAATTAAAATATAAGTAAATTATATACCACTGAGATCGATGGTGCCATAGCAATCCAACAATCATATAAACCCATGATATAAACTTCAAAGTCATGAAGTGGTTTAGATGACCACACTGTTCTCTAATTTGCATAAAATTGTTAATATTTCCATAACTAGTACATTTCAGTTCCAAAACCTTTGATTTTTTTTCAGTGAGGATTTGCTTAAATCCATTCACTCCAATTACCCTTGTAATATGATATAGCTGTCATTTCTGACAAGAATGAGAATTAGTTTCAGGAATTGATTATAGCAATGTTCGTCTTGATGGACATGTTCATTTCAATTTCTTTTGCAAACCAAATATTTCCAATTATATAAAATATATGTTCACCATGCACTGTCTGCAAAGTCAATCAGATAAAAACATAACTATGACCTCCTGCTTAGATTTAAGATAGAGAAAGTTTTATGAAAAGGGCTTAACTCATCATGGGACTCCTCATATGGAAATGTTCTTGTGGATAGAGTCATAATAAAGATCTCTCAAGTGTTCTAATCATATCTGCCACATGCATTCATCACTTATTGGAGCAACGGAAAGTGCAGTAGAGATGTCCATTGAGAGAAGTAACTGGGTCTTGCTTATACATGTCAATGTGCAAGCATAATATGGAACCAAGTTGGCTCAGTGATGCATCATGATTGGTTATTTGTAACATCAATCATAATGCAGCAAATGTTAATCATGATCTTGCATGTTCATAAATACTATCCCTTATATCCCCTTACCTTCCAATAAAGAACTGATATAAACTTACAGAGTATTAATATTGTATCCTGCACCTATAGTATTCAACCAACTTGATTCTGCTTTTGACTTTCTTCTCTTTCTCTTTTCAGTTTCACTCCCATTTGCAGAACTGCACCCATAACCTACAATTCCTAAATTGTCTTTCCCAGTCATTTACCCTCATTCTACAATTGTAATCTACCTCTAAGAGCTTCCAAATCACACACAGAAGAGAAAATAGCACAGTCAGTAAAAAAGGGGGACAACACTTTTTTTTAGATACATAGAGGGAGTGCAGAATTATTAGGCAAGTTGTATTTTTGAGGATTAATTTTATTATTGAACAACAACCATGTTCTCAATGAACCCAAAAAACTCATTAATATCAAAGCTGAATATTTTTGGAAGTAGTTTTTAGTTTGTTTTTAGTTATAGCTATTTTAGGGGGATATCTGTGTGTGCAGGTGACTATTACTGTGCATAATTATTAGGCAACTTAACAAAAAACAAATATATACCCATTTCAATTATTTATTTTTACCAGTGAAACCAATATAACATCTCAACATTCACAAATATACATTTCTGACATTCAAAAACAAAACAAAAACAAATCAGTGACCAATATAGCCACCTTTCTTTGCAAGGACACTCAAAAGCCTGCCATCCATGGATTCTGTCAGTGTTTTGATCTGTTCACCATCAACATTGCGTGCAGCAGCAACCACAGCCTCCCAGACACTGTTCAGAGAGGTGTACTGTTTTCCCTCCTTGTAAATCTCATTTGATGATGGACCACAGGTTCTCAATGGGGTTCAGATCAGGTGAACAAGGAGGCCATGTCATTAGATTTTCTTCTTTTATACCCTTTCTTGCCAGCCACGCTGTGGAGTACTTGGACGCGTGTGATGGAGCATTGTCCTGCATGAAAATCATCTTGAAGGATGCAGACTTCTTCCTGTACCACTGCTTGAAGAAGGTGTCTTCCAGAAACTGGCAGTAGGACTGGGAGTTGAGCTTGACTCCATCCTCAACCCGAAAAGGCCCCACAAGCTCATCTTTGATGATACCAGCCCAAACCAGTCGTCCACCTCCACCTTGCTGGCGTCTGAGTCCGACTGGAGCTCTCTGCCCTTTACCAATCCAGCCACGGGCCCATCCATCTGGCCCATCAAGACTCACTCTCATTTCATCAGTCCATAAAACCTTAGAAAAATCAGTCTTGAGATATTTCTTGGCCCAGTCTTGACGTTTCAGCTTGTGTGTCTTGTTCAGTGGTGGTCGTCTTTCAGCCTTTCTTACCTTGGCCATGTCTCTGAGTATTGCACACCTTGTGCTTTTGGGCACTCCAGTGATGTTGCAGCTCTGAAATATGGCCAAACTGGTGGCAAGTGGCATCTTGGCAGCTGCACGCTTGACTTTTCTCAGTTCATGGGCAGTTATTTTGCGCCTTGGTTTCTCCACACGCTTCTTGCGACCCTGTTGACTATTTTGAATGAAATGCTTGATTGTTCGATGATCACGCTTCAGAAGCTTTGCAATTTTAAGAGTGCTGCATCCCTCTGCAAGATATCTCACTCTTTTTGACTTTTCTGAGCCTGTCAAGTCCTTCTTTTGACCCATTTTGTCAAAGGAAAGGAAGTTGCCTAATAATTATGCACACCTGATATAGGGTGTTGATGTCATTAGACCACACCCCTTCTCATTACAGAGATGCACATCACCTAATATGCTTAATTGGTAGTAGGCTTTCGAGCCTATACAGCTTGGAGTAAGACAACATGCATAAAGAGGATGATGTGGTCAAAATACTCATTTGCCTAATAATTCTGCACTCCCTGTAAATGAGAAAAGAAAAGTAATACAAGGATTAGTTAGATTAAAAACAAAAGAAGGAAGGTATGTAGAAGAGGATAAAGGTCTAGCTGACTGCCTCAATTACTATTTTTGTTCGGTATTTACAGATGAAAATGAAGGAAAGGGACCTTAGTTAAGAAAAAGGATATATGAGTCATTTATTACACATGAGTTTACAGAGGAAGAGGTTCTATTTTAACTCTCAAAAGTAAAGACAAATAAGTCAATGGGACCTGATGGAATACACCCAAAGCTATTAAAAGAGCTTAGTGTTTTACTAGCAAAACCATTAACAGATTTATTTAACCAATCATTGATAACAGGAGTAGTCCCAGAAGATTGGAAGTTGGCGAATGTTGTGCCCATTCACAAGAAAGGTAATAGGGAGGAGTCGGGCAACTATAGGCCAGTAAGCCTTACTTCAGTAGTGGGGAAAGTGATGGAAACCATGTTAAAGGATAGGATTGTTGAACATCTAAAAACACATGGATTTCAAGATCAGAGACAACATGGATTTACTTCAGGGAGATCATGCCAAACTAATCTTATTGATTTTTTTGATTGGATAACTAAAATTATAGATCAGGGTGGTGCAGTAGACATTGCTTACCTAGATTTCAGTAAGGCTTTTGACACTGTTGCACATAGAAGGCTTATCAATAAACTGCAATATTTAAGTTTGGATTCCAATATTGTTGAATGGGTAAGGCAGTGGCTGAGTGACAGGCAACAGAGGGTTGTAGTCAATGGAGTATATTCGAAGCTTGGGCTTGTCACCAGTGGGGTACCTCAGGGATCTGTACTTGGACCCATTCTCTTTAATATTTTTTATTAGTTATATTGCAGAAGGTCTTGATGGTAAGGTATGTCTTTTTTGCTGATGATACTAAGATATGTAACAGGGTTGATGTTCCAGGAGGGATAAGCCAAATGGCTAATGATTTAGGTAAACTAGAAAAATGGTCAGAGTTGTGGCAACTGACATTTGATGTGGATAAGTGCAAGATAATGCATCTTGGATGTAATATATATATATATATATATATATATATATATATATATATATAATAATATGAGTTCTTGTCTATGATTATAGTGATTTTTTGTTATTTTGTGATGGATAGAAATTAATGTGTGTAAAGTGTATATTTACTATGTATACCTGTGTTCATTTATTACTCAAAATTGCTGCTAGAGCACCCCCTCCCATCGACCAAGACCCTCGTGTAGTAAGATGGCGTCTCCGTCCGGAGTTACACCTAAGATGACGATGACATCAAAACCCTCTGGAGGAAGTCAAGATTAGGCACTTAACACCTAACCAATTAAATGTTTACTTTACTAAAACACCTAACACTTAACAAATGTAAAAGTTTACTTTCTGTATTTGCAAAGGTTGCATTCTTTGCCTTTTTAAGGGGCTACGCTGCCCCCTGAAAACAAACTTGGAAGTTTTCATTTAACTGAACTTTTTCTGTGTCAGTGTGATTTCTTTGGCGTGCATGCTTTACTACATTTAAAACATTTGGACAGGGGCAGATATTCAAGCAAACACGTTTGTAATAAAATGATAAGGTGCGCTGTGTCTTTAGGACCCAAGTGTTACAAAGTGCAACTAGTGCAAAACTTTATGATAAAGTGCAAAGTGTTTTTCAAGGTGCACTCAAATGTGTAATAAAATATTATACATACATATGTCCTCTCGAATGGAAATATACATAAAGGAAAAGAGAGACATAAAAAACACAATAGTGTAAAACCGTTTTATAGAATAGTCACCTTCCTTCACATCCAAATTTCAAATGTAAAAAAGTTCGGTAATATGCAGCTTCAGGGTGTCGACTGTTCCCTTTGTGTGTTCGCCGCTGTGGTTACCGTCTGTATCCGAAAAAACTTTCGGGGGGAGGGACTTCCTCAAATGCGTGACGTAAGGTGCGTAACTTGCGTGATGGCATACAAAGTCCATTACCCTAATGCTGGTATCAATATATATATATATATATATATGTCTATATAGTGTTATAATGATATATTTTTAATTACGACGTTTTCATAATAAAGCAAGATTTTAGGTTGTCTGTATATGAATTTCATTGATACCAGCATTAGGGTAATGGACTTTGTATGCCAGCCACCTGATTTTACCCATCGAGATGGGTATAAAAGAACGCATAGGACATGGATGGGCAGATCTGATGAAGCCGTGAACACGGCGAAACGCGTCATCACGCAAGTTACGCACCTTACGTCACGCATTTGAGGAAGTCCCTCCCCACGGAAGTTTTTTTGGATACAGACGGTAACCACAGCGGCGAACACAACAAAGGGAACAGTCGACACCCTGAAGCTGCATATTACCGAACTTTTTTACATTTGAAATTTGGATGTGAAGGAAGGTGACTATTCTATGCTGTGCTGGGCACTAAATAATTTGAAGTATCTCCGTCTATGCAGTCCTATATCTGAAGAAGCTGTTAAAGCTAGAGCAGGCTTATTCTGCTCTTTGTTTGTGAGTGCACCTTTTTGGCATCTATAATTTATATAATTTTAAAACGGTTTTACACTATTGTGTTTTTTATGTCTCTCTTTTCCTTTATGTATATTTCCATTCGAGAGGACATATGTATGTATAATATTTTATTACACATTTGAGTGCACCTTGAAAAACACTTTGCACTTTATCATAAAGTTTTGCACTAGTTGCACTTTGTAACACTTGGGTCTTAAAGACACAGCGCACCGTATCATTTTATTATATTCACAAGAGTGTTTAGAGGAGTTTTTACACTTATTTTTGGTGCAGCTTCATTTAATTAAAAGGTGCTCACCTGGGTGGCTGCCATTCGTACAGACAAACGCCAGCCAGGGGGAGCATGCATACCCTGAAAGAAGATGCTTCCCTTGTCTGGGTAATAATGGGTGGACGGGTAATAATCGAGAGAAGTACTACTGTGAGAGTCCCTGACGTTGGTGTGGACACTTTTGAGACCGTGGCTAGTATGGTGGGCTTTTCTGTGCCTGGGAGAAAAAGAGATGATCTCTTTTCCCGCGCCTTGGCTCCCAGGCACAGAGGCTCCTGGGAAGAAGACCCCCTGTCACGTTGGGCGGGAGACTCGTCACCTGAGTGGCGGGCTTTCCATATTCCTGCGCTTGGGCTCTTAGGTATGGAGGGGTTTCTGGGTTATAGCCCCTGCTTGTGTGTGTGTGTGGAAAACCCCTTGCATGGGGTTATGAAATAAAAGCTGTGTGTTGCCAATAAAGTTGTGTTGTTCCTCCAGGACTGTGTGTCATCCAGTTACTGGGTGGAAATGGGTCTCTTTATACTCTAAATGGTTCCTGACCGGCTGAAGGAAGGAAATTAGCGGAGGTAACCAGTCGGGTTATCCGTTGCCCGCTACAGCTGGTCACAATCGTCGGGATCGCACTTCCCAGCTGAACGGAACCAGCGTTCTTGAGCCTAACAGACCCATGACACGACTTTAAAGAGGCAAACACTACAGGACTTGCTGGAAGCCAGAGGGCAATTAGCCGGAAGTTGTAGTACCAAGGCTGATCGGATTGCCGCCCTCATAGATGATGATCGTCTAAGTGGTGAGGAAGCTGTACTGCAGCTGAAGGTCAAAAAGAATGCACAAAGAAATGACCCAGCGCCTGGCATACTACAAAGAAACTCCCTCAGCAGAAATCATGACCAAGATCTTCTCCGAGGCACAAGTCTATATCTTGGCTCAGAGGAATGGGGCAAACTCCGCATAGTCCAATGAATGACAGGCGAGAGAGTGGTCCCTAGGGAGTCCAGCAACCCCTGCACGAAATTGCCCTTCGACGCCTTCAAGGATTTCAAGGAAGCAGAGGAGGGCATTGATGACTTCCTGCAGGACTTCAAACACCTGTGCCTCCTTAAAGAAGTCGGAGACTGGGTCCCCATCTTGGCCAGGAAGTTAGCGGGGAAGGCGGTAGATGCCTACTGGGCCGTACCTGTAGACAAACTCTGAAATTACAGCTTTGTCAAGCAGGTCCTACTAGCCAGGTATGCTGGAACCCCGGACGCATACCGCAGGAAGTTCAGGGAGACGAAGAAAGAGTAGAAGGACTCCAATGCAGAGTGGGCCCGTCACATAACCCGAGCCACCCAGAACTGGATGAACTCATAGCAGGCAAAGTCTCCCAAAGAAATCCTTCAGCTGTTTATGCTGGAGCACTTTTACAATGGACTCCCTACCAAGGTGTAGGAATGGCTGTGAGACAGGCAGCCCAAGACCTTAACAGAAGCAGGCCATCAGGCTGATGAGCATGCAGATACCCGATGGCCCCAATGCCCCGCTACCTACCACAGTTACCAACCCCCCAAGAGATACAGTCCACAGCCTAACCCCACTGCAAAAGCCCGCTCCAAAGTTCCCCCGGCTCTGACACCACCCCAGCGGGCATGGACCGGGGCAGACTAACGATGCTATCAGTGCTACCAGCCTGGTACCGTCAAGAGGGATTGCCCCCAGTACAGCGGCCGACCACAGTGGGTGAGCCCAGCGATCCTGTCTGCGAGCTGCAGTCCTCTGTTTCCAGGCTGCCCCTACAGACCTTCCGACTGACAATGAAGAAGCCTGGCCCTTCCTGCGTGAAGTGGACCCAGTCAAAGCCATCACCAACAATCGGGACCACCACAGGCAGCCGGTCCGACTGAACGGGCGCACTATACAGGGTCTGCGAGACACCGGAGCCACCCTGACTCTAGTTCAACCCAGCTCATTACTAAGGAGGAGAAGACCGCGGGAACGGTCGACCACCCGAGTAGCAGGGGGAGCCGTCTACCACCTACCCACTGCCCATGTTCACCTCGACTGGGGTGCTGGAGACAAGAGAGTAAAAGTCGGGCTCATGGATGAAATACCAGCTGAAGTGCTATTCGGCAATGACCTGGATCACCTTACCTCCACCTATGTACCCCTCCAGGCTCCTGAAGAAACCTACCCGGTGAGGACCGGGCAGCAAGCCCGCAACACCCAGAACGTCTAACACTCTGAGGCTCAGGTAGGCACACGTGCCCTGAGAAACATTCAGGCAGAGACTGTGGCTGAAGCCCTGATGCAAGTGTTTTCCCGGATGGATTTTCCCCAGGAGATCATCTCGGACTTAGGCAACCAGTTTACTGCCGAGATGACTAACCAACTGCGGTGTTTATGCGGCATTAAACCGATACTAAACTCCCCATATCACCCCCACTAATGGTCTGTGTGAGCGCTTCAATGGCACATTGAAGCAGATGCTCTGTACCTTTGCAGCGACTCACAAGGATTGGGAGAGATTCCTGCCTCATCTCCTGTTCGCATATCAGTAAGTGCCCCAGGAATCCACAGGATTTTCTCTATGTGAATTAATGTTCGGGGAGGGTTAGACTGCCCCGAGACCTTGACTGGGAGCACTGGGAGGTTGCTGGGGAACAGGAAGTGACCCCCATCATCCCATTGGTGCTGGAGTTTAGGGACTGTCTTGAGGAACTCACTCATCTGGTGCGTTGGGACCTCCAGGCAGCCCAGAGGCACCAGCACACTTGGTATGATCAGGGAGCCAGGAGCCATAGCTTTCAGTTCGGTCAGAAGGTTTTGGTTTTGAAACCCATTCGGCATGACAGGCTACAGGCTGCCTGGCAGGGCCCATACCGGGTTTTGGAATGGAAATGTGACACTACCTATGTGATTGAGTCCCGGGGCGAGACGCCTGTTACATGTTAACATGCTGAAGCCCTACCACGAGCGGACAGAAGATGTAGCCACTATATGTGCTCCAGCCTCAGAAGATTTTGATAATCTTACCCTGCCTGACCTCCTGGTGGATGCAGTGTACATAGATGAGGTGCACTTAGGTGAACGACTGACCGAGAAGGAACGCAGACAGGCACAGCATATGCTGTCTGCAAGGAGGGAGATGTTCTCCAATCTGCCTAGGTTTACCTCACTGGCCACCCACAGGGTAGAGAACCCTGGCCAAAAACCTCTGCGGCAAACCCAACTTAACTTTAAAACCCAGCAAGTGCTACCTAGGGATGGCAGAGGTACAATACCTTGGACACCAGGAAAGGTGTGGGACATAAAAGCCCAAGCCAGCCAAGGTTGAGGCAGTAGCTAGCTGGCCTTATCCCCACACTAAGACCCAGGTGATGGCCTTCATAGGGACTGCTGGGTATTATAGTAAGTTTGTCCCCAATTACAGTGCCCTAACCAAGACCCTCACCAACTTGACCTGAAAAACCTTTTCTAGAAAGGTAAACTGGACCCCAGGGTGTGAGCAGGCGTTCCAAGCCCTTAAGAACACCTTCTTAAAGGCCCCTGTCCTGGCTGCTCCCAATCCGAAAAACTTTTTCTCATCCACACAGATGCCTATATGCTTGGATTAGGAGCGGTGCTGAGCCAGGTCAATACGATTGCGAAGAACACCCTGTGGCTTACCTCAGAAGGAAGCTATTACCCCGGGAGGTGAGCTACGCCACCATCAAAAAGGAGTGCCTGGCGGTGGTGTGGGTGCTCAAAAAGCAGCAGCCCTATTGTGGCAGAAATGCCTCTGCCATGTGTTCTTGGAGGGGCCTGCTTGGTTCATCGGATTTTATATCTGGTTTGTGAACTGAACAGGCGCACAAACCAGAGGCTTGGTAAGCCTAATTGACAGTTTGTAACACTTTCCACCTCAGTGTTCTAAGTGTTCGTCTGGGTGGCTGCTGTTCGCATGAACGACCACGAAGTGGTGGCCATCTTGTTCCCGCAAACGCAGGCAGCGGTCTTTGGTCGTTGAGTTCATGGAACTGTTTTCGGACACTTAAACTCCCAAACACCGCTGGACTTCCAGGATCACCTGCGTTCGGTTCTACACAACTTAGAAGGGCACAGTTTGGTGGAAACGTTCCCGCGAACAAGGTGAACAAGCTTCAGGGTAAGAAAATTGACTATGTTCGGTAGTTTGTTCGTTTTTTTAAACAACCAAACTAAACCGACCACAAGCCCTGATTCTATGGAACTGTTTTGGGCATGGGACCATGCATGTGGTCACTCAAATTATAACTTACAAGAAATTCCTGAACCCCTGAACCAATCTGGGTAATTTTTGAATATGTTGGTCACCTATCAGGGGATGTAAAGTTTGTGGGGGTTTTGTGTGTTTAAAGGTATTTTTGGGGTTTTGTAAAAATTTATGTTTTCTGTGCCTGGAGATAATTGAGTTTAGTAAATTTCCTGACTCAATTATCTCCCAGGCAAAAAGGAGGGATTATCTTGTTTTATGTGGGAGTGTCCTGGACCTGAGAGCCAATGTAATCACCTGGGGGGGGGGGGGGTATATTTTTATTTAGGGCCCCCACCTGCCCCTCAGGGGTGGGGGAGGAAAATAGGTATTTAGGGCCCCCAGCCATCGCTCAGGGGTGGGGCCCAGGGGGGGGTCATTAGGTCCCCCCTTTATTATAATTTAGGGCCCCCACCCACCGCTCAGGGGTGGGGGCCGGGGTGGAGGACTATAGGTCCCCCCCTTATTCTAACTTAGGGCCTCCACCTGCCGCTCAGGGATGGGGGACGAGGGGGAGGACAATAGGTCGCTCCCCCTTGAAGTAAATTAGGGCCCCCACACACTGCTCAGGGGTAGGGGCCAGGAGGAGGAAATAGGTGTCCCCCGTTTTTTTTATTTAGGGCCCCCACCCGCCACTCAGGGGTGGGGGCTGGGGGGGAGGACAATAGGTTCCCCCTTTCTGATTTTGGGCCCCCACCCGCCACTATGGGGTGGGGGCCAGGGCGGGCCACAGGCTGCTCACTGTTTAATAGACATGCCCCTACTTGCGGTATAGCGAGTAGGGACAAATTTGACTAATACTAAGTAATTTTACTAGTATTAGTAAATATGGCTGAAAGACCAATTTAAGTCTTTCAGCCTTTTGGTAGATAACTCCCTAATACCGTGGGAATTAGGGAGTTATCAACTAAGCAGCTGCAAGAGAAATGCAGAAGTTCCGAAATTTCGAGGTTGCCGAAGTTGCCATAGTTGCCGAAGTGTCGAAGTGCCTAAGTTCTGAAGTGTCGAACCGAACCAAAGTGGCGAATTGCCGAAGTCCCGAATTACGGAATGCCGAACCGAATCGAAATTTTTTCCCATGCACATCCCTAGTTGGGACAGTCGGTCCTACTCCCCAGTGGCCGTGTACCATGCAGGGAGAGGAGGCAACTGTTCTCTCTCCCCAGCGGCAGGAGTTACAGAGGGAGGAGATGATCAGTCCCTCTACCCATCCTGGGAAGTGGAGGCAACCAGCCTCACCCTCAAGCAGTAGGTACCGGGAGTGGAGACAACTGGTCCTTCTCCCCAACTACAGGGGGACAGCACCCCTGACCCCAATAGTGCAGATGGGACCGCGGTCTTTGCACCAGATCTACAGGGATGCTGGACAGTCGACTTGGATCCCCAACAGCCAAGCAGGAATACCAGAAGAGGTGGACGATCTCTCCCCGCAGCAGAGAATTCCCAACTGGGTCCTGGGGGTAGTGATTGAGGCGGCAGTATTCGAGCACTGGGAAGCTGGAGCCTGGTCTTGGGTCCAGGGTGGGTGGAGGACAGTGAGACCCTGGCCAAGCTATAACACTGGAAGTGGGGACTATGGTGGTTATGGTGTCTGGTGGAGTGCTTGAAAGTACTCGGGAATACTAGGAAGCATTGATTGGCGCACAGTCGGGGTGCCAGGTGGTCTGCCACACCTAGACACAAGTGTGTCTGGGCATCTGCACCTTCCACCCAAGCTGTCCTTCAACTCCTCCTGTCAGCTGGGGATTTCCATGAGGCTCAGAAGCAACATGTGTGATCTAGTAGAAAAAGGGAGCAGCACCTAGGTAAGGTCCTGAAATACCAGCCAGTATGAAATGAGAGAGGACAACAAGAATGGAATAAATCACCTCAAAACACAAAAAAAATCATCACTGCATGTTTCATCATTGCCGCTGATCACCTTCCTGAAGGCATAAGGTGCCGAAGCAAAAAATACAAGCCGTATAAACCCCTTATCACTGATATCAGTGATCTCCTGCTGCAACCTCAAAACTCCCAGAGGGCCGAAATTGCTTTGCAGGTCGGGGAGCCATATCTATATCTGATGAAGGTGCCTATAATACCTGGGCTTCAAGTTGACCTGCTCACTCACCCACTAAGCCTGCTGAGAAACTCCGGTCATGGAGGAGATACTGAAAGACATGCTTGATGAGCTGGGCCTAAATATTGCAGCCGATATTGGCTTGTTCTGGGAGGAGATCAGTCGAGTGTCGGCACATCTGCAAAATACCAAGCTTAACACTGCAGCACATGAAACCAACTTGCGACTGTGGTGCAACAACTCTTGACCCTACAGTGGGCCCAGACACAGAACCTGGAAAGCTTAGCAACACTGGAAGATAAACTGCGCTGGAAGAATATTAGAGTGTGTGGACTGCCTGAGGCTATAGAGTCTACTGAATTACCACTCCTGTTCCGCAGACTATCCAATACGAACTTCACAGCAAGACAAGCTAAATCAATGCTGCTGGATGTCTGGTACAGGGTCCGTAGACCAACTACACCTACCCAGGTATGGGTAATCGTCTGCTTTCAGCAAAGCCAGGATTGCTTGACTTTTATGGCGGCCACAGGTAACAAGACCCTCTACACTTTGAAGGCCACTCTTTGACCTTTTATCCAGACTGTCCAGGGCTACCATGGACTGGGGTTGATCTCTACGACCCCTGACCAAGGAATTTATTGCCCACAAAGTACCCTATCATTGAGGCACGCCTAGATGCCTGATCATTCCAAAGGACTATGGTAACCTGAAAGTTTGTGAAGCTGCGGAAATACCATACACACTGCAGAAACTAGGGATGGCAGACCAAGCCCATGAGCAACACAACCCTATGATGCCGATGACATCTACATCATGGGATCCAGCAAAAGTTCGCCAGCCAGCTGGGGTGTTTCCTCATCCACTACGGTGTCCTGAACTCTCTCTGTCTCTGGCAATATTAATACATAGACAAAAAAAATGGGATTCAGCTATGCATCTAAAAATGAATAAATAAATAAAATATGTCAGAATATAAATCAACTCTGCACTGTAGATATACACTTAAAAGAGGATAGCTAAGTTTAATTTACCATTTTTATTTTATTTTAGTTCAGGAAGGGAGAGTGGTTCAGGTAGGTACCTGTGGTTAGTCCACAGTGCCGAGGTGATAGGGACAGACCTACTCTCAGAGTTTTGGTTTGGGGCTGCAATGGGGTTTCTTTTGGGGTCATTTGCTCCTTCCTCTCAAGCCTAAGATTTTATATCTAACCTCTAGCTATACCTGACTCTTTGTCCAATTGCATTCCTCTCTTTCACTCTTAAGTGATGCACTTTTTCTTTAAGCCATTTTTTCAGCTCCTGCATACTGCATCATCTTTTATTTTCTAATATTGTTACATATTAATATTAATCTAGGTCCCTCAAGTTAAAATTGTAAAGCTTTTTTTTTTTTTTTATGCTAACTGTTCAAAATGAAGACAAACAAATCAACACAATTTGAAGTGACCACAAAAATGGGAACGCTTTTTTGACTCCTTAATAGCAATACGATTTCAACAACCTATATACATGTTAGATATATGCTTTAATATTTTGTTTTCCAAAAACATCCAGACCTTTATTATATCTAAAGAATATGATAAGAATATAATAAGACAATAGTGATGTCGCAAACACGAAATTTTTGGTTCGCGAACGGCGAACGGGAACTTCCGCAAACGTTCGCGAACCGGGCAAACCGCCATTGACTTCAATGGGCAGGCGAATTTTAAAACCCACAGGGACTGTTTCTGGCCACAAAAGTGATGGAAAAGTTGTTTGAAGGGGACTAACACCTTGACTGTGGCATGCCGGAGCGGGATCCATGGCAAAAGTTGATGCAGTACACAGCTGATGCAGAGTCTGGTTTTAATCCATATAGGGCAGAAATCACCTAACATTCCTAAATCGCAATGGATATGGATTGACACCTGACATATGAAATATTGACACCTTGACATATGGATTGACACCTGTCCTCAGAGACCCTGATACACACTGACACAGAGCAGAATAGGGACTGTTCCCCTTACATAGGGTCAATAGGCAGGTATGGATTGACACCTGTCCTCAAAGCCCCTGATACACACTGACACAGAGCAGAATAGAGACTGTTCTCCGTCCTCAGAGACCATGATACACACTGACACAGAGCAGAACAAAGACTGTTACCCCTACATAGGGTCACTTGGCAGGTATGGATTGACACCTGTCCTCAAAGCCCCTGATACACACTGACACAGAGCAGAATAGAGACTGTTCCCCGTCCTCAAAGCCCCTGATACACACTGACAAAAAGCAGAATAGAGACTGTTCCCCCTACATAGGGTCACTTGGCAGGTATGGATTGACACCTGTCCTCAAAGCCCCTAATACACACTGACAAAGAGCAGAATAGAGACTGTTCCCCGTCCTCAGAGACCATGATGCACACTGACACAGAGCAGAATAGAGACCGGGGGTCTAGTAGCGTGGACACCAAGCGCAGGTCGTTCTCCTTCAGCCTTTTTATACAAAGGTCCCTCAACAGGCACGACAGCATGAAAGACCACATTTGCACAAGGTTGGATGCCAAGCTACTCATTTCCCGTTCCTCCTCCTCCTCACACAGAGCAGAATAGAGACTGTTCCCCATCCTCAGAGCCCATGATACACACTGACACAGAGCAGAATAAAGACTGTTCCCCGTCCTCAGAGACCATGATACACACTGACACAGAGTAGAATAGAGACTGTTCCCCCTACATAGGGTCACTTGGCAGGTATGGATTGATACCTGTCCTCAAAGCCCATGATACACACTGACAGAGAGCAGAATAGAGACTGTTCCCTGTCCTCAGAGACCATGACACACTGACACAGAGCAGAATATAGACTGTTCCCCGTCCTCAGAGACCATGATACACACTGACACAGAGCAGAATAGAGACCGGGGGTCTAGTAGCGTGGACACCCAGCACAGGTCGTTCTCCTTCAGCCTTTTTATACGAGGGTCCCTCAACAGGCACGACAGCATGAAAGACCACATTTGCATAAGGTTGGATGCCGAGCTACTCATTTCCCGTTCCTCCTCCTCACACAGAGCAGAATAGAGACTGTTCCCCGTCCTCAGAGCCCATGATACCCACTGACACAGAGCAGAATAGAGACTGTTCCCCCTACATGGGGTCACTTGGCAGGTATGGATTGACACCTGTCCTCAAAGCCCCTGATACACACTGACACAGAGCAGAATAGAGACTGTTCCCCGTCCTCAGAGACCATGATACACACTGACACAGAGCAGAATAGAGACTGTTCCCCCTACATAGGGTCACTTGGCAGGTATGGATTGACACCTGTCCTCAAAGCCCATGATACACACTGACACAGAGCAGAATAGAGACTGTTCCCCGTCCTCAGAGCCCTTGATACACACTGACACAGAGCAGAATAGAGACTGTTCCCCGTCCTCAAAGACCATGATACACACTGACACAGAGCAGAATAGAGACTGTTACCCCTACATAGGGCCACTTGGCAGATATGGATTAACACCTGTCCTCAGAGACCATGATACACACTGACACAGAGCAGAATAGGGATGTGGAATAGCACCTGGGGAGCTTGGGGGGTGCCGTTGATGTGGAGCAAGACGCAGCAGTAGAAGAGGACTCAGCCGAGGAGGTTATGGAAGAGGATGGAGTAGGAGGAGTAGAGGAGATGGCAGCAGGCCTGCCTGCAAGTCGTGGCGGTGTCACCAACTCCTCTGCAGAGCCACGCATTCCATGCTTGGCAGCCGTCAGCAGGTTTACCCAATGCGCAGTGTAGGTGATATACCTGCCCTGACCATGCTTTGCAGACCAGGTATCACTGGTCAGATAGACCCTTGCCCCAACACTGTGTGCCAGACATGCCATTACTTCCTTTTGCACAATTGAGTACAGGTTGGGGATTGCCTTTTTTTAAAAGAAATTTCGGCCCGGTACCTTCCACTGCGGTGTCCCAATAGCTAAAAAATTTTTGAACGCCTCAGACTCCACCAGCTTGTATGGTAAAAGGGGGGCTAGGGGGGCGTGTCCTAACTACTGAAGCGAGAAGTCGCCATGCGTACGCCAGGCATACTGTACGCAACATGCAGGAGGCAGAGGGAATCCTGGGGCAACTGGGTCTCCCCCCCGGACTCGCTACTCACATCGAAGCCTCCAACAAACTCCACGCTCCCTTCATATTGGGGCAACGCCGAGGCTCCAACATTTGTCCCTGGAAACCTACCCGGGACATCATGCACAACTTGAATGGAAAACGGGACTAACAGGTCAACCCTGCTTACGGAGACTCTCAGGTCATTGATCGTGTCAAGAGGAGGGGAACAACTTCAAAAATAGATTCCTGGCAAATTCTTTAAAAAACCGTGCAAACATGAATACGGAAAGTACAGAAAGTACAGTGCTTAATCATATTGGTGTATTAATTTCCAGTATATCTAAAAATGTTTTACATATTTTCTGATTTTAATTGCCATGTGTACCTTTTGTATGCCCATGTGAAACGTTTTACCATTTAGGGCCTGGGTGGGGTCATTTAAACAGATCATACCTTGAGTGCAGAGTGCGTTTATTCCGACTCGTTAATGTTAGTTATTCACTAAGCTTAGTGAAAACATAGTTGGCTTAAAGATGTTTTCGATTCAAGTTCTTGTGCCCCACAGTTCAAATTAACATTCAAATGACAATTCATGACAGATAACACAAGTGAATAGCCCTGCCAATGTCGTCTCAGAATTTTTTTTTAATCTAAGAAGAAATAAAAATGCATATCAACGAAAAATGCTGGCGGGCTAATAGTTCGGACAAGCCAACTGTCAGACGCTGGGCAAGGGGGTGACTTTGTGACATTGGCTTCTTACGCTCAAACATGTTCTTGACAGACACCTGACTGTGGGCAGATGGGCGGGAACTGCTCAAGGCGAGAGACGGAGTGGCGGATGGTTAAGAGGGGGCAAGGAGGACAGCAGTGGTTGACGTGGCTGAAGATGCTGGACCAGGAGGAGGATGGCGGCTTTGAGTTTGTGTGCTGCTTGTACTCAAGTGTTGATCCCATAGGCATTTGTGATGTGCGATCATGTGCCTACGCAAAGCAGTTGTACCTAGGTGGGTGTTGGACTTCCCACGACTCAGTTTCTTTTGGCACAGGTTGCAAATGGCATCCCTGTTGTCACAGGCAGACACACAAAAAAATGCCACACTGCTGAGCTCTGCAATGACGGCATTCTGGTGGTGGACACAGCATGCGTTGATTGTCGTGCTGTCGGGCTGACCCCGGGTGCCAATGCATGCTGTCTGACTACGCCACTAGCTCCTTGCGACGACCTCCCCCTGCTTCCAACTCGTCTCCTCCTCCTCTCTGTCTCCCCATCTGAACTTTCCCCCTGTTCTTCTTCTCTTATAGCGGGCACCCACGTAACACCCATGGACACATCGTCATCATCAACCGCTTCACTTGTAACTGACAACTCAGCAAAGGAAGCAGCAGCGGGTACAACATCATCATCATCACACCGTACGTCCATGTGTGTAATGCTGCCTGCCTGAGACATAGACCAGATATGAGTGGCACTGTGCACTGGCAGAGGTTGGCAGAGTACACGCTGTAGGCCTGACACACCCGCTTGAAGACAACTAACTGCTATTCAATCTATAACAGTGAAAAAAGTTTTTTGGTTTTAAATGCACGCTAGTGTGACACCAGATATGAGTAGCAAATTACACTTGCTCAGGTTGGCAGAGCACACGCTGAAGGCCTGACACCCGTTTTAAGGACACTGACTGCTATTAGCTTACAGTGGAAAACTTTTTTTCTTTGTAAAAGCACGCTACAGAGACACCAGATATGAGTGGCAACTGTCAAAGTATACTGGCAGGGGTCTGCAGGGCACACGCTGAAGGCCTGAAACACCCGCTTTAAGGACACTGACCGCTATTAGCTTACACTGGAAAACTTTTTTCTTTGTAAAAGCACGCTACAGAGACACCAGATATGAGTGGCAACTGTCAAAGTACACTGGCAGGGGTCTGCAGGGCACACGCTGAAGGCCTGAAACACCCACTTTAAGGACACTGACTGCTATTAGCTTACACTGGAAAACTTTTTTGCTTTGTAAAAGCACGCTACAGAGACACCAGATATGAGTGGCAACTGTCAAAGTACACTGGCAGGGGTCTGCAGGGCACACGCTGAAGGCCTGAAACACCTGCTTTAAGGACACTGACTGCTATTAGCTTACACTGGAAAACTTTTTTGGTTTGTAAAAGCACGCTACAGAGACACCGGATATGAGTCGCAACTGTCAAAGTACACTGGCAGGGGTCTGCAAGGCACACGCTGAAGGCCTGAAACACCCGCTTTAAGGACACTGACTGCTATTAGCTTACACTGGAAAACTTTTTTTCTTTGTGAAAGCACGCTACAGAGACACCAGATATGAGTGGTGGCACTGACTGGGCAAATGGGCACAGTATCCACTGTGAGCCTGACACAGAAGCTGGCAGGCAACTAACTGCTATTCAATCTATTACAGTGAAAAATGTTGTTTTCTTTTTAAATGTCAAGCATAAGCTATTGTGAAAACAGATATGAGTGGTGGCATTGGGCAAATGGGCACCGTATCCACTGAGCCTGACACAGAAGCTGGCAGACAACTAACTGCTATTCAATTTATTACAGTGATTTTTTTTTATGTCAAGCTTAAGCTATTGTGACACCAGTGAGTGAGTGGTGGCACTGGGCAAATGGCCACAGTATGCACTGTGAGCCTGACACAGAAGCTGGCAGGCAGGCAACTGCAGTTACATTACACAAAAAAAAAAAAAGCAGACTGATGTTCTAGCCCTAAAAGGGCTTTTTGGGGTGCTGTTCTTACAGCAGAGATCAGATGAGTCCTTCAGGACTGTAGTGGACACTGAATACCCTAGCCTAGCTATCAATTTCCCTATCTAATCAGCAGCAGCTACACTTTCCCTCCTCTCACTAAGCATGCAGCTTCAGAATGAATCTAAAATGGATGCTGGGAGGGAGGTGGGAGGGTGTGGAAGGGAGGGTCTGCTGCTAATTTGCTGGAATGTGTCTGCTGACTGTGAGGCACAGGGTCAAAGTTTGCTCAATGATGACGAATAGGGGCGGATCGAACCGCCCATGTGTTCGCCCGCGGTGGCGAACGCGAACACGCTATGTTCGCCAGGAACTATTCGCCTCCGAACAGTTCGGTACATCACTATAAGACAACTTATATAGGTAGCAAATACAACATCTTTATTGTCCTAACTGTAAAGAACCCTTTTGTCTGCCTTCAGCAAAAATGCTTTTCTTCCAGTCTTAATGGACGACCTCTTGTCTATTGTATGTTCATACAATGAACAGTTTAGCACCTAGCAATATGTATTGATCCTGTATATATGTGTATAGTGCTTTCATATTCCCTCTGAGATGTTTTTTTTCTAAGGAAAACAAATGTAGTTTTTCTAGGCTTTCTTAATAACTGTTTTCCATACCCCTTATTCATTTTGTAGTACGCCTCTGCACTTCTTCTAGTTTTGCAACATCCTTCATTAAAACGGTTGCCAGATTTTGCACTGTGTACTCAAGGTCAGGTCTTACCATTGATTTGTAAAGAGGCAAAACTATATTTTGATCACGTAAATCAATAAATCAATAATAAATATACATGGCAGCACTTTATTATTTAAAAATATATATTTTTAGCCTTTACAATGGCATTGTTCACTGTTGTCTAACTTGATAGTGTCCTGATCCATTCTGATTATGTTTTCTTTCTCATTTACACCTTACCCTACCTTTGTAGATATTTATTTATTCATTAATTATATATTTTTTTCCTCAACCCTCTGCTACGTAAACATGTGTGTTTTTATGCCAACAGTTGGGTAGCTTATAAAAGTAGTCTATGTGGATTTTTCTGAGCCTGTTTGATTGCTGCCTCATTTGTGGAGATGTATTTTACTGTTCTATAATATTGTATTTTTTTTCTCTTTTTTAAAAAAAAATGCAAAATGTCTAATTAAAAAATAAAAATGAATAAAGTTTCTGCTGTTGAAACCAAATAAAGCAAAATAAGGCTAAAACATGCATTTTTTAGTAATTCTAAAATAAATAGCTTTCTCATTAGAACAATAAACTGTCATATGTACTACCCTGTTAATGTACAACTTACCAGATAACTGTTACCAGATATGGTTGGAACAATCTCTCTTTTTGATAATGATAATTATTATATCAGTCATTTTTTCATGGAAAGTGTTGCCAGTCATCGATTATTTTTATCAAGCACAGCTGTTTTGATATGGTAGCATACTTTGTAGCAACAATATGTGCTACATAGTTACATAAGCTGAAAACATATATGCATCCATCAAGTTCAGGCCTTCTCACATCTGTTTTTGCTATTTATGTAAAACAGGCAAAAAAAAGAATAGTTTGAAGCACCAATTTTGCAAAAAACTTGGAAAAAATCCTTCTTCACCCCAGAATGACCATCAGATATCTTCTTGGATGAAAAAGCTATTATGAAACTAATTAAAAATTATATCCCTGAATATAATGTTTTTGCAAGTATTTATCCAATTGATGTTTAAACATCGGTATGGACTCTGATAACACCACCTCTTCAGGCAAAGAATTCCATATTTATATTGTTCTTACTGTATAAAAAACATTTCCTTTATCTTCGACTAAATTGGCTTTCTTTCAGGATAATCATGTGTCCTATGTATGAACATGTGTCCTATGTAGTCCTGTTTATGAATAGATTTCCAGACTGTGGTTTGTATTTGCCCGTAATATATTTGTATAACGCTATCATTTTCCCTCTGAGATGCCATTTTCCTAAACTAAAGAGATTTATATTTGTTAACCTTTCTTCATAACTAAAACCCTTTTTATTTATTTTGTAGTCTGCCTCTGCACTTTTTTGAGTGCCATAATATCCTTCTTTAAAATAGGTGCCCAAAATTACACAGCATATTAACCCCTTCAGGACGGAGTCAATAGTGCACGTTCTGATCAAAACAAAACGTAAACAAAAACTGGAATTTGCGCTATATGTCTGTTCACCCGTAGTTCCCCTCTTTCATATTATATGCACCCACACTTATTATATATCATTTTGTTCAGGAGAAACGGGGCTTTAATTTATCATTAACTATTCATATATGGAACATAATTTGTTATGAATAAAATAAAAAAAAAATGTGAGAAAATAAGACTTTTTTTCAAATTTGTATTTCCGTCTGATATTTTAGCTGTGAATGTCATAATA
This sequence comes from Pelobates fuscus, assembly GCF_036172605.1. NCBI lineage: Eukaryota > Metazoa > Chordata > Amphibia > Anura > Pelobatidae > Pelobates > Pelobates fuscus. The sequence continues at coordinate 182,563,865 of NC_086320.1, read as the reverse complement.
CTGTTATGCATACATACATAATACAAAAATGCACATATTTGTAATCAGCGATGTCTCACGAGTACAACAGGTTTTATGGTGTTTTGGAAAGTTACAGTGTCAAATATAGAACGTTCCATTTTCAAATAGAAATTTGCCAGATTGGTAATGTTACCTTTGAGACGGTATGGTAGCCCAGGAATGAGAATTACCCCCACAATGGCATACCATTTGAAAAAGTAGACAACCAAAGGTATTGAAAGTGGGGTATGTTCAGTCTTTTTTAGTAGCCACTTAGTCACAAACACTGGCCAAAGTTAACGTTCATATTTGTTTTTGTGTTAAAAAAGCAAAAAACAAATATTTGGCCAGTGTTTGTGACTAAGTGGCTACTAAGAAAGACTGGACATACCCCACTTGCAATACCTTGGGTTGTCTACTTTTGAAAATGCTATGCCATCATGGGGGTAATTCTCATTCCTGGGCTACCATACGCTCTCAAAGGCAACATAACCAATCTGGCAAATTTCAATGTCAAAAAAATGAAATGCAAGCCTTATATGTGACTCTCTAACTTTCCAAAACACCATGAAACCTGTACATGGGGGGTACTGTTATTCTCGGGAGACTTCACTAAACACAAATATTAGTGTTTTAAAACAGTAAAACATATTACAACAATAATATAGTCCATAAAAGTGCAGTTCGTTAGTAAAAAATGCAAAAAACGTCACTTTTACTTAAAATATCATCGTTGTAATACAATTTACCAGTTTGAAACACTAATATTTGAGTTCAGCGAAGTCTCCCGAGTAAAACAGTACCCCCCATGTACAAGTTTTATGGTGTCTTGGAGAGTTACAGGGTCAAATATAGTGCTTGCAAATTAAATTCTCTGCACTTTCTCCCTGTGTTGTCAGGTATGTCAATCAAATGTTAATTAATCAAATCACCTAATTATGTTAAAAGATTACTTAAATATACACGTAGAATTTTAATATATATGCATTTATAGGTATTTAAATTCTACGTGTATACTAATGTAATCTTTTATGTAATTATATGTATTTATCTATATATATATATTTGCGGTTATTTGCATTTTATATATAGATAGATATATATAGAATGTCATTCTAAGTGTATTTTGTTACCAATATATATATATATATATATATATATATATATATATATATATATATATATATATATATATATATATATATTAATAACAAAATACAGTTAGAATGAAATTACATATGTATATATAATTTATATTAAATTTTGTTTCAATATTTTATTTATTCATTTTATTATTGTATTTATTTATTATTGTAATTATACGTATATATATAATATATATATATGTAGATCTATTATATATATATATAATATATATATACATATTATATATATGTAACGTCATTCTAAGTGTATTTTAATACTAATATATATACTTATATTAGTATTAAAATACACTATGTATGACGTTAAATATATATAATATGTATATATATTATACATATAATATATATACATATATTATATATATAAAAATATATTTATTTTATTTTATAACCTGTCTAATATTTTTTTTTTACACTACCTACCAGCAGGGGGACTGTCTAATATTTTAGACAGTCCCCCTGCTGGCAGATCCATAGCCAGCTATAGGGGGCCATGTGATCGCTCTTTGAGAGCGATCACATGGCTCCCGGGGGCCTCATTTGCCGTAGGGGGGCTGCATTTTTTGCTGTTTGCAATCAACTGCAATTTGCATTTTACTAATTTATTGCACCGACACATATTATATACCGTTTTTTAAAGGACAGAAAGGGCTTTAATTTGATGTAACATATATATACATAAATGCTTATTTATTATTACAAAATACAGAAAAATGCAAAAAAAATGTTTTTTTTTTATTTTTTTTTACAGTTTTTGAAATAATAATGTGTGCACAATTAGTGCAGGTTCAGGAAAGTAATTAAAAATAAATTAATTTAGTTGTTCTGATTTACAGAATATATAATGTGTCTGGGATTTTAAGTTTTTTTTGGTAGTTACAGGTCACAAAGCACAAGGAGTAAAATAAACTTTTAATGTGGAGTGATTTTAGAATTTGGGATGTTTGTCTTGTAAGCTTAATAGCCATAAAAGAAAACAAAATTGCCACACAAAAGTATATATTTATATAAAGTAGACACCACAGGCTATTTACCTAAGGTTGTTTTTACACTTTCTACGTAGCCATTTCACCGCCAGTTACATCTGCTGAGTAAAATGACACCCCCATTGTATGTCTTTGGCACTATTTTGTGAAGCTACAGTGCCATATAGGAGACCTGTCCTTTCTAGAATTCACAGTCGAATTTTGAGAGACGGATTTAATGAGCCTATGCTTCCATTTGGGGTATTATAGTAGTTTGACTGTTCAAAAAAAAACAAAAACACAAAGGCCTACCATTTGTAAAAGTACACACTCCAAGGTATCTCATAAGGTGCATATTGTGCCTTAACATGCCCCCATTATTTCACCAATATATGACAAAGTATGGGGTAAAAAATAATTTTGTGCATTTTTTACATACGGATTGCATTTTTGCTGGGCATTTTGTATATTTCATTTGTGCCACTAAGTTCAAACCCCCCAAATTATGCTCAGCTAAGTCTTCCGAGTAAAAGGACACCCCCATTGTATGTCTTTGGCACTATTTCGAGAAGCTACAGTGCCATACAGGAGACCTGCCCTTTTCAGTATTCACAGTAGAGTTTTGAGAGACGGATTTAATGAGCCCATGCTTCCATTTGGGGTATTATAACAGTTTGACTCTTCATAAAAACCCCACAAAGGCCTACCATTTGTAAAAGTAGACACTCCAGGGTATCTCATAAGGTGCATATTGTGCCTTAGCATGCCCCCATCTTTCCACCAATATATGCCAAAGTATGTGGTAAAAAAATATTTTGGGCATTTTTTTACATACGGATTGCATTTTTGCTGGGCATTTTGTATATTTCATATGTGCCACTAAGTTCAAAACCCCCAAATTATGCTCAGCTAAGTCTTCTGAGTAAAAAGACACCCCCAATGAATGTCTTTGGCACTATTTCGTGAAGCTACAGTGCCATATAGGAGACCAAGCCATATCAGTTTTTACTGAACTTTGAATTTTGACGCTGGGCCTATGTGCAATTTCAAAGCATCTTCGCAGGTTTTAAATTCAAACTACCCCACAAAGGCCTTCCATTTCTTAAAGTAGACACCCCAGGGTATTTCAAAAGGCATATTTTGAACCTTAGCGTGAGATAATTTTTCCGCTAGCGTTCACCAAGTGTAGTGGTAATAAGTGTTTTTTTCTGCCTTTTTGACACACAAAGTGAGTTTGCACAGTATATTTTGCAAACCTTATGTATACTACCACTGTATAATGCTTCATATGTTGCTCAGCTATGTCTGCTGAGTACAAAAATACCCCCATATGTACCTTTGCCAGGTATATGTGGACATCGGAGGGGCACATTTAGGACACAGCCATTCCATTTTTTTTTAATTTTTACGCTGTGCCCATGTCCCATTTTAGAGTATTTTACCAGGCTATATAATCCAAATACCCCATAAATCCATACCATTTCTTAAAGAAGACATCCCAGGGTATTTCAAAAGGCATATTTTGAACCTTAGCGTGGGATCATTTTTCCGCTAGCTTGTACCAGGTGTAGTGGTAATGAGCGTTATTAAATGTATTTTTTAACTTTTTAAAACTTTTTTAACTTTTTAAAACTATTTTAACTTTTGTTTTGCTTATTAATTTATTTAAAGTTTCCTAAACTTTCGTAAAACTTTTTTTTCAAATTTAACATTTTTCTAAGCTTTTTTTTTTTTACCGTTAACCCCTAACTAGCAGTAAGCAGCACTAACAGTAAATTCCCCATTTTCCCATAACTCACACCCACCCCAGCTAGCAAAATATTTAATTATACAATATTTAAATTAGTTAATTAAATAAATGTAACCCCTGAGGGTTAAAAAATAAATAAAAGTTCATCGTCAGGGGTTAAAAAAAAATAGATCACAGTATAATACTGTGATCTGTATTTTGATCACTGTAGGCAGTGATCGACTGGCAGGGAAGGGGTTAATTTTTGTTTGGACTGGGTAAAGGGTTTATTTTTTTTATTTTTTTACTTAAACGTTATTAAAACTTTTTTAACTTATTTTTTTTTACTTTTTAAAGCTTATTTTAAAACTTTTTTTAACGTTAACCCCTAGTTAGCCTAACACCAAATCCCCCAATTCCCCACTAACGTCCACCCTCCCCAGCTAGTTAAATTTATAATTTTAAAATATTTAAATTAATTAATAAAATAAATTTAACCCCTGCGGGTTAAAAAATAAAGAATTAACCCTCAGGGGTTCAAAAAAAAAAAATCAGCTCATAGTAAAATGTAATCCCTGCCAATTGATCACTGTAGTCAGGGAAGGGGTTAATTTTTTATTAAAATGGGTAAAGGAGGGTGGGATTTTAATTTTACTTTATTTTTTTTTCACCAGGGGGCAGGATCAGCACTGATCCGTCTCCCTGCACTTCACAGTGAACCCGGAAGTGCAGGGAGGCGGAAGGTAAGTATACAGAGCACATGTGCTCGCTCTGACATGCTGTCAGAGCGGGCACATGAGCTGGGACAGCCGGATCCGGTGCTCCCGGTCTGCCTCTAATACAGAGGCAGACCGGAGCACCATTAACCCCGCGATCGCCGCGATTGCGGCGATCTGGGGTTAATTTTAACGGGTGACGGATGAGGTCCGTCACTCGTCGTTAAGGGTTTCCCCTGAGTGACATACCTCGTCCGTCACTCGTCGTTAAGGGGTTAAAGACAACTCTCTCTGCTTGATCTAGAAGACCTATCTTCTACCCAAGAACAAGAATTTCCATCTAGACCAACTTCTCTTAGTTTGAACACTAACCAATTTTATAGCATGACAGGAGGCTTCATATTTGCTTAAGTCTCTCTTTACTAGAACTCCACAGCAGCACAGTAACATAGAGATAAAAACACCAGAGACAAAAAAATCAGGAATCCAAAAAAGGCTTCTCCCAACCAACTAATTCCTCTTTCTTTGCTGCTCCGCAGTCAGTACAGGTCAGAGTACCACTGCCTCCTTTTATATAGGGGTGATTGTGGATATTTTACTGTATTTATATGTTTATTACTGTATTGAATTATTTGTTTAGAGGGTATTTTTGCATTTACCTGCTTAGTGCTCTAGTGATTGATTTATTTAGCTAATCTGTATTTTCTACACCTACCTGCTTAGTGCTGCAGTTATCGCTTGATTGATTTATTTACTCTGTTTTTCTGCATCTGCCTTCTTATGGCTGCAGGGATTTATTTGTTTAGAATGTGTTTACCTTCTTACTGCCGTTATGATTTATTTATTTAGATTGTATTTTTCTGTCCCTACTTTTTTGCTGTAGGAAAGTATTTTCCCTTATGACTTTTCTGCATTTTCCTGTTTTGGGCCCCTCTGTCTGGGGATCGTTTTTTTCTCGGGTTTGGGGGGGTTTCCTTTTTTCCCTCCCTCTACCTTTTCCGGGTGGCTTTGCCCCCTTCACTTTTTGTCCATTTTGCGGCCGCCGGAAAGCGGTCCTCCGACCACTTTCCGTTGCCGACCGCCGGGACCCCAGAGTAATCCACTTCCCCGCGACCGGCCCGTTACCAGACTTACCCATTAGTTCCATTGATGGCAGGCACATGTGCTGTAGCTTCGACTGGGACTCAGCAATGACTTTGGCGCATTGCACCCTCAGGCTGTCCTGGCTTTGTGCCCCATGTGGCTGGCATGTTAGGCTACTGTGGACCATAGTGGATGATACAGATCACAGGCATGCTATATATAGCTGTGCACAACCCCTCAAGGGTTACAGGCACAACTGACAGTGTTACCACTTATACTCATCCCCCCCCCCCCTTTTTGTTTGTTCAGATGATTGCTTGCAGCGCTCTGTTTTATCATATTGACTAATGGAGCACCGCTTGTAAGGTAACTCAGTTGGTGAGTTCCCTGACTACAGGTGTACTCAATATGCAAGTTCACTATTTACGGAGTGTCAGGCACTATTTAACTGAAGTGTGTTATCTACAGTTACACAATGGAATGCTAGGTACAGTCACACAGAAGGATGCTATGTACAGTTACACAGTGGAAGGCTATGTACAGTTACACAGTAGAATGCTATGTACAGTTACACAGGAGAACGCTATGTACAGTTACACATTAATATACTATGTACAGTTACACAGAAGAATGTTATGTACAGTTAAACAGAAGAATGCTATGTACAGTTACCCAGGAGAACGTTATGTACAAATACCCAGAAGAATGTACGTACAGTTACACAGAAGAATGTTATGTACAGTTACACAGAAGAATGCTATGTACAGTTACCCAGGAGAACGTTATGTACAAATACCCAGAAGAATGTACGTACAGTTACACAGAAGAGTGTTATGTACAGTTACACAGAAGAATGCTATGTACAGTTACACAGGAGAACGCTATGTACAGTTACACAGAAGAATGTTATGTACAGTTGCACAGAAGAGCGTTATGTACAAATACACAGAAGAATGTGCGTACAGTTACACAGAAGAGTGTTATGTACAGTTACACAGAAGAATGTTATGTGCAGCTACACGGAAGAATGTTATGTACAGTTACACGGAAGAATGTTATGTACAGTTACACAGAAGAGCGTTAGGTACGGTTACACAGAAGAACGTATTGTATGTTTACACAGAAGGATGTTATGTACAGCTGCACAGAAGAGTGTTATGTACAGTTACACAGAAGAAGGTTACGTACAGTTACACAGAAGAGTGTTAATTACAGTTACACAGAAGTGTTTTATGTGCTATTAATCTGAAGAAGTGTTATGTACATCTTATCTGAAGAGCGGAAGGTACATTTTATCGGAAGAATGGAATGCGCAGTTCCTCACCTGTACATCTCTTAAGGTCCTGACTTGTCTCTGCCCCAGGACTTGGCCTGCTTTGTCCATGCCTTACTGATTGGCCTGCTCTGCCTGTGCCCCATTGATTGGCCTGCTTTGTCTGTGCCCCATTGATTTCCCTGCTTTGTCTGTGCCCCATTGATCTGGCCTGTGCTTTCTGTGCCAGAATGTCTGCATGCCAAGCCTACTGCCACATACTCACGCTTGTGCATTGCATGCGCTGCCCAACTTGCCTCGGTCACTATATGGGGTGCTGCCCCTATCTCCATGCTGGTGACACTTGTCCTCTATACTCCTTGAGGTCGCTTTGCCTGGGACCGCTGCACAGGAGAACCCTTATCCGAGTTAACAGTGCAGACAGTGACTACTATGGCAGTGACCGCCTCCGTGGAATTAGGCTTCAGCCAGGGTTCTCCCTTAAGCTTGTCAGGAGCGTAATGCTAGAGGGCCCACCTTTAAAACGGCAGGTGACTTGAATGAGTCAGACTCTCCTAGAGGAGAGCAGGCAAGGGCACATAAGCGCTGCTGGAAGGGGGAAGGCCCTGAACCAGTGACTTGAATGAGTCAGACTCTTCTTGAGGAGAGCAGGCAAGTGCGCATGAGCGCTACTGGAAGGGTGAATGCCTTGAACCAGGCTCCCGGAAAGATAAGACTCCGAGGAGCGGCTAGCCCCTCTGCAATCTGCCAGACAGCCCGGCCTACAAGGCACGGGGGAGGCGATGACCACCGGATGGGGCAGTGACCACCTTCTTAAAAAGACAGACGACTTGAAGGAGTCAGACTCTAAGAGAGGAAAGCAGGCAAGGGCGCATAAGCACTACGGGTATGGTGAAGCCCCCGAACCAGACGCCCGGAAAGATTAGACTCTGGAGAAGTGTCTAGTCCTGATACGATCGGCCTTGACGGCTAGACAACACTGCCTATGTGGTGCAGGGGCGAAGGTCCCCGAAACCCACACCACCACCACCATGGCCACGGGCGGACCGGTTCCCCTCGGAGGGAGAGGACGATGGGGGTGTGGATTATGTTGATGGCCTCTAGTGGCCCCATGAGATATAGAACAAAGTCCACTACAGGGGCCCTGACGAAGGTGGAAGAAGAGGTCGTCTCGAGGATCGCCTTAAACGAACCCCTGTTCGACCCTCGATCCATTGCTCACCTGGTTTCTTTGGAATGGTCTCTGCCCGATAACCTGGCACCATCGGTGCATTTCTGGGCCCGTAGACCACTGGCTTGAGAAGCCCGCAGGATAATTCGAGCGGTATTCCCAGCCGGGCTCCCGAACAAAGTAGCCGAAAACCCAGACTTAGACCCCGATGGGGCACTGCGGTTTTGCTGGTTAGCACCTTTCTAGTATTCAGGAGATCCTGAGTGCGGCCCACTGCAGTGCCTATACTATTAAGTCCACACTGGCAAGCCGATTGTTCTCCGCTACACGAGTGAGTTGTGCTAGCGGATCATACGAGGAAGTATAATATGTGTCCTTTTGTCCATAAAAATACTTGACGGAGGCTTATCTCAGCTCCAACCCATACCTTTTATAGGGGATTGGACCCTTGACCCGGAATTTCACACTTGCTCCACTTCCGGATGACATCCCAGACGGAGCCTCGAGTCTGGGGTGACAGACGAACCTATCCTAAAAGCAATTTGGACCGCTGAAGGTGCTTGGGTCCCAGCATGAGTCTACGATTGAACGTATATTCATTAGTTACTTTGAATTAGACGCGGCCCTCAAGAAACTTCTAGGGACCGCGGGGGCACAGGTCTGGTAAGGTGGCCTCTATTTTCTCCCTGGTGAGATAGGTATCTTGTGCATCAGTCATTTGATCGATAATACAACCTGGTTGGCAGGTTTGGAGGAATTGAGGACATTCAGGAATACCGGAACTATCTGAAGAGATCTTTCTCGTTTTCCACGTGTTGGGACCTGGATGCGACTCTTCATCGATACAGGACATCTTGCTGTATGGTCTACCTGGACAGGCTTTGCCAGACCCCCTGAGAGGTACCTCCCAGACCGAAAGGTCAGATGCTCCCAGCGTTTTCCCTTGTTCATTTCGTTTTCAACCAGGGACATATCGACCTCCTCTACATATCAAGGAGTAGAGTCCTGGAGGGCGGATTTGATGCAAGGGAGTGCCTCCTACGCTCTCCTCTGCCCGAGTTCTCGTACGTATGGAATAGTTTTCTCTGGGAGGACCCTGCTTTAAGACTTTAGTCCACGGAGGAGGACCTATCAGGCCCCGACCAGTTTGGATGGATGACGGACCCATTTGCTTAGCAATGGACGCTTCCCTCCAGGAGTGTTCAACACGGACGAGTCTCCTCCATTTGTTTGGTCTCAGGCCCTGTCTACAGGTGCCTCGGTCTGCTGGTACTTTGGAATTATGATCTCCGCTTCGGCAGAGTCGAACATGGTTCCTGGATTCCCTGGACCCTTGCTCATTTGATCTCGGGGATTGTAATACTTTGGTCTGCATGGCGACCCTGACGTAGTTGGGTCTGGTACAGATCTCCTAATTTTGCTATCGCTTTTACAGGGTTTGGGTATTGTTCGGTCACTTTATTGCCGGGGACTGCCATATTATTTAGATTAGGTAGCGCGTACGACTGTTGTTGGCGGGCCTCGCTCTGCTTAGAATTCCCTTTACGATTCCTAAAGGAAGGGTATTCATCTCCCCAGGGGGTACACGCATTTTTGTCATGCTCATGGTGGGTTCTGTCGGGTTTTGCCCATTCACTGACTCTGGATTTATTTCCGTTATTATACCTTGTTTTTATTTCAGATGGGTTCAGAGGGTTCGGACCTTAGTTGTGTATCAGCCTTAGTTGGACCTGAGGGTCATATTCTTACTTTGGTAGCGCTCCCACCTTTAGGCGGTGTTCGACGTCACCGTTTGTTTAAATTATTCTTCCCTTTTTTTCGCCCTTCATGTACCGCTTGGTTGTGGTTTGCATTGGCAGGGCGTATAGGTTTTTTCGGTTCACTTCAGTCAGTAGCATGGCGACTTCAGGTACCGACATGTCGGGCGTTTTTCTCCAAGACATCGTATGCTTTCCTGCCGGTTACGAGGAGCTATCTTCGCAGAGTTTAGGTTGGTACGGTGGATCGTGTTTCTCTGGTCTTTGCTGTCCGAGCGGTAAAACAGCAAATATGAAGCCTCCTGTCAGGCTATAAAATTGTAGATTATACTAGCTATTATGTAACTATCTTAATTTTATTAATGACAGGAGGCGAATATTTCCCTCCCAGTTTCTCCCTCCCCTTGTTGTTTGTTGGTTTGACTGACTTGTTGTTTATTCACCTGGTCTCCTGGGCTAGGTTGGTTATCTGGGGGAGTTGGGGTTTATCTGGGATATGGTACCGTCAGTATTTTATGATGATGGGGATTCAGGTTTTTCTTAGATCCGACTACTCTACAGGATAAAGGTCAAGGCTTCACCCACTGGTTTCACTTTTTCAATTTTTGATGGCATTTATCGTCATGTTAGGTTTGTTTCTCTTGTTATTGTATTGGTGGTGTATTGTTCATGTACTTTATTTTGTCGCAGCGTGAAAGAGGAATTAGTTGGTTGGGAGAAGCCTTTTATGGATTCCTGATTTTTTTGTCTCTGGTATTTGTATCTCTATTTTAATGTGCTGCTGTGGAGTTCTAGTAAAGAGAGACTTAAGCAAATATGAAGCCTCCTGTCATTAATAAAATTAAGATTATAGTTACACTAAAGCTAGTATAATCTACAATTATACATGGCAATACCTTACTGGCCTTAGCAACTGTTGATTGACATTGCATATTGTTGTGTAGTTTGATGTCTATAACAATTTCCAAATCCTTCTCATGTGTTGTTATCCCTGATTCACTACCGTTTTGGGTGTAAGTTGCTTGTACATTCTTTACCCCGAACTGCATAACTTTGCATTTTCTACATTAAATTTAATCTGCCGTATTAGTGCCCAGTCCACTAATCTATCTAAATCCCTCTGAAGCCAAGAAATATCCTGCTCAAATTGTATTACTTTACAGAGCTTTACAGCATCATCATCAGTTTAATAAAGTAATGCAGGGTTGTTGGTTGGGGAGATTGCTGATCTCTGCAACAGGTAAACATAAGTCCCAAAATATCAAAAGCACAAAGTTGGCCAAGTGTTAGCTAACTTACAAATAACTATTTATACAATTTAAATGTAATTTAGATCAAGAACAATACATCTTAATTACACAGACTAATTTATAGTTTATTGTAGTTTAAAGACATTACTGTGAGTATTATTGTTGTGGAGTTCAGATACACTGACAATATGGAACTCTTAAGAAAACAGGGACATTAGGATAGAAAAGAGAGACAGATGAATTTGGGTCCAAAATCGGGACTGTACATCCTAAACAGAGATAATTGGGAGTTATGAGTACATGCCTCTAGATTCAAAAATGTACTGTCCAAGAAACCTAACTAGGAGGTTCATGACTTGTGTCTAGCCTCTTTCTCCCCACCCCTAAAATGTGCCCTCAGCTGGAGCAAAACATTGAAGCGCTGCTGTATAGGTTAATAAATCATAAATACACTGTATAATTTATTGAGTTCTATTTCATTACATTAGTACATGCCACTCTTCATTTTCCTGCACTTGCCATAAGTGGCTAATACCTTGATAACAAGCTTTCCAGATGTATCCAAATTCTAGCAACTTTAAAAATATATAAATATATGTACATTTACACATTGAAAAAAGAAACACTCATTGATATAGAGTGTAAGCTCATTTACGGGAGGTCCTCGTTAGCCTTCAGTGTCCTGGTGGTATTTGTAATAGTTTGCATTTTATTTGCTGTAATATCCCTATATTCATATTGTAAAGCACCGCAGAATTTGTTAGTGTTATATAAAAACAAATAATAATAACACAATTATATGGCTGAGAAGTAAAGATTATGGGCTATTCTTTGTATCCTCAGTACAAGGAATACCCTTTGTCTGTAATAGTATGTCTACAACACTTCCTGAAAATTAATCTCTCCAAAACAGAACTTCTTGTCTTTTCTCCTACAGACACAAAACCTCTTTTATGAATCTCCTTCCGCATCAATTGTGCTACCATCTAACCTACCCCCATTGCTTTGGTGTCATTTTTGACTCTGACCTCTCTTTCATTCCTTCCATTCAGTCATTCTGCAAATTGTGTCACTTTCATCTTAAAAAAATATAGCTTGTATTCATCCCTTAATACATGAATCAACCAAATAGCTTGTTCGTTCATACATTAATTTTCTTCCAACTTGATTACTGCAACCCACTCATCAGCTGCTTTATAAATGACCAGTTTAGTTTGCCCCTTTGCAGTCTGTTATGAACCCTTTTGCCAGGCTTATTGTGCTCTCATACATCATCAATGTATTAATCCCTACTGGCTCTCTATATCCTTAATGATCTTATTTAATATACTAGTTCTCATGTATAAAAGCTGTCTTAACTAGGCACAATTTATATATCCACATTTACATAACCAGAAATAAATTCCAAATTTGCCCATTACATTGCCATTCTCTTGACTTCTGGTTCTAATCTTACAGTTTTAGAGCTTCTTAATGGCTGCCCTGTCTTTCTTAAAGGTCCATAAAATCTCACATTTGTGTGCAGTGTATCAAACAAACTAGTTGTTTATACTGCATTGTGTGTTTCCATATAATTTATAACTTCACCAACTGTATGTACTGTTTTTGTTTGTTTAATTGAATACTATATGTTATATCATTAATATAACCATTGTACCTTATTAATTTAACTAAACTATATCCCCCCTTCTAGATATATACATAGACCTTTAGTGCAATCTTACCCAATTAATTTAGACAGCACGTTCTCTTGGGCAAAACCCAAATTACCATTTGTTCCTGTATGCCAAGCTTGCTGCATGCATGGTACATATTACTCCCTGAATATGTTGAATGTATATAAATAATTATTATATTTATACATATCTATATGTGTGCGTGGAGGTGCATATAATAAATAAGCAAGAAAAATAAATCTCACATTGTAACGTTGCATCATTCATTTCATGAATGTATTAAATAGATCAGGAATGTAATTTCAATACCAATTTTTTTTCATGATACATATATTTTAATTCTTTAAAACATTAATACTACCTGAACACTAGCATATCCGAAGGAAAGAGTTACTACGGAAAAGATGAAAAGCGACACCGACAAAATATCTTCTTTTGAACTCCTTCAATTCTAGGTAAAGAGAGTAATATATTGCAAAGACAACTAATTAAATCTGTCATTAAATTTCATATTATGAATAATGGAACAATTAATCTGATTCTACTCCCTCTGGCAGCATAGGAGTTAAAATCTAAGGTCTGCTTCTCAGATGTAATGAAGGTTTGTTCTTTTGAAGTATTCTAACACTGTTTGCATAACTAAAACAAAAGAAAAAGTGATATATTGAGCTCGAAAAATCCAAGCAGAAACATCCCCACCAGCAAGATATGCAACAATGGAACTAGGTGAGCTTAAGGCATATCATGAAGGACAACTATACAAATACAGTGCTCATGGGAAGTAAATCAGTGCAATATGTTCAGTGAGTGGCAGACTTGGTTTCCTACATCTGCTCAGTCTGTTTTCAGTCCTAGGGTTACAGAGTAATCTCTTTTTTACACAGTATCAGATTCCGCACTTCTAAGTGCCACAAAGATGTTCTTTCTCAGAAAAAAAGGCAATGTAGCCATCTGCCTCATCTTGTTATACACATTAAAAAAATTAAGGGGATCATCTATTTAAGGGTCAATCTGTTAAAAAACATATCCTTTTACATTTAATGTAGTTTTGATGATTGAGCTAAGTATACAGCAGATGTGCCTTTTTGGGGATTCTTTTCTTGAAGGAGACTCTACATTGTTAATGCTTCAAAGACCGGAAATAAGGAAAATAAAATCTGAATCATATATTAAAATTCAAACATAAAGTAATGTATTAAGATGTAAAAAAAAAAAAAAAAAAAAAAACCACAACTAAAAATGGGAAGTTGAAATTGTGTACAACATATATACCTAATTTTAAATAAAAATTAATTTGCACATTTTGGTTAAAGTTATACTGTCAGGGTTATTCACTAAGCTCTGAATTCAAAATGAAATTGCAAAATTCCGCTTAAAGTAGCCAACTTAGACAATCTTAAACTGGAGAATTCCTCCAAATTAGCTATGTTTGCCTTCATTTTGCAATTCAGTTTTCAATTTTCTACAATTTTAGTTTTGTGACAATTGCTTGTGGGTGCTTGTTGGTGAGAGTATTACTGCTATTAAAGAAAATATTATGAGCATTTCCACAATAATGCTTGCACTGTAAACCTTGACTGAATTATAGATCGACAAGAATAACAACAATCATTTTCTCTTACTATTCCATCTCTGGCATTTCTTTAATGGACGTTGGGCTGCACAGAAAACCAGAGAAAATCATTTAGCAGTGATGCAGGAGTCAGCACACACAAACTCTAGACACCATAACCATTTTGATTCATGAAATTGGTTATGGTGCCTGCAGTATTCTTCTAACCCTTACATTGCAATATATATATATATATCTATATGTCATATACATTCAAAGATCAATTAGAATGACTGAGAAACATTACTAATTGTATATATATTGTTGCCATGATGCAAACGTGGATATCCTTTAAATTATTTCTGATCTGGTATGTAATTCACAACTATAGGTGTTGAAGGACTGTAAACTAATTGAAAAATGCCTGCTTTGTAGTACAATATAAGGACATTCTGTCAGGTTCTGCTTTCATATTTGTAACCAGTCCAAATTGCATCATGGAAATGATCAATGCTTTATTCATACATAACGATGATTGTAGGAACCGCACTCAATCCCAGCAGCCACCGGTGCTCTGGAACAGGACCAGCAATCCCAACACGTCAAGGCAAAAAAATAAATTTCCAGGCACTCAAAGTGTTAAAGCCGCAGGCAGATTTTAATGGAACAAAAAGAGCAGCAACGTTTCGTCCTTCACAGAGGTCTTTTTTTCAAAATATATTATAATATAACAACTATTGTATGCTATTGTGTATCAATGTTATTTATTTCTGATTTATTTATTCAACAGTTATTCAGCAGTGTAGTAGCAAGTGGGTCATGGAAACTTGGAACGATCATTTCCAGACCTTCTTTGCATAGGAATAATGAAGGGATCATATTTTATTTGGATATAAATGACATTTTCTACTTTGTATTTAAAAATTGTCTTTGCAAAAGAAGTCATTAGATAATCAAGTCAGGCAGTGTAAAGTGAGAACACAATGGGACCTTTGAGATACTATAGAGAAAATAAGTAGGGAAAGAAGTGGTGCCAGAAAAAAAGAGATACTGAATTAGGAGTCAATGATTTAACCGTGCTGTTGTGGTTGTGGTTATGGTGTCAGGAGTAACTTGGCGCCACCCCCAATGTAAATAGTCATAAACGTACGCTAATATTTTGTCTTCTAACCTGGATTCAGCCAGCTGATGCTCCCATCTCTCAGCAGCCCTTTAAATGATACTAAAACAGTTTACATTGGGAAAAACAGGGGGCACTTCTGATAAACATTACAGTACACTTTAGTGCTTATGGTGTATAGAATTATCATATTAACTATATTCCTATACATAGAAACAAATGTATATTACATTATATTGCAAATGTATATTATGTTGGAGGCACAGTGTGATTTCATTTAACTATTATTAGATGTTCCAAAAGGCAAGACTCTATAAATATGTGCAATATTCATACAATACATTAAAGCATCACAATGGAAAACACACTGGTTCATAACCTGTTCCATGAATACATGTGGTTTCAATTGATTGCAAGTAAAGGGTTTGTGGGACAAGTGGTAATAGATTGGACATATATGAGATAGTTTTGGGAAATTCAGTACTTACCTAACGCTTGTTTTTCAACATTTGGGAGCTTAAGAAGTGGCATACGGTTTGGAGAATCTCCTCGGTAAAACACCCAGCAGTGTTGCACACAAATATTGAAAACACACTTAGAAACAAAGATATTAAATAGTATAAAGGGAGCTGGGTTTGTGTGTTTATAGCTTAAGGAAAGTCTGCCATTATTTCACTATAAAACCTAAAAACCAAGCGTTAAAAGGCAAACATAGATCTTATTGATTTATACTAGTAATACATCTTGCTGTCAATGAAAATTCACTTGAGAAAAAAGCTTTATCTGTTACATTTCTGATAGTTTCTTCATTATGTGGTTAAAATATAGAAATATCTTGAAGAGTTAGGGTTATGAAGAATTAGTAATAATATTGTCCTTCAATTTAATACTTATTCAGAAATGCTTTTGTAAATGGAGTGTCACAGATAACATGCAGGATATACATTAGAGGAGAGAAAGTGGGTCACTTGATTGTGTCTATACATCTTAAAAAGCTTCAAGGGAAGGAATAGGCTGAGAGATAGTAGATAGCAAGAAAAGTGGGGTCGAGGGGGTCTTCTTAGAATAGATAGGATTATTGCAAGTTTAAAAGCATTACAGTAATGGCCAAGACTGAGGGAAAAAGAATGAATAAAGATAAAGCACAGATTAGTAATTCAGAAATTATGAATTTACAAGTCAAAAATCATCAGGTTTATTTCTACATTAGGATATTAACAGAGCTTGAACTGTTCTTTATACACAACATAACAATTGATGCTAATATATATATATATATATATATATATATATATATATATATATATATATATATATATATATATATATATATATACATATATACACTGGAGAAAAAAGAAGAAGTAGAGCCAATGTATAGAAATTGAGGTAACTAGAAACAGAGGTAACTAGATGTAACTAGTCTCTTATTATTTGAGGCTTGGGCATAGAGGGGTAATATACAGTTACATATTAGATGTTCGTTACTACCACATAAGAAGTTGTGGCGAGATCTAGTTACCTCTGTTGTTAAACTACTTTATTTACATTTATACGTGTGTCAGCCTCTCTACAATTATCTGGAGGATTGGGCAAGGTGGGCAAAATAGTGAGAGAGTAGTATTTGGGTAAGGGGTGCCCTTGAAGGCACATTAGCCTCATTCTCTATCTTTATTAGGGCTACTAACAATTCTCTCTTTTTTCCTCTCCTCTCCACTTTCTAGGTGTTATAAATTGAGTAGTTATTCTAGTACAATATAGTTGGAGTTTGAAGCATATAGAATGGCAGAAACTTACCTACTCTTCTATATTTTGCATATGCATATACTTATTTTTTAACTTCAAGTACCATCAACTACATCAGGTACTAAGTGTGGATTCAGCACTTTATTGCACAATATGTAGTGGAAACCATCCGCTATATATTTTATGTATATATTTTTTTGGTACATTGCACCTATTTTATCTACTGGAATAACATTTACGTTTTAAGCACACTGTTCTCACATAGATACATACTACTTTGGAGATTTATTTTGTTTTTGGATATATCTGTGTATATATGTTACAGTTAAAGTGCAGAAATCAATTAATGTGTACATTACCTAGTTAATGTGCACATTAACTAGGCTGATCAGTTAAAGTGCAGAGAATTGTCTCATTTCTCAAAGATTTCTCACATTACCTAGGTAATCTGCACATTACCTAGTTAATCTGCACATTACCTACTAGGCACTAGTTAAAGTTACCAGGAAAGGTTAAAGGATCTTAACATGTAACAGGAAAGACGAGACAGGAGGGATATGATAGAAACATTTAAATACATAGAAGGGATCTACACAGTAAAGGAGGAGACCATATTTAAAAGAAGAAAAACTACCACAACAAGAGGACATAGTCTTACATTAGAGGGGCAAAGGTTTAAAAATAATATCAGGAAGTATTACTTTACTGAGAGAGTAGTGGATGCATGGAATAGCCTTCCAGCTGAAGTGGTAGCGGTTAACACAGTAAAGGAGTTTAAGCATGCATGGGATAGGCATAAGGCTATCCTAACTATAATATAAGGCCAGGGACTAATGAAAGTATTTAGAAAATTTGGCAGACTAGATGGGCCGAATGGTTCTTATCTGCCGTCACATTCTATGTTTCTATGTTAAGTGATATAATATCTTTTGCTGGAAGCAAAGTTAGTACAATCAAAGAGATTCAAGTTAACATAATGTTATTTATTTAGCAACAAAGAAGCAAGTTTCTGTTACAAAACTGCAATAGAAAGAATCAAACGATTAAGGAAATGAATTTGCTAAACAAACATATTATAAAACTATGCTTACATATTAGTGCAATCTAAAGATTGGCGACACTTTGAATTACATAGCAATCGTTTTTTGCGACAAGCACACCTATTTGTGGTACATTTTCGAATTGCAGTCACATTTTCGGAAACCCTGCCCAGTTCCCAAGGGATTGTTTGATTGCTGTTTGACGTAAAGATATTTCTACAGCAGGGACATCTTCTTTCATTAAAAATCTCTCTTTCCAAACACTGAATTCCGATTTGGCATACAATTGTTTTTCAAAATACCCGTTTTAGTACCAAGTTTATAAAAGCCATCCTCTGTTTTACTAATAACCACAGCTAAAAATCGAGCGGGCATCAGTTTTTGCTCTGTCCACTTTGGGTACTTTAATTCTCACAGTGATACCTTCGTCGACATTTGGCTGCTTTGCATTAGAAATTGCTAACATTTTCTTTGCTTGCTTTTCTAAACCTTTCTAAACCACATAGTCACATACCTCCTCTTCAAAACAGTTATCCTGAACTGGTAAGAAACGAGGAGCCCCCCACCACCACAAGAGAGCAAGCGCCTTCCTGCACATTATGCACTAACCAGCCTGTAATGATCCAGCAGATGCTCTCCACTGTTCTCAATATCATCATCATCATCATCATCATCATCATCATCATCATCATCATATTTGAAGGACTGTCGGAATCAGTGGTCCATGAGCAGACCACTCCTTGGTCTCATTCTCCTCAATGATAAGTATTTCTCGGACTTACGGAGCAGCATTGTTGTTAGTAGTTAGCCCCCTCTGAGAAGCAACAAGCCATGCATCTACGCTTTGAGAATTCGAATAGAGGGCATTGAAAAGGAACTTGCTCACAAAAGAATTGAGACAGGTTCACACAGAATCTTTCTGCATTCAGACGAGAAGTGAATGACTCTGCAGAGACTGCACTGAAAGGGTGAAACAGGTTCTGCTGCGAGTACGTTTTGTAATAAATAATTTCCTCTTTACCGAGGGAAAGAAACAAACTTTTGCACTGAAAAGGGGTGAAACGGGTTTCTGCAAGGACGTTTTGTAATAAATAATTTCCTCTTTACCCGAGGGGAAAGAAACAAACATTTTGCACTTTAACTAGATGGGAGCAGTTAATGTGCATATTACCTAAGTAAAGTGTGGAAAACTCTCGATTCCTCACTTTAACTGAGCAAATCAGTTAATCTGCAGATTAACTAGGTAATGTGCACATTAAAGGACCACTATAGTGCCAGGAAAACATACTCGTTTTCCTGGCACTATAGTGCCCTGAGGGTGCCCCCACCCTCAGGGACCCCCTCCCGCCGGGCCCTGGGGAGAGGAAAGGGGTTAAAGCTTACCTTTCTCCAGCGCCGGGTGGGGAGCTCTCCTCCTCCGATCCTCCTCCTCTCCTCCCATTCGTCTGAATGCGCACACGTGGCAAGAGCTGCGCGCACATTCAGCCGGTCTCATAGGAAAGCATTATCAATGCTTTCCTATGGACGCTTGCGTGCTCTCACTATGATTTTCACAGTGAGAATCACGCAAGCGCCTCTAGAGGCTGTCAGTGAGACAGCCACTAGAGGATTTGAGGGCTGGATTAACCCATGTATAAACATAGCAGTTTCTCTGAAACTGCTATGTTTATAAAAAAAATGGGTTATCCCTAGCTGGACCTGGCACCCAGACCACTTCATTAAGCTGAAGTGGTCTGGGTGCCTATAGTGGTCCTTTAATTGATTTCTCACTTTAACTGTAACATATACACTGAACAAAATTATAAGTGCAACACTAGTGTTTTTGCCCCCATTTTTC
Organism: Pelobates fuscus; assembly: GCF_036172605.1. Lineage (NCBI taxonomy): Eukaryota > Metazoa > Chordata > Amphibia > Anura > Pelobatidae > Pelobates > Pelobates fuscus. The sequence continues at coordinate 182,543,784 of NC_086320.1, read as the reverse complement.
ATGAGCTGAACTCATAGATCTAAGACTTTTTTCTATGTACACAAAACGCCTATTTCTCTCAAATATTCTTCACAAATCTGTCTAAATCTGTGTTAGAGAGCACTTCTCCTTTGCCGAGATAAACCATCCACCTCACAGGTGCGGCATTTCAAGATGCTGATTGGACAGCATGATTACTGCAAAGGTTTGCGTTAGGTTGGCCACAATAAAGGTCCTTCTGTGCAGTTTTACTGTATTGGGAAAATCCGGGGGGCCTGAAAACCAGTTACTATCTAGTGTGCCCACCATTTGCCTCAAGCAGTGCAACACATCTCTTTGTTGGGTTGTTGATTGTGGCCTGTCGAATTTGGTCCACTGCTCTTAAATAGCTGGGTGAAGTTGCTGGATATTGGCAGGACCTGGAACATGATGTCGCATACGCCGATCCAGAGCATCCCAAACATGCTCAATGGGTGACATGTCCGGTAGGTATGCGGGCCATGCAAGAACTGGGATGTTTTCAGCTTCCAGGAATTGTGTACAAATCCTTGCAACATGGGGCCATGCATTATCATGCTGCAACATGAGGTGATGGTCGTGGATGAATGGCACAACAATGGGCCTCAGGATCTCGTCACAGTATTTCTGTGCATTCAAAATGCCATCAATAAAATGCATTTTATTGCAATAATCATGCTGTCTAATCACCATCTTGAAATGCCACACCTGTGAGGTGAATGGATTATCTCGGCAAAAGATAAGTGCTCACTAACACAGATTTAGACAGATTTGTGAACAATATTTGAGAGAAATGGGCCTTTTGTGTTCATAGAAAAAGTCTTAGATCTTTAAAGGGAAACTCCATTGCCAGGAAAACAATCCAATTTCCTGGCACTGCAGGTTCCCTCTCCCTCCCACCCCCAATCCCTGGTTGCTGAAGGGGTGAAAACCCCTTCAGTCACTTACCTGAGGCAGCGACGATGTCCCACGTCGCTGCTTTTCCCTCCGGGCCACTCCTCCTTCTGACTGCGTCGGACGGTGGGCGAGACTGATCCCGCCCACCGGCCGGGGAGACCTAATGCGCATTAGCGCTCCCCATAGCGTGAGGACGTCCAGTGACGCTCTAGCACAGGTTTCCTGTCTAGCAGACAGCCACTAGAGGTGGAGTTAACCCTGCAAGGTAATTATTGCAGTTTATGAAAAACTGCAATAATTACAGTTGCAGGGTTAAGAGTAGTGGGAGTTGGCACCTAGACCACTCCAATGGGCAGAAGTGGTCTGGGTACATGGAGTGTCCCTTTAAGTTCAGCTCGTTAAAAATAGAGGCAAAACAAAAGTGTTGCTTTTATAATTTTGTTCAGTATATATTATTTGTGGTCAGGGCATCAAAAGCCATAATGAGAGCACGTTAGAAGTAGGTATGCAAGGTCCATATATGAGACATATAGTAATATAAAAAAGTTAGTTGTGGTGTGCTGGAACCAATGATGCAGTGGGCATTTAATAAAATAGTGCCCACCCTAGATAAAGATAGGCGAAAAGGTAGTGGGAGGGGAAAATCGCCAGACTAAAACGATAATGGGGAGCAGTATGGCGTTTATAAGAAGGGAAACCTAACCCTAACATTTGTGGTCTGGGCATCAAAAGCCGTAATTAGAGCATATTAGAAGTAGGTATGTGTGACCAATCACCCTTTCCCTGAATTACTGTTTTATATTGAACGGTATACGAATATCACTGAACAGATTACCACATTTGGTTTGAATACCGAACAAAGTACCGAATGGACAGACCACCCACAACAGCCGTGTGCCGCTCATTGACCTACTTGGCCTCATTCACACCTTCGAAAACCTTAATTACACTAACATTTTCAAGAAAAGAAAAAAAGGTGGAAGCTACAGGAAAGACACTCAAAAGATGGGGTTAACCCACAATGGACTACCAGGGTAGTAACAGGAAAGAGGAGACAAGCTATGAGTGCCCTTAGTGGATCAAAATATCATTAAAATTTAACTTTTAATAGTACGAAAAATATAAAACAATTGGAGGAAAAAATAAAAAATGTTGAAAATAACTTTTAGTGAATTTACAGTAAGTGTAAACGTATGTACAGCAAAACAAAAGAAAAGAACCAAAAAATAAGTGCTAATCAAAATCTGTAAGCTAAATTGTGAATACACGTATACCTATATTATAATGGTATATTTGTGCACATAGTATCGCGGCACATCTTCCCCAAATTGCAATGTGGGTGACATTCGATACTTCAAGTAGTGTGCAATTCGGAGAACACTGAATTGGGGTCTAATGGGCAGCTGCTGCCGAGTTTCTGAGCATGAATCAGCCCTGTGACCTATGTAAAGAGAGATCTTCAATCGCTGATAAAATGTCCAGTGTATTTGACAGGCCTGTTAAACGATCACAGTCAAGAGGAGGATTAATCTTTCTAGTGATAAACCATATTTAAATGAAGTGCTGTACAAATATACACAGAAGATATGGTAGCTGTATGCAACTGATAGTCCAATAGCAATCAGTGTAACGTGTGAGCGACCAATTAGACAAAAAAAATCAAACACTGAAAGTGCTGGTAATCAACCCTGTGACCTATGTAGAGAAAGACCTATACTCGCTGTTAAGATATCCAGCATACTTATTGACAGGTCTACAATGGTCACAGTGCAGATATGGTTTCTTCTTAAAAGTGATAAATTATACATAAATGAGGTGCTATACAAATGTTCACTAAAGATATAGTTGCTACATTCTTTGTAGTGATAAATTATACATAAATGAGGTGCTGTACAAATATACACTAAAGATATAGCTACATTAGATACATAAAAACACACCTGTTCATAAGTTTTCAGGATACCTCTGGTATAAGTAACTTAACCACAATAACTGTTATACCCAGCAGACACAGAGGGAGGGGGTAGTATCACGATCAAATGTATACTGAAGGTGAAAGAATAATGCACAGTGGCATAGATCTACCCCACAATATAGTCTGCTCCGGTCATAACAGGAGTGGTGAACAGGATCCTTCAGAGAGTGCGGTCATGTCGATCTGAGGACCACACACTGAGTTGTTGCACTGAATCCAATGGCCCCTAATTTTTTCAAGCGTTCTACTGCGTATGGACGAACACGAGGTGGAGCGAATCTGTACAGTGGTGTTTGGTCAACGAGTGTATGGTACTATTATCGGGCACTCAACAGTGCGAACAGCGCTGGGACTTCCACCCCCACAGGTGTTCGATTCCATTCGTCTGAGAAAAGCAGCGTTCGGTGGGAGCAAACTCCCGAATTGGGGGCACACTACAAATGTACGCACGAACAGTTACTTTCATTATTTTATTGTGTTTTGTACTCCCGAAAGATACCGACCATTCCGCCTGAATTCATGGAAATCATTTGGGCAGGCACCTCATGTGCGGTCGGTCTAAACTATACCCCCGGTGGCATGTCTGCTGAGTTTGTGAGATGTGAGCAATTTTTAGATATGTTGGGCTCTCAGATCCAGGCTATACAGCTCCTTTTTAGACTTTTAGGAGATTTGTTTTGGTCTGAAATGCAATTTGTCCTAATTTGGGCCAATCATGTTATTGGTTGAATACACAAAATGTATCTGAATCGTAAACCAAATAAGTTGTTCGATGGCCAAACATGCTCATTTTGGTTCGTGATTGTGAATTCCGCTTATGGTGCCAAGCAAAAGATGATCAATGGCTAGGGGACAGTCAAGTGTTGATTTCATTCACAAATCAAGTCAGAAGTGGACAAGGGCGGGAAAAAAAGAAAAGCAGCAAACAAAATATATGACTATAATATGTATTTAATAAATATATAATACTTAAAACTAGATTTTTTTTTACAGCTCCTCCTCTTTTTCCCTCTATAGGCTACTATAGAAATCACTGAGACAAAAATAGATGACCTCCAAGGTTATAGTCGCATCTAGGCTTTTTTAGCTTTAACTTTTCTTTTCAGATTTTAATGATAGTGCAGTAATACAATACTGAACTTAATGAATATTTACCGATGTTGCTTGAATTTTGTGTTTTAAAGCTTTTTCCTGATAAATAGCAAACTTTAGTGTTCCTTGCACAAACATGCGACAATAACAAGTCTCCCAAGTCTCCCTATTTAGGAGGTACAAAATCCCTCTATGACTCTTTTCTATCACAAAGTTTTGTAGAAATTGCATATTCTTGCTGTATGTGAGTGCATGCCAGAGCTCCACATCAAGAGCAATGTGTCCTTAACCCCTTAGGGACCAAACTTCTGGAATAAAAGGGAATCATGACATGTCACACATGTTATGTGTCCTTAAGGGGTTAAACTACAATAAATATGTTTAGCAATCAGTCTGTGTAAATAAGATTGCTCTAGATCTAAATTACATTTTAACTGCAAACATTATCAGTAAGTCACCTACATTTTCTCAGAACAGCCGTGCTCCTGTGCGCACCCCACAGACATACCTAAAATGAAAGTGTACTTTGTATATAACAATCATAAAAAAGAAAACAATACAGAACTTAACTTTTTATTTGGTTGAAAAAGTGCTGGAAAGAACTCTTGCCCTACGCCATACATGCACCAGTACTAACTCTAATTGTATAGAAGGCATTACCAAACTATCCACTGCATAGCCTATTTAATCAACAATAGACCAGCAAACATAACCCCTTTCCCTGGAGTCCAGGATAGCTGTTTTTATGGATCATGTTGCATTATTCATGTTGTATTATCATATTGATAGATAGACAGACGCAAAGACATATAGAGAGGCAAGCAGACAGGCAGGCCAACAGACATGTATTTACAGGAATATATATGGATTGCACTCCAATAATAATGGCGCATACATATCATTATTTCTAGATATGGATGCGTTTGTGAGCCATAGTAAATAATGTTACTTATAGCTATGTAAAAGTACTGACTACATTATATTTTCTTTATTTTATTATCGTAACCTTTTGTTTTCAATTTGCTGTTGGCATTCTTCATTCTACAAGGTTTTAGCCATCTGCTATATAAATTCTTAAAGAACTTCATAATTCAGAAACCCCTCGAGCAGGGGAAAAGCAAAGAAACATGATGTTATTTATTAAGACAAAACACTATGTTTAAGGCAGTGTTCCTTAAGCTTTGATTTTTTTTCCTTGAGGTCTGTTTACCATAGCAGTTACAGCTGCTTAGCAAACAGCTACTGTGTTACAAAATGATTACTGAGTTTTTCTAGTGGACACAGTCCACACACAGCAAAACGTCATTAAGAGATATGGTATGTGACATACATTGCCCATTTTTATTGTGGTACCATGTTAGTGTATTATTTAATATTGTGTTTGTGTGTTTATTGTTCTAAATTTGGAGTGCCCAAAAGATAGATCCCCAGATGTTGTAGCACTACAATTCATATGATGCTTTGCATCCATCTAGAATGCTTTAGAAGGACAATGCATCATGGAAGCTGTAGTTTAAAAATATCTGGGTATCTACCTATCGGACACCCCTGTCCTAAATACAGAATTTATGTGAATTAGAGATGACTTAGTAGCGCGTATATAGAGAGACTGATACAAGGTTTGCACAAATCATTAAAAGTGTTTAAATATATTCAAACTTTCAGTTTGGTGTTTGATAAATGTACAACATTTATGTATTTTGTATAATACTCAGACATGCATGCTAATTTATTAACAGAGACACATAATTACTCTGAATTGTATTTAGATTTAGGCTAAATGTATGGATTTAAAGACAATTTAGAATCCAAGGCCAATTATAACCAAGTTGACATGAATGATAAGCGCCCCACCAGTTTTATGTGGGGAAAAAAATATTTCCAGTTGTTTAGAAACAGTAAGATGCTTTTGCTAAAGCTACAATTGGTAGCTGTTTGGAACAGCTGAGCTCAGAACTATGTGAGTGTTTCTATTTCACATCCAACTACCCGGTGCATTTAAATACCATTTGCACTATACTCTCTTTCTTTGTGTTTTTCATATACTGTCTTGGCATATATATTCCCTATATAACTTACAAGGGGTAAGCTAATTGCATGTTTTTTATGTATTGTATTAAATAAGTTGCAGTAGGCGCTCCACTATATATATATATAGGCCTAAAAACCTATATAACACCTTTGCATACTGAAATCTTACCTTTTTCCCAGCATTGAATTGGCAGAGATCGTCAGTTCTGATGATCTCAGCAAGGAGGTGAAGCCAAATGCAGCCCTTGCCAATCAGCATCTCGTCATAAAGATTCATTGAATCAATGTACCTCTACGAGGAAAGTTCAGCGTCTCCATGCAGAACATGGATACGGCAGTATTGCACAGTGTGCAACACTGACCCAGGAAGCACCTCCCGTGGCCGTATGAGGAGTGGCCTCCACAGGTGTTCCTAGGTTAATAATGTAAACACTGCCTTTTCTTAAAAAGACAGTGTTTACAACAAAAAGCCTGCAGGGACAGGCCATACACACCAGGAAAACTACATTAAGCTGTAGTTGTTCCGAAGACTATACTGTCCATTGAAACATCTATACTCTGATAAAATCACCTTTTCAGGCAGAGAATGTATCATCCTTATTGTTCTTATCCTTTCCTTTGCATTAGACTAAACCTCCTTTCTTCCAGTCTACATGCATGGCTTTGTATGTATAGTCCTGTTTATGAAGACATTTCCAGACAACGGTTTTTATTGGCCCAGAATATTTATGTATAATGCTATAATACCCCCAATGAGGCACCGGATTTATAAACTAAAAATATTTAAATTTGTTAACCTTTCCTCATAATTAAAATGTTCCTTTCCTTTCCTTTTCATAATATTCTTCTTTAGAACAGATGCCCAAAATTGCACAGCATATTCAAGGTGTGGTCTTACCAGTGATTTATAAAGAGGCAAAATTAAATTTTCATTACAAGAAATAATGCCCCTTTTTATACATGACAATATCTTACTGACCTTGGCTACTGCTAGTTGATATTGCACATTGTTGTCTCGTTCGTTGTCTTTAACAATTCCCCAAATCCATCTCATGTGTTGTTGTTCCTAATCCCCTACCATGTAGGGTGTAAGTTGCTTGTGCACTCTTTGCATGTATTTTCTTCTTCTTATTATTATTATTATTATTATTATTATTATTATTATTATTATTATTATTATGATTATTATTATTAAATTGAATCTGCCATTTAAGGGTCCAGTCCCCTAATCTATCTAAATCCTTCTGCAACAAATATCCTGCTCACATTGTTTTACTTCATAGAATTATCTACAAACACTGAAACATGACTTTTAATGCCTTGGTTGACATATTAACATACCCCACCACCTTTCCTAGTTTTTCTCTCCTTTTCTATCCGTCCTAACTAATGAGAATCTCATTATTGTACCCAGCTCTGTGTATTGTTTCTCTGTATTTACTCCGCTCTACCTGTTGGTATGGATATGTCAGTAGTATAACCAGCTCTGTGTATTGTATATGTATCTTTTTGTATTGTGCCCAGCTCTGTGTATTATATATCATTTTTTTTTCAGCTAGTGGTATGGCTATCCCTGTATTGTATTCAGTTCTATGTAGTTGATAGATATTGTTATGCTGTGTCTGGCTTGTTTTATTGTATGAGCATCTATGTGTTATACTCAGCCCTCTGTAATGTATAAGTATCTCCAGGGCCGGACTGGGAAAAAAATTCGGCCCGGGCATTTTTTTACCACAGCGGCCCACTAAGAAGGGGGCGGGGCAGAGAGGGTGTGTTTTGTCATCACTAATGACAAAAACGCCCCCTCTCAAAGTGAGCATGTTGGTTCAATGCTCTTCCAGGGCAGACCATGCGCAGAGCTCTGCTGAAGAGCTCTAGCATGAGAAAAAATGCCCTGTATTTGTTCTGCACAGCGCAAGCAAATTTAATAACATGCTTGCACTGTGTTTCCTTGCAACTTGTCTCTGGTGTCTCTATAAATGGATACCAGGAGACAAAAATGCCAGGAAAGAGTATTGTGCATGTGTTTGGAGCCTGCTTGTGGTATTGTGTGTGTGCAGAGTGAGCTGATTGTGGTGTGGTATTGTGTTATAAGGTTGGTTTTAGGCGTGTTGTGTTTGTGGTGTTATGTAATGCATATGTGGCTAGGGGCTGTAGAGAATGTGTGTGTATAGGAGATGTAGCAATAGTGTGCATGCAGGCTATAGTGTGTGTATAAGTGATGTAGTGTTTGTAGAGAGTGTGTGTTTAGGAGTGTAGTATGTGTTTGCTTACAAGGAATCTAGTGTGTGTATATATATATATATATATATATATATATATATATATATATGTTTGGAAGTATTGTGTATGTGTGTGGTGCAGTGTGTCGGGGGGATTCTGTGTGTATGTGAGGGGTGCAGTATGTGTGTGTGAGGTGTGATGTGTGTGAGGGTGCTGTGTGTGATTGATTTGTGTGAGGGTGCTGTGTGATGTGTGTGTGGGTGCTGTGGGTGATTTGTGTGTGTGGGTGCTGTGGGTGATTTGTGTGTGTGGGTGCTGTGGATGATGTGTGTGTGAGAGTGCTGTGTGTGATGTGTGTGTGAGAGGGTGCTGTGTGTGTTGTGTGTGTGAGAGTGCTGAGTGTGAGAGTGCTGAGTGTGACGTGTGTGATGTGTGTGTGTGAGAGGGTGCTGTGTGTGAGAGTGCTGAGTGTGATGTGTGTGAGAGTGCTGAGTGTGATGTGTGTTAGAGTGCTGTGTATGAGTGCGCTGAGTGTGATGTGTGTGTGAGAGTGCTGAGTGTGATGTGTGTGAGAGTGCTGTGGATGATGTGTGTGAGAGTGCTGTGGATGATGTGTGTGAGAGTGCTGAGTGTGATAGTGCTGTGGATGATGTGTGTGAGTGCTGAGTGTGATAGTGCTGTGGATGATGTGTGTGAGAGTGCTGAGTGTGATAGTGCTGGGGATGATGTGTGAGAGTGCTGAGTGTGATATGTGTGAGAGTGCTGAGTGTGAGAGTGCTGTGGATGATGTGTGTGAGAGTGCTGAGTGTGATAGTGCTGTGGATGATGTGTGTGAGAGTGCTGAGTGTGATAGTGCTGTGGATGATGTGTGTGAGAGTGCTGAGTGTGATAGTGCTGTGGATGATGTGTGTGAGTGCTGTGGATGATGTGTGTGAGAGTGCTGAGTGTGATAGTGCTGGGGATGATGTGTGTGAGAGTGCTGAGTGTGATAGTGCTGGGGATTATGTGTGTGAGAGTGCTGAGTGTGATAGTGCTGGGGATGATGTGTGTGAGAGTGCTGAGTGTGATAGTGCTGGGGATGATGTGTGTGAGAGTGCTGAGTGTGATGTGTGTGAGAGTGCTGAGTGTGATAGTGCTGTGGATGATGTGTGTGAGAGTGCTGAGTGTGATAGTGATGGGGATGATGTGTGTGAGAGTGCTCTGTATACATGTTAGAAGGGATTATGTGTGTTTGGGGGGGTAAATAAAAACAAAAAAAATTAAGTAATGTATGTCCCCCCCTCCCTTCTTACCTTTTAGCCTGGGAGGGGGGGACCAGCACGCTGGTGAGTGGGAGGGGGGTTCAGACACTCTGCCATCCATCCCTGGTGGTCAAGCGGTGAGTGAACTCTAGCCTGCGGGCTAGAGTTCACTCTCGCGAGATCCGGTCGTTGCCATGGCAACGCTCCGGATCTCGCAAGAGGAACCCGGCGGAGCTGCAAGATAGAGCTCCGCCGTGTTCCTCTGCTGGCAGGCTGGCTCCCTCCCTCTCTCCCCGCCGGCGGCCGCCTTTGACAGCATGTGGGCCGGTGAGGGAGATCTTTGATCTCCCCACCGGCCCTCCATGGAATACAGCGGGGCCGGCGCTAGGATAGTGCCGGCCCTGCAGGGGCCGACCGGGGAGATCCTGTGATCTCCCTGCCGGCCTCGGCCCACGGCCACCGCGGCCCACCAGGCATTTGCCCGGTGTGCCCGATGGCCAGTCTGGGCCTGAGTATCTCTATACTGTATAATGAGGTGTAAACTTCTAGGGCAGCAGTCTGGCATCCCACCATCTTAAAACTTCACCAGACGCCACTGTTCCAGTCAATAGGAACTTGCATTGTAGCAGACATCCTTTTCAGTTATGCGACTACTTTTCTACATAACTACATAGACACAAAATGAACCTGGCAATATTTCTACCATATTGCTACTTAATTAATTATATAGAATAGCCAAGATGAAAATTATTATCTTGGAAGCAACTATATAGGCAGCTGGGTATTTAGTGAATAGTACATACTTGCCAACAATCCTGAATCCAGTGGGGAAGTCCCATTTTAAAATTCAAAGTCACATTATGCCATAAGTGAAAAACACAGAGTAGATTCAAGATTTGTAGAAAACAATATTTTTCTTGTAGTGGGAACCTGAGTTTAAAATCAATTTGTCATTCCATTATCTGGCTAAATGTCAATGTATATTACTACAAAAATCTAAAAAATTTACTTGGCGACATGTTTGCTATACTGCTAGTTACTTAGATTGATTACACAAGAAAAATAAAATGTCATCTTGGAAGTAATAATGGACAGCTTGGTATATAGTAAATCATACTCGCCAACATTGTTATGTTACAATTTTGGATCCTTATCCATCAGTTTCACATTTTCTTCTCTTGTATCCCACATCTGAATTGAAACATTGTTTAAGCATTGTGTTGGCAAATCCCTATCAATCTTTAATTAAAAAATATATATTCTCTTGCAGAAAAACATTCTAACTTGAAATGATACATTTAATTATTTAACAATAACAAACAGTAATAAAAGGATTGTAAAGGAAAGGCTGAGTAAATTTGGTTCAGGATGTGGGATTCAAGCTGACTAATGTTAAAGCGGCACTGTCATGCCGAACTTACCTTTCCCCAATCGATTCCTCTTCTCTCCCTCTGTCAGGATTTGTTATTCATTTCTTCCTGTCTGCTCTAGTTTTCTTTAAAACATAAGATAAAGTAGGGACTATTTTGTCTTATGTAGGTTTCCTACGCCTGACCAGCTGTGACCAGCAGAGGAGCAAAGTGTGCTTCATTTCCTGTGGTCAGAGAGATTTCCCGCAATTCTCACCTTTCCTGTGTGATTTCGCGATGCCTCCTTTCACTGTTCCCGAACGTCCTGTCATTTTAGACAGAACGCCGGCAAAACTACCGAATTTCATCATAGCAGAATGAGAACAGTTTCTCCATTTGTGTTAAGACGCAATTTGGGACTTTTTCCGGACCACCCTGCTATTTAATTATGTGGTATTTTACCTCCCAGATCGGCACTTACCATCCTTATCAAACGCACAAACTCTTTGTTTCAGTTCCTAGGTGGCCGCCATGTTGGGACTTGTACACGTGTTCGCGGCCATCTTAGTTCACGAATAGCGGTGATTTGCCGTCGAGTGTCTGGAACCAAAATCGGAAACTCGAGCAGGCGAACACCGCTGAGAGCTCCATAAGACCATAAACTTTAAAGTCCCATAACTCCCGAACCCCTTAACCGAATGGGGTGATTTTTTAAATATGTTGTTCCCCCAGATTGGGGCTATCTGGGGATACTGGATTTATGGATGTACCCAAATTATTTGGGGTACATCCAAAACTCGGGTAAAAATGTGTGCTTGTTAATCCTGTTAACTGTTTATCTGAGGGGAGGAAATGTGTAGGATGTACCATGTTTGTAATTTGTTACTGTCCTAATTATGTAGGTGTCTCCCTTTTATGGGCAGAATTGCATAAAAGGAGAATCCCTGTCATTAAAATTTAGTTCTGCTTGACCCTTCAAAACGTAGCCTCGTCTCGTTCTTGGAAGGGGATTTACTGCATTATTATCTTGCTTTTTAACAGCTGAACCTGACTCTCCTCTTGCATTTTGTGGATGGGAACAAGCAACTTCATTACTATACAGCAGCTTGCCGGGAAAAAGGACGTCTCCAACGCCTGATACCCTCTCACTACCACACAAACACACTGCTTTTCTTACACACAGAAACACAATGCATCTCTTACACACTCAATGCACCCCTTACAGACACAAACACTGCATCCCTTACATACACAGAAATACACCTTGTATCCCTTACACATACAAACACAAATTCACACAATGCATCCCTTACACACAACCAGAAAAACACAATACATCCCTTACATACAAACACACACTGCTTTCTATCCCTTACACAAAAACACACTGCATCTACTACACACACACACACACACACACACACACACACACACACACACAGCATCACCTACACAAACTGGTATCCCTATACACTACATTCCACAATCACACAGTTTAGATCCTCTACAATAACACATAACACATCCCCTACACACTCCACTTCCTGTGAGCGAACTTATGGGTGGAACATGTAGGTGGACTTATTGGTGAGCCTTATGGGTATACTCACCGTCAGGCCCTGGGGCCCAGACTTTGCGCAGTGTAAGGGGCCCAAAAAAATGGAGCTGCTTCCCGTTCCCCCCCAGACATTGATTTTTGTGACCACAGTTACAAACAGCCTCCAGAGAGCCTGTTCTAAACCAGACCAGTGGAGTCATACTGCTACCAGAGCCCATTATCATCCTCATCTAGTTGTAAGTAGGCAATCTAGTATATTATTTGTGGCACTAATCTCTAATTTACCTCACATTAACCCCTTAACGCCGTTACGGCGTTCTATGCCGTCGCGGCTTTAAAGGGCTTTAAAGCCGTTGCGGCGGCATAGAATGCCGTAACGGCTTGCAGCCCTGGAGGTCCGGCGGTACTCACCTGCGCCGCGATCCTCTTCTGGGGGGCTGCCTGAGAGCCCAGGCAGCCCCCCTCCGGCAAATGAGGCCCCCGGGGGCCATGTGATCGCTCTCAAAGAGCGATCACATGGCCCCCTATAGCTGGCTATGGATCTGCCAGCAGGGGGACTGCCTAAAATATTAGACAGTCCCCCTGCTGGTAGGTAGTGTAAAAAATAAATTATTAACATGTTATAAAATAAATTAAATGCCTTTTTATATATATAATATAGGTATATATATTATATATATAATATATATACATATTATAAATATGTAACTTCATACGTAATGTATTTTAATACTAATATAAGTATATATATTAATATTAAAATACACTTAGAATTACGTTACATATATATAATATGTATATATATTATATATATATAATAGATATACATATATATATATATATATATATATATATATATATATATATATTATATATATATACATATAATTACAATAATAAATAAATAAAATAATTAAATAAATAAATAAAATATTGAAACAAAATTTAAAATAAATTATATATTCATATGTAATTTCATTCTAACTGTATTTTGTTATTAATATATATATATATATATATATATATATATATATATATATTGGAAACAGAATACACTTAGAATGACATTCTATATATAGCTATCTATATATAAAATACAAATAACCGCAAATATATATATAGAGATAAATACATATAATTACATAAAAGATTACATTAGTATACACGTAGAATTTAAATACCTATAAATGCATATATATTAAAATTCTACGTGTATATTTAAGTAATTTTTTAACATAATTATGTCATTTGATTAATTAAAATTTGATTGACATGCCTGACAACACAGGGAGAAAGTGCAGAGAATTTAATTCACAAGCACTATATTTGACCCTGTAACTCTCCAAGACACCCTAAAACCTGTACATAGGGGGTACTGTTTTACTCGGGAGACTTCGCTGAACTCAAATATTAGTGTTTAAAACTGGTAAATTGTATTACAACTATGATATTTTAAGTAAAAGTGAAGTTTTTTGCATTTTTTTTCAAACAAACGGCACTTTTATGGACTATATTATTGTTGTAATATGTTTTACTGTTTTAAAACACTAATATTTGTGTTTAGTGAAATCTCCCAAGAATAACAGTACCCCTTATGTACAGGTTTTATGGTTTTTTTTGAAAGTTAGAGAGTCACATATAAGGCTTGCATTTCATTTTTTTGACATTGAAATTTGCCATATTAGTTATGTTGCCTTTGAGACCGTATGGTAGCCCAGGAATAAGAATTACCCCCATGATGGCATACCATTTGCAAAAGTAGACAACCCAAGGTATTGCAAATGGGGTATGTCCAGTAATTTTTAGTAGCCACTTAGTCATAAACACTGGACAAATATTAGTTTTTTGCTTTTTTCACACAAAAACAAATATGAACGCTAACTTTGGCCAGTGTTTGTGACTAAGTGACTACTAAAAAAGACTAAACATACCCCACATTCAATACCTTGGGTTGTCTACTTTTTCAAATGGTATGCCATTATGGGGGTAATTCTCATTCCTGGTATACCACACCGTGTCAAAGGTAACATTACTAATCTGGCAAATTTCATTACTAATCTGGCAAATTTCAATTTGACCCTGTAACTTTCCAAAACACCATAAAACCTGTTAATGGGGGGTACTGTTCTACTCGTGAGACATCGCTGATTACAAATATGTGCATTTTTATGCAGTAAAACCTAACAGTATTATGACATTTACAGCTAAAATGTGAAGCGGAACTACAAATTAAAAAAAACATTAACATTTCTCACAGTTTTTTTAATTTTATGCATAAAAAATTATGTTTCATATATAAAGATTTTATATGAAATGAAAGCCCTGTTTCTCCTGATCAAAATGATATATAATAAGTGTGGGTGCATTTAATAAGAAAGAGGTGAATTACGGTTGAACAGACATATAGCGCAAATTCCAGTTTTTGTTTACGTTTTGTTTTGATCAGAACGTGTACTATTGACTCCGTCCTGAAGGGGTTAAAGGGACACTATAGTCCCCAGAACCACTGCAGCTTAATGTAGTTGTGCTGGTGTCTATAGCCTGTCCCTGCAGGCTCTGTAATGTAAACACACACTGTGTGCAGCAATGGCATTGGTTCATATGGCAAAGCATATGGGTGGGGCATTGTGATATCACATGGGGGAGGTGGGGCACAGCAAAATTTTCTTTTGCCTAGGGCGCAAAACTCCTTGCACTGGCTCTGATGACTTTCTTAACAAAAAGAGAAAGACTGACCAGGATCCCTACTAAACCAATACTAGATTGGGTATCACACGTGCTCTTCAACTGAGTTTTGGCACTTGGAATGGGCCATGCCTTAGGGATCTGAAGACCGATGGACTATAATATAATGAACCAAAATTCAGTGCAACATTTTTAAACTTACACCCTGGTAACCGCTGGAGAAAAGGATCAAGGTGGAGACTAACAGAGGGTCTAAGGACCACAACACCTTTGTAAAAAAAACTTCCAATTAACTTGATGGGGAAGTAGGACAGGAGCACCTCTAATTATTATACCACCAGGGGCGGACTGACCAGTCGGGCACTTCGGACATGGTCTGAGGGCCCGGCTGGGAGGGGGGCCCGCCGCCAGAGCCGCCATCAGGGGGCCCGGCGGCAGGGCCGGATTGCCCCACCGCGGCCTCGGCATCTGTGCATGTAAGTGCCACCGGGTGGCCGGTCCGGTGGCACACTGAAGGGGCCGGGTACATGCTGGAGCCGCCGGGCCGGGTGGCAGCCTCGCCGGTCCGGCGGCACTCCTGTCAGGCTGTCAGTAACGCTGAGGACGGAAGGAGGGGAGGAGCATGTCTCTCTCACATGCTCCTTTGCGGTTCCCACATCCTGTGCTGGGAATTGTGGGAACCGCAAAGGAGCATGTGAGAGAGACATGCTCCTCCCCTCCTTCCGTCCTCAGCGTTACTGACAGCCTGACAGGAGTGCCGCCGGACCGGCGAGGCTGCCACCCGGCCCGGCGGCTCCAGCATGTACCTGGCCCCTTCAGTCTTCTCTTGGTAAATGGGAGGGGGGAAAATAAAACAGAGAGGGGGAAAAGATAGAGGCAGGGGAAGAAACAGACAGTGGGAAAATAGAGAGACAGGGGGAGGGGAAGGAAAGAGACAGAGGGGGGGGGGAGAGAGTGACACAGGGAAAGGAGGGAGAAATAGACAGGGGGGGAGAGTGAGACACAGGGGGAGAAAGAAGGGGAATAGAGAGATGGTGGAGGGGGGAGAAAGAGACAGAGGGGAAGAGAGATGTGGGGTAGAGAGAGACACAGGGAAAGGGGGGAGAAAAAGACAGGGGATGAGAGATGTGGGGTAGAGAGAGCCACAGGGAAAGGGGGGAGAAAGAGACAGAGGGGAAGAGATATGTGGGGTAGAGAGAGACACAGGGAAAGGGGGAGAAAGAGACAGGGGACGAGAGATGTGGGGTAGAGAGAGACACAGGGAAAGGGGGGAGAAAGAGACAGGGGACGAGAGATGTGGGGTAGAGAGAGACACAGGGAAAGGGGGAGAAAGAGACAGAGGGGACGAGAGATGTGGGGTAGAGAGAGACACAGGGAAAGGGGGAGAAAGAGAGAGGGGATGAGAGATGTGGGGTAGAGAGAGACACAGGGAAAGGGGGGGAGAAAGAGACAGAGGGGACGAGAGATGTGGGGTAGAGAGAGACACAGGGAAAGGGGGAGAAAGAGAGAGGGGATAGGAGATGTGGGGTAGAGAGAGACACAGGGAAAGGGGGAGAAAGAGACAGAGGGGACGAGAGATGTGGGGTAGAGAGAGACACAGGGAAAGGGGGAGAAAGAGAGAGGGGATGAGAGATGTGGGGTAGAGAGAGACACAGGGAAAGGGGGGGAGAAAGAGACAGAAGGGACGAGAGATGTGGGGTAGAGAGAGACACAGGGAAAGGGAGGAGAAAGAGACAGAGGGGACTAGAGATGTGGGGTAGAGAGAGACACAGGGAAAGGGGGGAGAAAGAGACAGAGGGGACGAGAGACACAGGGAGAAAGGAGAGAGACCCACAAGGGGAGGGGGAGAAAGAGGCAGAGGGGGAAGAGAGACTGGGAAGGAGAGGGGAGACATGGACACAGAGGAGCAGTGAGGGGGAGAAAGAAACATACAGAGGGACTGGGGGAGACAAAAAGGCACACAGTAGGGCTGTATATATAATTGGTGGATCGCCCCAGCCGATCTCTCTCCCCGGTCTGCAGGCACCGTGCGGGCAGCTGGCAGGGAGGGAAGAAGAGAGGACCCGGGAGCTTAGCCTGCAGCTTCTCTGGGTCCTTCTCACGCAAGCACAGAGCGTTGCCGCAGTTACCACGGCAACGCTCCGGCTCTCGCAAGAGTGAACTCTAGCCCTGGAGCTACGGGCTAGTGTTCACTCTCAACACTGCGACCACCAGGGATTCCTGGTGGTCGTAGTAGTGAGAGTGAACTCTAGCCCCATACAAACACTGCCCCCCCACACACACACCATACACATTCACTCACTGCCCCCCATACACACACACTGTCCCCACACACACCCTACACATTTACACACATTGCCTCACACACACACATACACAGACCCCCATACACAGCCCCCCATACTAACATTGCCACACCCACCCTATATGTTCACACACACACACACACACACACACACACACACACACACTGAACCTTTCACACACACTGCACCCCTCACACATTGCACCACTGCTCCTATACCCTACTACAGCCCCATATCCCAGCAGACCCCAGGTAAGTTTTCAAACTGTTCTTAAACGGTTTGACTACTTACTCTGGGAGGGGGTCCTGGCCCTCCTGGCACCATAACCACTACACAGAGCAGCAGTGGTTATTGTGCATGGATTATTTCTTTAAATAATCTACAAGTGCCCCCGTAGCCAGCCAGCCAGCCCACAAGCCAACCAAGCCACCAGTTAGCCAGCCCACAGGCCAGCCAGGCCAGCAGCCAGCCACAGGCCAGTAGCCAGCCCACAGACTTACAACAAGCCACAGGCTTACAGCCAGCAAGCCCACAGCCTGCCGGCAGTAGCCAGCAAGTCCACAGCCTGCCGGGAAGCCACAGCCTGCCAGCCGCAGCCAGAAAGCCCACAGCCTTCCAGCAACAGTAATTAAGGTAGGATGAGCCAACTTGGCCTAGGTATCAGCAAGCTATGTTGTGTTGCTATATTGTAAATAGGAACCAGAGTGTTGGAGAGACCCCCCTCCAGGCCCCCATTAGACTCCATTGTAGTCTCTAATGGGGCTCGAGTAGATTCTTTCTAACACTCTCTAAATAACACTGAGATAGCCTCTGCTAGAAAGACCCCCCCCCTCCATGGCCCATTAGCCCTCAATTGTAGTCTCTACTGGGGCCTTGAGGGGATTATTGCACTTTTGTTCCTTGTGTCTAAAGATTGTGTAGGGTGTGGCTGGAGGCGGGACAAGGGTGGGGCTTGCTACGGAGCATGGGTGGGGCCTGTAAGGGGGCCCTTGATTTATTTTGCCCGTGGGCCCTGAGGGTTCTCAGTCCGCCCCTGTATACCACACAGATAGAACCACTGCTTCCATCTCTTTTTTATATTTATCTTCATATATTTATTCATGTATTTTTTATGTTTACTATTTAAGAATATGGATGTTCAGTTGAATATTTCAGATTCTGGTGGAGATTACAAGAGGCTTTTATAACTTGGCAGAATAACTGCAACATGTGTATTTGGAGATATCTTCAACACCCAAATTGAAGATATCTTTTTCACCTTGGCTAGTATCCATTCTGAAGTCAGACGTTTTGGGGGTAATCCCCAAATCACTCTGCAGTTAAGAAAATTACTTTTTGCTTCACCGATTCCTGCGATGTATTCTTTATTTTCTATTTGCTGCTCCTTTTATTTAGAAAAGCCATTCATGTCATAGTATTGTTTGGTAAATACACCTTACCATTAACATGTCCTCCTTTCCTTCAATCTCATCTGACAGCCCACCTCCATAGCACGGTAATGTGAACATTTCAAAAGCTGCCTTCAAGGAGCTGAACCAAAAAGCACAATGTCAAGGGAGACAAATGACAGACAGACTGAGCTGAAATGAGAGTCTATTTTCAAGATAAGGAGTTTTGTGCTCAAAGAACACAAACATGAGAAATGATACCTTTAACCAATTCAATGCTAGCGAGGGCTGCCATGTAAGTTGGTAATTGGATTTGCTTGAATTACAAAACCTGGATTTGTTTCAACGCAGATAGAAAAAAAAGGTTTGTATGATAGACAAATTGTAAAATATGTCTCTACTTGTTTAGCAAAACACTTTTCACTGTGCAATTACTCATATTAAATAATGCATATATAACTTTTATCTCAACACAGCTAGATATTTCATTTCATAAAAGATGAGGACTGCTTCAGCTGGCGTTCTAAGTATTCCCAACTCAAAACTTTTGTGATATATTAAGTTCTTTTTATTACTATAATTCTAGTGATAGCAATCTGATGTCAGCACTGCCATTTATAGCGTGAATCATCGCTTGCCATAAAGCAGCAGAAATTACGAAACTTATTTTCTCTCTCTCTTGCTCTCTGTTTATTTGCTACGAGGAAGACAAAGTATGAAAAGCATCATGTTTAAAAGACTCTCTCTTGGAATCCATCACACCGTTAAAATGTTTCCTCAATTAGAAAAGGCTTAATACAGGTGTTTATTTGCAGGTTATGGCTGCAGGGTAATGTATCTCATGTCATGACAAATCCTAGGTGAGATTACCACCTTGTTCCACTGGCATCACAGATAGACAAAAATATATCAAAGCGACTGCCAGAGAGTTAAAAGGGAATAGAAAATAAAAAGGATGTGTCCAAGTACTGCTGGTGGCAGGTGTCAGAACATAAGCATCAGCAGGATCAAAAAGAGCTTTTCTCTGTTGCTTATTAAAAGGCAAAAAAGAACCTCAAATTTCTACACTCTCTATACCAGCCTGCTGTGAGTTCCCTATTCTGAGCTTCTCAACAAATCCATCAGAGTTTCTTTTTTACAACTTTACCATGTACCACATTTAGTCTCCTGGTGCCCCATGTAAGCCTACTCTTATGCTATTCCTTTTTAACTGGCATAATTGAGAGGCAGCTGAGCTATCATAAAAAAATCACACATGTTACAATAAAGAAGTTATTTCTGCACCACTTCAAACTTTTTTCTTACCTTTTATAACATGCATTTGCTCCTGCTGTCTCAAAGGATGCAAAAGCTGTAATGTTTTCAGATAGCTGTTGAAAAAAATAAATGCTGACTGCACTGTCATGTTAAGCTTCTTTCTGTACGTTTGTTCTCCTACCTTGATCTGTGCTAATTCTCAGACATTGCAGCTCATGCCGTTTGACATCCAAATTGCCGTTCATACTTCTATAATTAAAAATGTATGCAGCTAATAATTCATAACGCAAGGAGTAGATATTAATCACGACTTTTCATTGCTATGTATTGTTCAATAATTCTTTCAGTATTATTAATGATGCTAATAGGAGAGAAGCAAGGCATTTTTTATAATTCGGTTTTAAATCTCTTTCCCGTAGAGGCTTAAAAACCTTGAAGATTATCTGTTTAGGGAGGCATACCTCTTAAATTATTACTGGCCTAAACTGTTTTTTTTTTATATATTATTATTCCCTATGGCCCCTGCAAACTCCTTTGTTGCCAATGTCTGATTTACACACAGAATTTCAGCATATCTGAGCTAGTAAATTAGCTGAGCTGGAAAATGTTTCCATTTTGATTACTATGGCTTAAAAATGTGCAAAATTCCCATGTCGATCAGCTTTGGTTCTTGGTTTATTGAATAATACTATGTGTGTGAGGTGGTAAAACCACTTAAAAGCACAAAGTGGCAAAATAAACATGTAGCAAAGCGCTAGTCCTAGCAGGGACTCTCCTCCGCTGGTTACTCCAAGATGTATTCAGGAACAAGTAAATCACTCCAAGGGGACAGCCAAAACAAAGCAAAGTAATCCAAGATTCTCCCAACACCTCCCAGCAACTGGACGACACTCAGCTCTGGGGGTATAACTCCTTTTAATGGAGCAACAGCTGTCCTTTTATGAGAATTCCCCTGCAATGGGTTTCCAAAAAAACATTTTCCACTGTAACGACTGTTACTTCCTGGTAGTTTAGCTCTGTGGAGCTAAACTCAAGACAATCAATTGCTCAGAGCCTTGAAAAGACTGCCTTCAAAAGACTTCTCATTGAGCTGCATTTCGGATGTTTGTGATTAAACAGTCATATAAAGTTGGTGCTGGGGAAGAAGGGAAAGGGTTGCATAGGCTTCAAAAAAGAAATATGTAGCTTATGCAAGCTGTTTTTAGATATACCCAGTTGAAAATCACCTTGACTACTGCAATCGGCTTCTCAGTGGTTTTACATGTTCTCAAATTGCCCCATTACAGTCTATAAAGAAAAAACTAATCTTCCTGTCCGCCCACACCTCCCATGCCTCCCCTTCTGTCAGTCCCTACATTGGCTTACCGTAAGACATAGAGCTCAATTTAAGATCCTGGCACTTGCTTACAAATCTCTGCACAATGCTGCTACAACCTACCTATCCTCACTACTACAAAAATATGTCCCGTCTAGGCCCCTATGCTCTGTCAAAGATCTACATCTATCCTCTGCTTGTACTCCTATCTCTTATGTTTGCCTTAAAGACCTCTTTAGACTTGCACCATTCAAATGGAACGCCCTCCCCCTCTCTGTTAGGTGTTCACCCAGTTTCCACTCCTTCAAAAAATCTTTGAAAACTTACTTCTTCAGGAAAGCATATTAATTAAACTGTGAACAGCTTGCCTTCCGGCACCCTGGTTCCTATCCTGCAACTGTCATTAAAACAAAACACTAAGTGAATACAGCCCTCAGTGAATACAATCTTTGCAACCTACTTTTCTACCCTACCCTTACCTTTTGTATCACTATATCCCATTTCCTCTAGCATGTAAGCTCATTAGAGCAGGGCCCTCAATCCCTCTGTTCCGGTATGTCCAACTCATCAGGTTACAAATACATGTATGTTAGTCCACCCATTGTACTGCAATAATAACAATAATAATAACAATAATAATAACAATAATAATAATAATAATAATAATAATAATAATAATAATAATAATAATAATAATAATAATAATAATTGGGGCAAAAACACTAAACAGTGACTTTATTTATTTTTAATTCAGGTAATGAAGTGCCTCTTTAAAAGGAAAATATCACTGGAGCTGTAAAGTGCACTTTTTTTCCAAAGCATATATTGTGGGATATAACATTTACATAAATTAAAGGAGCACTATATGGCCAGGAACACAAACATGTATTCCTGACACTATAGAGTTAAAACCACCATCTAGCCACCCCGAGCTCCTCATGCCTCCCTAAAGATAGAAATCTTACTTGTATTCAAGTCTGGAGCTTCTGGCTCTGTACCTGTTTCCTTTAGACCTGCCCACTGCCTGCTGACATCAGCAGAAGTGGTAGCCTGTTCCAATCACAATGCTTCCCCATAGGATTGGCTGAGACTGACAAAGAGGCAGATCAGGGGCAGAGCCAGCATGATTCAAACACAGCCCTGGCCAATCAGCATCTCCTCAAAGAGATGAATTGAAGCAATGCATCTCTATGAGGAAAGTTCAGTGTCTGCATGCAGAGGGAGGAGACACTGAATGTTTGGATGCATTTTAGGCAGCCATGACCCAGGAAGGATCTCTAACAGCCATCTGAGGAATGGCCAGTGAAGTTATCACTAGGCTGTAATGTAAACACTGCATTTTCTTTGAAAAGACATAGTTTACAACAAAAAGTCTGAAGGTAATGATTCTACTCATCAGAACAAATTCAATAAGCTGTAGTTGTTCTGGTGACTACAGTGTCCCTTTAATTGTCATTCAACAGGTACCACATAGACCCTTACTTTGTATTTCCCTGCACATTATATATATGCATTATACTCTTTGTATTCAATAATAGTATATACCCCTGACTGATAGTGACTGACAGAAGCTTAACAGAAAAGCAGAACAGGGAGTACTTGGGCTGGTTGAATATCATGTTAATGCTTAAGATAGTGAAGCACTCAAAATGTTTTCTCATTCTTGAAATACTTACATTAAAGTTCAAGTTGTACACTGATTTAAATTAAAGGTTCGGTAGAAAGAAGAAATACATTGTATGCTCTAATTCAACAAACCTATTGAAGAAAATGTTAATTATGAGATTGATGGTCATCTAAACTTTATAAATGTGAAAAATAAAAAATGTTTTTAAGAACCCAAATATCAAAAGGCAATTCGATTTACTCACTTATACAGCTAGGGCTTCATAGTAAAAATGACCTTGAAACATATTATTTATAATATCACTGAGCTGACATATCTTGTTATTTTTCAACTCGTGGATAGCATAACATTTCGAGCAAAGGTACAATTGTATATGTATAATTTGACTGCTGATCCTGATTGAAAGTCAAAGAATATTCAACAAATTTTCACAGCCCAGCAAGGTCTTATATTTTCAATGGGAAAAAATAAATGTACACATTGATGTGACAAAAATAGAATTAGGAAGCCTGATATGCAATAAATTATATTTTCTTTCATTTAAGCATTGAATAATAATACAAAATGCCAGTAAAAATGTGCAATGAATAAAAAGTGACATATATGTAAAATAAAAGGCACAGGATCATAAATGGTGTTATTATTATAATTTATTTAGGGCAAAAAAAAATATACTAAGCTAGTTACAGTTGGTTAAGGGCAAGGCAACGCTTTTGAATAAAAGAATGATGTTTAAATTACTTGTACAATTAAAGACAAATTAAATATTATTAAAGGCAATTTCTTGGAACCGATTAATATTGTTCTGTTAAGTTCACGTTTGCTAGCACTGAAACAAAGATTATTTAAAGAGACACTCAACTGCCAAAATTATTATTATTTATTTTTTTTCAAAAAGCAAATCACTGTTCAATAGATTTAGCCCCAATAAAATAATAAGCTTGCATTTAATTATGATTTTTTTTTCATTTGGGTGTTCAAAACAGCTTGCAAAAAATGCAGTTCACTTTGTTTGAAGCTTTTGCAAGTCCACCCCTTCTAATCCCTCCCAGACTTTCCATGGCTGTCCAATCACAGACTTCCCAATGCAGCTCAATGAGAAGTCTTTACAAGGCAGGTGCTCTGTGGAATTGATGCCTCTTGAGTTTAGCTCCACTGAGCTAAACAACCAGGAATTAATAGGACCAGTTGTCTGGTTGACAACCGGAGTTATGTAACAAGGTTAATTGAAATTTGCATTTTGTGTAACAGAAATAAAGAAGATAACCTCTCTTCACACAAAAAGGACTACACTTTAGTGTGTCTGAATTGTCTTTTTATAATGCCATATTTAACTGAGTAGCAGAGAGGGTGGGCTCCTCAAATGTCCATTTTCTCCTTCCTGTAAGTAGTGAATTGTAGTTTACCCATTTTTATTATTATTTTGAGCTGAAATCTACTTTGGCCAAAACACAACCATCACATTGCTTGAAATTGTTTTGACAATTTTTCACAGTAGAGATCACCATAGTTTGGCAAGACAAAGCTGCCCTTTGCCTTCAAGGATGAACTGGATCAGTTTATTTTGCATATATTTATTTTCTGACTACAATTTAGGGAAGTTTCAAGCTTATTTAAAGGTGTACTCAACACTGGCTTCCTGTTTCATTTAGGATTAAATTCAAAGTTCTTGTGTTTTTACAAAGCTCTCCATAATTGTGTCGTAGCTTACATCTCCTTCATTAGCAGATATGCTAATTCTGGCAACTGCACCACAGATTCTTTCCCACAGGACTTCTCCAGGGTAGCCACCTCCTTATAAAATGATTGACCTCGTCTCAGCAGTCCTTTTTTAGAAAATCATATCAGCTTTCGCCATAACACCTCATCCCTTACAACCTTCTTGAGCTATCTCCCATCTACTGTGCTCCCTCCTCTTAAACTCCCCTCCCTCCTCAGGTACATATATTTCACTTAATTCCCTCACTTTCCTTTGTGTATTTTTCCCTAATCCATTTGAATTATAAGCATGTTTGGGTAGGGCCCTCTTCATCTACTGTCCCTGTATATCAGATGTGTTTTGTTAGAATGAAATGTCAACCTATTGTACAGCAATGCGGAATATGTTGGTGCTATATAAATAATTGTAACTGTGATCATTTTGTCTGTTTTGTATTTTAAGATACAGTGTTTCATCCAGTCCATTGCATTGTTGTTATTTACCGATGGCATAGTAGGAAAGGCCAACAATTAATCATATTTACCATTTTATCAGACTTTGCCTTTCGTAAAAAGAACAATATAGTGGAATGCAGTATATGAGCTATATACATTGAAGAAGTGCATCAGGGAACATTTACTTAACATCACAGCAGAGACATTCATCACAAAGAAATATACACATATGATGGAGGGGGGTGGTGGGGGGGAATGAATCACATCAACCTTATTACATTCCAGAAAAATGTGTCTCTTTCAAAACTATTTGATGTGACTATTTTTCCAAATGTGAGTTGCTGAAAAGCATGTGGAATTCATACTACTGAATACAACTTTATAAATTCGAGTTACAGAATAATTTTTATAATGTGTGAATTCTTATAAAATAACACAAGGCTCATTGAAACTGTGAATTATTTAGAACTGACAAGAAAAATAGAATGTTTTAGAACAACATATTAAAGCTGAAAATATATTTGAATATTACTAAAATCTCCAACTCCCTTTTCATTTCCCACACTTTAGAGAATAAACCCCAAAGCCTTACCCAACTTCCACCAGTCATAATTTATTGATAAAGTGCCAACAAATTCCACATCGCTGTACAATGGGTGGACAAACACGTAATTGTAACCAGATGATTTGGAAGCCAAGGAACAGAGAGGTTGCAGGCCATGATCAGTGATCTTACAAGCTAGAGGAAGTGGGGTATACTGACACAAAAGGTAAGGGTAAGGGTAGAAAACTAGGTTGCTAGTATAGTTTTCACTGTGACAGTTGCAGGAAAGGAATCAGGGTGCGGTGGCAAAATCTATTAACCATTTAATTGATATGCTATGCTGAAGAAGTAAGCTTTCAATGATTTTTCTGAAGAAGTGGTGATTGGGTGAAGGTCTAACAGCCAACAATCAGAGGTGGGAGTACGAACAGAGGATAGACATAGGTCTTTTGCAGAGCATTGGGGCCTAGTTGGGACATATTTGTGCATTAGGGAGGATAGGCAGGTTGGAGCAGCATTATGTAGACATTTGTAAGCAAGAACCAAAATTTTAAATTGAGCCCTATGTCCTATGGGAAGCCATTGGACTATTATCGGCACACAAAAATATTCATTTACCAAATTTCTGATGTATTAACTGTAACAGTTTATACTTTATTATAGATTGGAATTACATACAGTTCTGTTTGAGGAATGAAAGAAGAACATGTTTTATACACTTATTTTTAATTGTAATCGTTCAATGGGATGTTTAAGATGATTGGTATTTATTTATTCCGAGACTTTCAAGGTAAATAATTCTGGAAAGTCTTGTCCTCTTTTACAGTTTATTAAAATTTCCGTGTTAAACTGCCTGTATATTTTTGCAGTTGATAGAACAAAACCCCAGTAATCCTCAGTCAAAGGTTTACCAAGGCTAAAATAAATTGTAAATCAACAACAGTTGTGCACTGCAGACTGCTTGCCCTTGAAATAGGGTATAATTATTTGTAGAATGATAAGGGTGTAAGCAGTACATCCAGCCTCAAATGTGTATACTTTAATGTGTGTAATTGAGAGACCTGTGCTCTAAACACAAAATACCTTTGTAAAGATTAAAGTCTGTGTTATCAAACAAGCCACCTTTTTACCCTTACTATTTGTTTAGTGGACTACATTGCATCTAGGTCAGAAACAATGTTGTCACTGTAATGCCTCTTGCTAAATGACCTACTTGTGTGCCTTGTCTGTAAATGGTTCTTTACCATACTACAGAAAAAGTATTCCAAAAAGAAATAGATTATAATTTCTATTCCAATTTAAGCTCTATTGTGGTGTTACTATGTAACTCTCAGTAAACATGGCACCTACAAATCACTAGAGTTTAGAGACTTTTTTTCCAATTCAGCCTACAATTGTAGATTATACTAGCTCAAGTATAACTAATCTTAATTTTATTAATGACAGGAGGCAACTATTTTCTTAAGTCTCTCTTTACTAGAACTCCACAGCATCACATTAATATATAGAGAAACAACCAATCAGAAAAAGTAAGGCAATCATAAAAGTCCCCTCCCAACCAACTACTTCCTCTTTCAAGTTGCGACAAAACAAACTACAAAAACAATATAACCCAATAGCAGTATCAGAAGAACTCAGCCGATGACTTTAATTCAAAATTCGAAAATGAACGTGGATCAGTAGAACCCTTGAACTTCATCCAGAAGAAGAAGGTCTTGAACTTGGATCCGTAGACGAACCATTAAAATGAAACGAGATAAGCAGAGTCAAAAACTCAGATTAGTGAATGAAATGTACATGAACACCCATAATCAATCACAGACAGTACAACATCCAGAAAATCACACCCTGAGTTCCCACAGGAAGGCAAATAACTGACCTATCTAATCACAGCCCTGGAGAACAAACTATCAACTAGATGGTCCAATAAAACAAAAATAGTACAAGGGAAGGGTGAAACTGGGAGGGAAATATTCGCCTCCTGTCATTAATAAAATTAAGATTATAGTTACACTAAAGCTAATATAATCTACATTTTTATAACATGACAGGAGGCTTCATATTTGCCCGTCTAAAATAAAATTGGCGGAAGATATCCTCTCGGGACCAGTCAGCTGAATGCATGATGTCCTGGAGAGAGGCGCTCGCCATGAAAGTGCCAGAGGCCCCCGCGCCTGTACCCGAATTCACACCGCCAAAGCCAACAAAGCATAACCATAAAAAACACAATATAAAATTCAGCATCAAATGTATATAAATAATGACCCACAGCCACCCAAATGTAACAAGAGGCAGTGGTACTCTGACCTGTGCTTGATGTGGAGCAGCAAAGAAAGAGGAAGTAGTTGGTTGGGAGGGGACTTTTATGGTTTCCTTCCTGTCATGTTATAAAATTGAAAAACTGTTTGAATCCATTTAGAATTCCCAGCAATTGACACCTTAGTGAGTAACCTAATTATGCACAATTTATTCTTTCAGGGAAAACACCTGTGATAAATCCTGTTCTCTGGTTGGGAAAGAGTGCTTTGCACGTACACCAATCAGCCACAACATTAAAACCCCCTGCCTAATATCACATTGGTCCCTTTCATGCTGGCAAACAGTTTTGATGTGTCGAAGCATAGGCCCCACATGACCTCTGAATGTGTTATCTGGTATCTGGCACCAAGACATTAGGAGCAGATAAGGGTAATAAACCCTGCAAGTTGCAAGGTATGGCTCCATGGATCCGATTACTTGTTACAGCAGATGTCACAGATGCTCAATCAGATTAAGATCTTGGGAATTTGGAGGCAAATGTAACACTTGAAACTCTTTGCCATGTTCCTCAAACCATTCCTGAATAAGTTTTGTAGTGTGGCAGGAGCATTATCCTGCTGAAAGAGGCCACTGCCATAAGGCACCACTAGTGCTATGTTGGGGTGTATATGGTCTGCAACAATCTCTAGGTAGGTGATACATATAAAAGTAACAACCACATGCATGCCAGGAATCTAGGTTTCACAGCAGTACATTGCACAGAGCATAACACTGTCTCAGCTGGCCTGCCATCTTCCCATTGTGCATTCTGCTGCCATTCTGCCTTCCTAACATTAATAGAAACATAGAAACATAGAATGTGATGGCAGATAGTCTGCCCAATTTTCTAAATACTTTCATTAGTCCCTAGCCTTATCTTATAGTTAGGATAGCCTTATGCCTATCCCACGCATGCTTAAACTCCTTTACTGTGTTAACCGCTACCACTTCAACTGGAAGGCTAGTCCATGCATCCACTACCCTCTCGGGAAAGTAATACTTCCTGATATTATTTTTAAACCTTTGCCCCTCTAATTTAAGACTATGTCCTCTTGTTGTAGTACCGTATATACTCGAGTATAAGCCGAGTTTTTCAGCACATTTTTTGTGCTGAAAAACCCCAACTCGGCTTATACTCGAGTCAATGTCTGTATTATTGCAATTTGCATTGCCATAATACAGACAGGGAGCTGTGGGGGCTGCAGAGCGGTTACTTACCTCTCCTGCAGCTCCTGTCAGCTCCCTTCTCCTCCGCGGCGGTCCGTTCAGCACCTCGGTCAGCTCCCAGTGTAAGTCTCGCGAGAGCCGCGGGGTCATAGTGCGGCTCTCGCGAGACTTAGTGTGAGCTAAAAGAGAAGCTGCACTGACCGGCGCGGAGGAGAAGGGAGCTGACAGGAGCTGCAAGAGAGGTAAGCCAGCCCCCCTCCCCCCACTGAACTACCAATGCCACTGGACCACCAGGGAAGGAGAGCCCCCCTCCCTGCCATGTATCAAGCAGGGGGGGGGGGGGCAAAAAAAAATTAAATAAAATAAAAAATAATAAAAAATAATAATAATTCAATTAAAAATAATAATACTAATAAAACATTATTAAAATAATTTAAAAAAATAATAATAAAATTGCCCACCCCCCACCAAGGCTCAGCTACACACACACACACACACACACTGCACTTATACACACACACTGCACTCATACACACACACTGCACTCATACACACACACTGCATTCATACACACACTGAATTCATACACACACTGCACTCATACACACACTGAATTCATACACACACTGCACTCATACACACACACACTGCATTCATACACACACTGCATTCATACACACACTGCATTCATACACACACTGCACTCATACACACACTGCATTCATACACACACTGCATTCACACACACACTGCACTCATACACACACTGCACTCATATACACACACACTGCATTCATACATACACACACATAACTCATACACACACTGCACTCATACACACACGCTGCACTCATACACACACGCTGCACTCATACACACACGCTGCACTCATACACACACTGCACTCATACACACACACTGCATTCATACACACACTGCATTCATACACACACACTGCATTCATTATATCCACACACTGTAAACAAATATTCAATTAATATACATTTTTTAGGATCTAATTGTATTTAGAAATTTACCAGT
The DNA here is from genome assembly GCF_036172605.1 of Pelobates fuscus. Taxonomy (NCBI): domain Eukaryota; kingdom Metazoa; phylum Chordata; class Amphibia; order Anura; family Pelobatidae; genus Pelobates; species Pelobates fuscus. The sequence goes on along the minus strand of NC_086320.1, from coordinate 182,513,639 downwards.
AGCTACTGCCTTTCCCACCCTAGTCTTATACTCGAGTCAATAAGTTTTCCCAGTTTTTTGGGGTAAAATTAGGGGCCTCGGCTTATATTCGGGTCGGCTTATACTCAAGTATATAGGGTAGTTTTTCTTTTAAATATGGTCTCCTCTTTTACTGTGTTGATTCCCTTTATATATTTAAATGTTTCTATCATATCCCCGCTGTCTCGTCTGTCCTCCAAGCTATACATGTTAAGATCCTTTAACCTTTCCTGGTAAGTTTTATCCTGCAATCCATGAACCAGTTTAGTAGCCCTTCTCTGAACTCTCTCTAAAGTATCAATATCCTTCTGAAGATACGGTCTCCAGTACTGCGTACAATACTCCAAGTGAGGTCTCACCAGTGTTCTGTACAATGGCATGAGCACTTCCCTCTTTCAACTGCTAATAACTCTCCCTATGCAACCAAGCATTCTGCTAGCATTTCCTGCTGCTCTATTACATTGTCTGCCTACCTTTAAATCATCAGAAATAATAACCCCTAAATCCCTTTCCTCAGATGTTGAGGTTAGGACTCTATCAAATATTCTGGGTTTTTACATCCAAGATGCATTATCTTGCACTTATCCACATTAAATGTCAGTTGCCACAACTCTGACCATTTTTCTAGTTTACCTAAATCATTTGCCATTTGGCTTATCCCTCCTGGAACATCAACCCTGTTACATATCATCAGCAAAATGACATACATTACCATCAAGACCTTTTGCAATATCACTAATAAAAATATTACAGAGAATGTGTCCAAGTACAGATCCCTGAGGTACCCCACTGGTGACAAGCCCAAGCTTCGAATATACTCCATTGACTACAACCCTCTGTTGCCTGTGACTCAGCCACTGCCTTACCCATTCAACAATATTGGAATCCAAACTTAAAGATTGCAGTTTATTGATAAGCCTTCTATGTGCAACAGTGTCAAAAGCCTTACTGAAATCTAGGTAAGCAATGTTTACTGCACCACCCTGATCTATTATTTTAGTTACCCAATCAAAAAAATCAATAAGATTAGTTTGGTATGATCTCCCTGAAGTAAACCCATGTTGTCTCTGATCTTGAAATCCATGTGTTTTTAGATGTTCAACAATCCTATCCTTTGACATGGTTTCCATTACTTTCCCCACTACTGAAGTGAGGCTTACTTGCCTATAGTTGCCCGACTCCTCCCTATTACCTTTCTTGTGAATGGGCACAACATTCGCCAACTTCCAATCTTCTGGGACTACTCCTGTTATCAATGATTGGTTAAATAAATCTGTTAATTGTTTTGCTAGTGCACCACTAAGCTCTTTTAATAACTTTGGGTGTATTCCATCAGGTCCCATTGACTTGATGTGTCTTTACTTTTGACAGTTGAAATAGAACCTCTTCCTCTGTAAACTCACATGTAATAAATTACTCATTTGTCCTTTTTTTAACTGAGGTCCCTTTCCTTCATTTTCATCTGTAAATACTGAACAAAAATATTCATTGCGGCAGTCAGCTAGACCTTTATCCTCTTCTACATACCTTCCTTCTTTTGTTTTTAATCTAACTAATCCTTGTTTTACTTTCCTTTTCTCATTTATGTATCTAAAAAATGTTTTGTCCCCTTTTTTTTACTGACTGTGCTATTTTCTCTTCTGTGTGTGATTTGGAAGCTCTTGTAACTTGCTTAGCCTCTTTCTGCCTAATCTTATAGTTCATTCTGTCTTCCTCACTCTGGGGTTTTTTATAATTACTAAATGCTAACTTTTTTGTTTTTTACTATTTTGGCCACATCTGAGGAGTACCACAGTGGTTTCTTGACAAGCCTAATGCAATTTTATGTTGCCTTCAGCAGTGCAACTTTTAAATAATCCCAATTCTTTCGGACTACATTTAAAATTTGCTCCAGTCTGATAATGACTCCTTTACACATATTCTAATTTTAGAAAAGTCAGTTTTTTTAAAGTCTAAACCTTTTGTTTTTGTGTGGTGTGACTCAGTCACTGTTCTTATATTAAACCACACTGACTGATGATCACTGGATCCTAAACTTTCACCTACAGTAATATCTGATACCAAATTTCCATTTGTTAACACTAAATCTAGTATGGCCTCTTTATTTGAGTTGGCTCCTCAACGACTTGTTTTAGAGACAATCCCATTAGGGAGTTTAGAATATGTGAGCTCCTGGCACAAGCAGCTATTTTTGTTTTCCAATTTACATCATGAAGATTAAAGTCACCCATGATGATAACTTCCTCCCGCATTGTCATTTTAGCTATTTCCTCAACTAGTAGATTATCTAACTCTTCTATTTGTCCTGGGGGCCTATAAATCACACCTACACAAGTTACTGTGTGATTACCAAATTCTAACGTAACCCAAACGGACTCGATGTTCGCCTCACTAACTATTATTAGGCTAGATTTTATGGTATCTTTCACATACAGGGCCACCCCTCCCCCTTTATTGCCTTCCCTATCTTTTCTATATAAAGAGTACCCTGGTATTGCTATGTCCCAGTCATTTTTCTCATTATACCATGTCTCAGTAACAGCGACTAAACCTACATTATCAGTTGCCATTATTGCCACAAGTTCATGGATCTTATTCCCTAAACTGCGAGCATTTATAGACATAACTCTAAGCTTATAATTTTTTAACACACTTGCTACAGGCACCTTCTGTCCTTGTTTTGGGGGGCAATTGGATTTATGTTTTATCACCCTTTTGCCCCCCTCCTAGTTTAAATACATCCTAGCAAAACCTCTGAACTGCTCACTGAGAACATTTGTTCCCTGGTGGGCTGCCTGCCCTGTCTGTTGCCGCAGTGCTGGGTGAGTGGCTCTTGAGCCGCCCTCAGCGCAGGGCCGATCCACAAGGTGCCCGAAGGTGGGGGTGCTGAGAGGAGCCCTGTCACAGGGGGGGCAGAAGGTGGCCATCTGCCCACTGTTTGGTATGCCGGGCTGGAATAAAGTCATATTCTGGCTCCCGGCATCACAGAGAGTGCGCGAGGGAGGAGTGAGAGGCTGCAAGAACAGCCTACTTCACCACCTGGCTTCCCGTTCCCCCTCTCCTCCGCAGGGTCACTGGCATTTGTAAAGGCCAGTGACTGTCTAGAGGAGAGGGGTAAGGATTGTTTTGTAGTGGTTATCCTGATGAGTAGAGTGGTTTCCACCTCTAGAGGGTGTCCTTCTCCCGATAGTGAGGGGTATCCTCAGTATTCAGCAATCATCCAATTTGAGAAGCTCTTAAAAGAGCTAGTGTTATAGCTGTATAGCAGTTTTCCCCCAATAAGAAACAAGACTCTAGATTGGGGGTATAGTAAGAACAGAATGAACTGAGGCTTTATTGTCTCTTTTTATATAAGTTTTCTCACAAGGTTACCACCCATGTTGACCTTGTGGGTACCGAAATTTACATTTAACAGCCAATAATATTCAGTCACAAAGTTAAACACTCACATTCATTACTGTAAATTCCTTCCCTCTGCTTAGGAGATAATTGAGTTAATTACTGTATGAACTCAATTATCTCCAAGCAAAAAAATTAACTTTTTACATATTTCTCGTAACATTAAAATTAAACATCCAATTCCCATAAAACTTATATTTTCTGAACAGGCATAATTATGGGAACAACATATGAAAAAATCATGCAAATCGGTTCAGGGGTTTGGTTCAGGGGTTCAGGGGTTCACATTTGACTGACCGCACGCACATTTTCATGCCCAAAACAGTTCCAGAGAATTAGGCTGTGCGTGTGCGGTCTATTTCCCATGTTAAATTTAGTTCAAATAGACAAACGGCAACCGTTTGTGAAAACGTCAATGTTAAAGTGCCGTTCGAATTGTCGAACAGCGTTCGACTCCAGTCGAAGCGTCGAAGTCTGGAGAAGGTAAAGTTCAGCGGTGTTCGTGCCATCGCGTATCCGATTTGAGTTCCATGAACTCGACGACCAAACACTGCTGAACGCGTTCGAGTGAATTAAAATGGCAGCCGCTACGTGTTTGTATGTCAAATGGCGGCCACTTCAACCACTTTGGCACTTCAGCTGCATCTGAAGTGCCACTTCAAAGGTGCAGAACTGTACCAGTACCATTTAAAGGGAAACAGTGCTCCAAAATACAATAGGCCCAAATAGAGTTTTTAAAGTATAAAATCAGGGACAGAGGGTCTGTCACATGTGTATTTGTGTGTCTGTCAGTGAGTAAATGTTTGTCTGTTAGTAAGTGTGTGTGTGTCTGTCAGTGAGTGAGTGTGTGTCTGTCAGTAAGTGTCTGTAGGTGTGTCTGTCAGTGAGTGAGTGTATGTATGTATGTAAGTGAGTGTGTGTCTGTCAGTGAGTGTCTTTCAGTGTCTGTGTGTGTGTGTGTCTGTCAGTGAGTGTGTGTGTCTTTCAGTGAGTGTGTGTGTGTGTGTCAGTGATTGTCTGTGTGTGTCAGTGAGTGTTTGTGTGTCTGTCAGTGAGTGAATGTATATCTGTCAGTAAGTGTGTGTGTGTGTGTCTGTCAGTGAGTGAGTGTATGTCTGTCAGTGAGTTTCTGTGTGTGTGTGTGTGTGTGTGTCAGTGAGTGAGTGTATGTGTATCAGTGAGTGAGTGTATGTCTGTCAGTGAGTGTGTGTCTGTCAGTTAGTGTGTGTGTCTGCCAGTATGTGTCTGTCAGTGAGTGAGTGACATGAGAGGGTAGCAAAATGGATCTTTGCCTAGGGTGCCATAAATCCTTGCACCGGCCCTGCTTCCAACAGGAGCTGCCCCACAATGGACTCCATGGAGGTGAGTGTTTTAGTGTTTGACTGGCGGTGAGTGTGTGTGTGTGTCTGTCAGTGAGGGTCTGCCTGTGTGTGTGAGTGAGTGTATGTATGTCATTAAGTGTGTGTGTGTGTGTGTGTGTGTCAGTGAGTGTGTGAGTGTATGTCTGCCAGTGAGTGTGTGTGTGTGTGTGTGTGTGTCAGTGAGTGAGTGTATGTCTGACAGTGAGCGTTTGTGTGCCTGTCTGTCAGTGAGTGAGTGCATGTCTGTCAGTGAGTGTCAGTGAGTCAATGTGTATGTCAGTGAGTGTGTATTTGTGTGTCTGTCAGTGAGGTTCTGTGTGCATGTGTCAGTGAGTATGTGTCTGTGAGTGAGTGTATGTCTGTCAGTGAGTGTTTAAGTGTGTGTGTGTCTGTCAGTGAGTGAGTGAATGCCTGTCAGTGAGCGTTTGTGTGTCTGTCTGTCAGTGAGTGAGTGTATGTCTGTCAGTGAGTTTCTGTGTGTGTGTGTGTGTGTGTGTGTGTGTCTGTGTGTGTCTCAGTGAGTGAGTGTATGTCTGTCAGTGAGTGTGTGTCTGACACACACTGGCAGACACACACACACACACAAACACACACACACACACACACACAAACATGTACATGAACTGACTGTTGACTTACTGCCTAATATCCCACCCTCAACAGGTGCCATTGTAACAATATAATCAATGTTATGGTGTGTGTGTGTGTGTGTGTGTGTGTGTGTGTATATATATATATATATATATATAGAGAGAGAGAGAGAGAGAGAGAGAGAGAGTTTTGCCCAATTTCATATTAGTTACTCTCTCATCCAGCCAAACCTCATGAAAATTATTCAGCACCACAGCGAAAATAGGCACTTGTGCATTCACTGTGAGCAACACCATCTACAGCAAGAATTTTCATGCATTAACTGCCAGTTTATATAATCCTTAACTATATTTTGTATAGTTAGTGTCTGATTTTCTTTAAAAAAAAAGGTCCATGTTATCTCAGTTTGTGTTATTGCTTTAGCAATTTCTAAATTAGCGGTGTGATTGCAATAATGATATAGTTTATTTTTCTACTCTCTTCAGTACACAGTTTAATAAGATAAAATCAATTGTCAGGAAGAATTTAACAGTTTTATGCAGGATGAAATGTTGGTATCCATTGTACAGGAAAATATAACATTTGTGGCTAGAAAAGCATCCACGTTGTCCATACAACTCTTATCTAGTATTTTTGTAAGTAGTGAAATTAGAAGTAAGATAGTTAATAGTGCCTGGTGAAGGCATTAAGGGCTTTATAAATGTGACTCAAATACTTGCAAATCATGTAATTATGCTCTGAAAAGTTAGTAATTTTGTTTGAAGGTTGCTGGAAAGGAATTTCAAATGTGTACATTTATTAATTGCACATTATGCGGTGTTCAGAAAGTGGGCAAGACAGAATGGAATCTAAAAGCTATTGCGAGTACTTTAATAGTATTGAAAATAGCAATCGGCACACTGCTATGAGCAAGTATTTTAGAGAGCAGCATGATGGCACAATATACAGGGTTATTCACTAAAGTGAGACCTGAAAGTGAATTTAAAGTGGATTTCAAACTTAAGGTCAAAATAGCTTTACCGGGAAAATTCTCTAAATCAGCTATGCTTTCAGTTTGGCCATTCTGGTCTTAAATTCAAAATTATCTTTAACCCCTTAAGGACCAAACTTCTGGAATAAAAGGGAATCATTACATGTCACACATGTCATGTGTCCTTAAGGGGTTAAAGGGACACTATGGTCACCAGAACAACTACAGCTTGTTGTATTTGTTCTGGTGGGTATAATCATTCCCTCTACTCTGTTTTGCAGTAAACACTTTTTTAGAGAAAAGGCAGTGTTTACATTACAGTCTAGGGACACCTCCACGGACCACTCCTCAGATGGCTACAATAGGGGCTTCCTGAAATATTGCATCTCTATGAGTAGATGGTGATTGGCCAGGGCTGTGTTTTGACTTGTGCTAGTTCTGCCCCAGATCTGCCATCTTGACAAGCTCAACCAATCAAATGCTTTCCTGATATTGTCAGCCAAGAAGGTAGATCAGGGGCAGAGTCAGCAGCAGCAGCAGCAGCAGCCTGGAATAAAGATACGATTTTACTATATTTAGGGAGTGGGGGCAGGGGGGCATGTTTGTGTTCCTGACCTTCTAGTAGTCCTTTAACCCCTTAAGGACGCGGGACGGTTCAGGACCGTCATCGGCATTTTTGCGTTGCCGACCGACGACGGTCCTGAACCGTCCTAAATTTAAGAGGTACTTACCCGATCGCCGTCGTTCCCCCGGCGGCGATCGGCGTTGCTCCCGTTGTGGGGAGACTGCCTGCAGCCCAGACAGTCTCCCCATGGCGGATTAGGACCCCTGTGGCCATGTGATCGCCCAACAGGGCGACCACATGGTCACAATAGGTGTCCTAGACTCTGCCTGCAGGGGGACTGTCTGTGCTGACAGGCAGTCTCCCTGCCAGTGTAAAATCAAAAAAAAATTAAAGTTATAGTGAATAAAAAAAAAATATTATTATATATGTGTATATATATGATATATAGACATATATTATACCTATATAATATATGTCTATATATCATATATATAATGTCATGCTAAGTGTATTTTTATATTAATATGTACATATATTAATATAAAAATACACTTATAATTAATTTACACACGTATATATATAATATATATAATAACTATATATATATTGTATATATATTATTATAAAATACGAATAATAAATAATTTAAATTAAATTTAAAAAATTAAAAATAATAATAAAAATTAAAAAAAATATATATATCTATACGAAATGTTATTCTAACTGTATTTTGATATTAATATATATATATTTATATCAAAATACACTTAGAATGAAATTGTATATATATCTATGTATATATAAATAAATAAAAAGAATACAAACTATTCATATGTCCATATACAAAATGACATAAATAATTATATAAATATACACGTAGACTTCAAATATATAAATATGCATATATATTTAAATTCTACGTGCATATTTATGTAATATTTTTACATAATTAAGTTATTTTATTGATTGCAATTTAAGGGACCTGCCTGCCAACCCAGGCCAAAAGTCTAGAGAATTTAATTTGCTAGCACTGTATTTTACCCTGTAACGTTCTACGACACCCTAAAACCTGTACATGGGGGGTACTGTTTTACTCGGGAGACTTTGCTGAACACAAATATTAGTGATTCAAAACAGTAAAACGTATCACAGCGATGATATTGTCAGTGAAAGTGACTTTTTTTGCATTTTTCACACATAAACAGCACGTTTACTGATGATATAATTGTTGTGATACATTTTCCAGTTTTGAAACACTAATATTTGTGTTCAGCAAAGTCTCCTGAGTATAACAGTACCCCCCATGTACAGGTTTTATAGCGTTTTTGAAAGTTACAGGGTCAAATATATGGGTCAAATATTTTTACATTGAAAATGACCAGGTTGGTTACGTTGCCTTTGAGAGCGTATGGTAGCCCAGGAATGAGAATTACCCCCATGATGGCATACCATTTGCGAAAGAAGACAACCAAAGGTATTGCAAATGGGGTATGACCAGTCTTTTTTAGTAACCACTTGGTCACAAACACTGGCCAAAATTAGCGTTCAATTTAGTTTTTTACTTTTTTCACACACAAACAAATATGAACGCTAACTTTGGCCAGTGTTTGCGACTAAGTGGCTACTAAAAAAGTCTGGACATACCCCATATTGAATACCCTGGGTTGTCTACTTTAAAAAAAATATGTACATGTGGGGTGTTATTCAGCGATTTATGACAGATAATAGTGTTACAATGTCACTATTGATAAATTTTAAAAATATATGTTTTGAAACCGCAATATCCTACTTGTACTTATAGCCCTATAACATGCAAAAAAATAGCAAAAAGCATGTAAACACTGGGTATTTTTAAACTCAGGACAAAATTTTGAATCTATTTAGCAGTTTTTTTCATTCGCTTTTGTAGATGAATAAAAGATTTTTCACATAAAAGTCAAAAAACATGTATTTTTTTTCAATTTTTCATCATATTTTTTCATTTTTTAAAAATTAAATTACATGAGATTATATAAATAATGGTATGTAAAGAAAGCCCCTTTTGTCCTGAAAAAAACAATATATAATTTGTATATGAACAGTAAATGAGAGAGCGGAAAATTACAGCTAAACACAAACACCACAAAAGTGTAAAAAGATGCCTGGTCGCAAATGTACAACATCGCAAAAAAAGTCCAGTCCTTAAGGGGTTAAATAAAATTAAAATTCTCACTTTGGTAAATAGTCCTCACAGTATTTTTCTTTTCAATGGATAGAGTAGAGAGTATTTTTTTCTGGATCTAGGGAACCGTGATTTTTCATGAATTGAATGTGGGTTTGGTGATATATGCAGTCGCCTTGTGATATATGCAGTCGCCTTCTGGTATTTGTTAGATGCCTGCCAGTGTGCGCAATGTGTTAGGTTCAATGTTCATGTAATTACAGTATGAGCATAGGTGAATGTCAGCAATATCAATATGAGTGCTCATGTTTTTGTTAAGTGTGAGGAAACGTATACATCTCCACAGAGATGGAAACATCTCTGTGGATACACCTCTGACTCTGATTTATAATTTACATATTGTTTGCCAAAAAGTATTGTATTGAATCCCCCTTTATGTAAAGTTCAATTTGTATAACCATTTTCCTGAAAAAGACCTCTGTCATCATTGCCTTGAAAGGGTGGTGTATGTGGTCTGCAACAATGACTAGGTTGGCCGTACATATCACAGTAACATCCACATGAATGGCAGGACCCAAGGTTTCCCAGTAGAAAGGTGTCCACAGCCTCAACCAGCCTGCCATCTTCCCATAGTGCATCCTGTTGCCATCTCTTCCCTAGGTAAACAATGCATATTCGCCCAGCTTTCCACCTGATCTAAAAGAAAATATGATTAATCAGCCCAACCCTTTCTCCATGGTTCAGTTCTGACAGTCATGTCCCAAATGAAGGTGCTTTCCTTAGAACCCCCTTCAGTTGGCTACTGTGCGCCCAAATATCAACGATTCTGCGGCTGTCAGTAATAAGAGATGTGTGCAGATTCCAATTCCTTGTGTCTCCTGTGTAAATGCAAATTGACCACTTCTGCTAGAGAACACAGCAAACCTCTTACTCTCGCAATCTGACTAGGCATTCAGTGATAAAAAATTTATGAGCATCCTAGTGTAAACTTCGAAAAGTTTTTGACCTAGGGCAAATGCATTTATCTCACCATAAAGGTATATCTACCTATGTTGTTGTTGCATTGATCTACAATAAAGTGAATATTATCACTTCTACTCACTAGAACCTGATGCATATGATGAGACATGACAGACAAGGAAAGGCAGATCCACCCTTAAAATGCTAGCAATGCCAAACAGATCTTAAGGAGAATTGATTTATTGAAACACTCTATCCTGTCCTTCTACATTATTGCAGAGGGGCTGTAAATGGCATTCTCCTTAACTCTACCCATATTCTAAAACAATTGTTACACACAAATATCATAGCTGCTTACTAGAAATCCAGGGAGGGGGAATAAGAAATCCAGGGAGAGGGACAAGGGATTATCTGAGCACATTGAGAATTCAACAGGGATTCTTTGTTGGATGTAATTGCAGCACAGATATGTAGGGAAACCAATGTACTAATTGTATGTAAATGCTATGATTTATTAGCAACATACATTCCCAGAAATACCACCAGTGTCCTCTATAATATTCATGCTCTTTATCTGACCACTTTTACATGTCAATTTTGAAACATCTACAGATAATATTTGGTTATCTAAGCTAACATTTTACAGATGAAACATTAAAATGAAGAAGGCATCATATACTATCTAAAATGTATTATTCATTTAATGATTCTTTTAAAAAAAATACATAAACATTAAACTTTTTTTTTTAAGTATAAATTCTTTTATTCCATTTTTAACAAATATACATAACCCGACATAACGTCACAAGTCTAATTACATCTTAACTTATTCATTACATTCACATTACACAATAGACAAACATATTACATATTACACCCTTATCTGCGAGGGTAGCCCAGGAGAGAGATCTGTCTAAGCTCAGGGCTCTTGCTATTTCAGTGGTTACAGGTCTATTATATACCAGTTTAATTTATATAGTAATTTCTAGTTTGTTAACGCAACTTTGCCATATGTCCCTTCTTTTTGGGGAGTTCAGATACGGGATACTCAAATCTCTTTCCATCTTCACCTGAAGATTTATTTGATTTTTAATCGTTTCCCAAAGCAATGCTTGATTTGATTTCCAATTCCGTGCCAGAACAATTTTAAATGCAATAAAACAGTGAATTATAAATCCTCTGGTTGTATTTGTCATATTTGGCCAATGCATATGCAAACATAATAAACATTAAACTTGTGAAATATTTTTTTAGATATACCTGAGGATCCCTACATAAAATTTCTTATCCTGTTTTATCTTACCTTTATGTTCTGCCAATGTATTCTAATGAACAAACAAAATCAATAAATATAAAATATTTTAAGAAAATCATGTGGTAGTGAAGTGGTGTTCAGCAACAAAATTAGATAAATTTACAAGAACAATATGTAAACAACGATCACTATACTATTTATAGAATTATAGCATTCCTTATAATTGCAATACAAGTTTACTAATTTACAGGAAATAACAAATGTAAACAGATGGCGCTGTATTATATATTAGTAGAGATAAACACAACTTAATTGTATACCTTCTAAATATAACATAGTCAGCTGTATATTTTCAAAAGAGACTCTAAATGTTAAGCAAAATTAGCTTGATGTGTTTAGTTATATAGTACATGTATTAAATCTGGCAAAAATGGTAATTCTAGCTTGTGAATTAATTTTCTTAAAGGGATATTCTAAGAAACCATTACAACTTAGTGTAGTGGTTATGTTGCTAATAGTCTCTGGGCAACAACCCCCACATGTTTGCTGAATTGGATTCTTTACATAAAATGGGGGTTTGTTTACAACCAAAGACTGCCCACTGCTTGGCAGCATCAGTAATGAAGAATTATGTATTATCAGTGTCAATTCCATTCAATCTGGGCTCACTTATCCCGGCACTCTCAGTTACTATCTCCCGGTTAAGGCTTTGGTTAAATTCTTTCATCCAAAAACAGTAGACAAATATCAACTATTGTATATAAAATCTAATAAAGTGACTCAGAAATATACATACAGCGATTGTGTAAAATCCCCAAAAATGCACCTTGCATGCAAACAAGACACTGACAAGTGTATACTTATAGCCTGCCAGTAAGTACAGCTGGGTACTATAATAAAGGAGACAAAAAAAGGGGGGGGGGACAAAGAAAGCACTCCTGGTGCAATAAAGTTATTAGTATAAATACATATAAAACTGTCTCTATAGGAAAAAAACTCACAAGTAAAGAGTGGTATAAGCCCCACTCCTGGCTATCTTGCCCAGGGAGGATCAGCCCCTTGGGTACGTGGGATCCAAGAAAAATGCTCCAGTGACCACTGTGTCAGACGCAAGATTTATCAATGTGCATAAAAAAACTCCAATCAGCAACATTAAAAACAACGAAGTCCACCGCAAGCTCACCACACCATATGGGGATCTGATGCCGTGAAGAGAGTAAAACTGTAATCTCCTCCCTCTCGGAATGGTGTCTTTCGCCGGTGGATATATCAGAATCACTTCCGTGTATGTCGATCACGTGGTCACGTGACGCGTTTCACCCCGCCTCTCGGGGCTTTCTCAAACGAGCATAGGGGTTTGTTTACACTGCTTGGCAGCATCAGTAATGAAGAATGATGTATTATCAGTGTCAATTCCATTCAATCTGGGCTCACTTATCCCGGCACTCTCAGTTACTATCTCTCGGTTAAGGCTTTGGTTAAATTCTTTCATCCAAAAACAGTAGACAAATATCAACTATTTCCAGCCATTTTATTTTTAAACAGCATTAACCCATAGCCAGCATTAATCTTTACATTATCCTAACCCTACACCAAGAGTAACCCTACAGCTAACCCTAACCTTAACCCTAACCCTACCCTAACACTAACCCTACCCTACTTTTACCCTTAAATCAAACCCTACCTTAACCCTAACCCCAACGCTAAGGTCAACCACTGTTAATATCAATTGTGATAACACATTTTTATTTTTTGAAAATTAACCCAGTAGATAGTGATATGTTGCCACCCCTTATTGGTTATTTATTTTGATAATTTTGTAATTTTGAAGGAAGACTGGTTCCCCACCGAGTTTATAGAGATTTGTGCTAAGCAGCTGGCAAAGCCCAAAACCAGTCACGATCAGCTAAGGGCAGGTTGAGGGACCCTGCCAGAGTTTATTCAAACCCTGGAAGATCTCTTCTGAGGAGTCTGCAGCAAAGAAAACTAGCGTCTGACCATGATCACTAAGCTTTGATTTTATGAAAGAGTTTAAAGGACTCTGTGCAGAGCTCATCAATCAGTCTGGGGTCACTAAAAGTGTCCTCAGCTGACTGCTCACACAGCAATTTCAATGTATACATTTAAATACCTATTTAAACTTGTTTTCCTGGCGCTATAGGGATAATATGCCCCCCCTCCCGCTCCCCATCCCACGTCGCTGAAGGGGTTAAAACCCCTTAGGCCACTTACCTGAATCCAGCGCTGTTGTCTCTCGCCACTGGGTCAGGCTCCGCCCATGCTCCTCCCCCACCGCCAGCCAGCGGGGGAGACATAATGCGCATTCATGGCAATGGCTGCACGTCAATTAGACCTCCCCGTAGGAAAGCATTATTCACTGCTTTCCTATGGGGAAAATCTGACGCTGGAGGTCTGCAATATTTTACATTGCAGCACTAATTGCAAAAGGGACACAGCACCCAGACCACTTCAATTAGCTGAAGTGGTCTGGGTGCCTACAGTGTTCCTTTAAATTTGCTGAGAGAAAAAACTATTTTTAAATATGTTATTTGTATTCTCAATCTAATATCATGCCTCAGTTGTTTGAGGCATGACAGGTCCCTTTTAAAGAGCTATTTGTAGCACTAGCTTTCAGCAGTGCAAACAGCTCAACTAAAAGTCTGGAGCCACTAAAACTGGCCCCAGCAGAAACCTGGGGCTCCCTGATATGAGCAGGGAATTAACTGTGCTCACACCAAATAGGGACAGTGGTTTATGCTGTCCTACAGCATTTAAGACGACTGTGTAGGATGGCATAGAAAGCCCTAATGGCATTAAGGAATTAATACCATATAAAACGCAGGGGTAAATACAATGTGCACATGATTTCAAAATATAACATAAAAGACAAGACAAATAAAGGTTGTGCCAAAGCTCACTATAGTGCAGCTACTGATAAACACAGCCCAAAGTATGTTGGTGAATCTAAAGAAAAAACTTAAAAAAGAGAGATACCAAAAAAAAGTCCTTAATAGTGCCTTATGGACAGCCAACGGCCTTTGTAGGGGGATATTCTCTGTGTGGACCAAATGGAGACGGCTTCTCTGGATATGGATGTGAAGAAAGGAGAAGATAATGCTGCAATACGTCTAGTATAGAAGGTGAGTAACAGAAAAATAGGGTCTATGGTAATCCTGCTCATGTGTAGAGCTTAAACTAGCTCTAGTGTGGATAGCATACAGCAGTACAATCCCCGCTTATGGGATACATAGAGAGGTATTGGTCTTTTAATCCATATGTGGAGAAAAAGAGAGAAAAGATGGTGCTATATGTCTGGCTTAGATGTATAAATAGTTGGACAACAGGTTCTATTTTAGTCCTACTCACGTGTAGTAGAGCTTGAACCAGCTCTAGTATGGATAGCGTACAGCGGTACAATGCCCGTTTATGGTATACGTGGAGAGTGGTAAGTATCGTATTGATGTGTAGACCATAGGGAGGATAAGAGAGAAGAGAGATAACTGATAGTGCTCGCTGTATAAAAATATATTGGAAGTATAAGTAATAAAATGTATACTCACATATGATTGAGCAGGCAGACGACTGCTCAATGACTCAAGCATGAGTGGTCATTGAGCAGTCGTCTGCTTGAGTCATTGAGCAGTCGTCTGCCTGCTCAATCATATGTAAGTATACATTTTATTACTTATACTTCCAATATATTTTTATACAGCGAGCACTATCAGTTATCTCTCTTCTCTCTTATCCTCCCTATGGTCTACACATCAATACGATAATCCCCACCTAGGATTTCTTGGAGTAATACTCCGCAGGAAAAAATAAAATCAGGATACCAAGCAGCAATAGTGAAAAATAAAATTAATAAAAGATATATATAAAAAAGTAAAATGGCACAATCAAAGTATGTTAAAAGTAGCCAAAATATCTTTATTGGAATACAGAATAAAAATATAAAATATCCATTACGTGTAGTAGAGCTTAAACTAGCTCTAGTGTGGATAGCATACAGCAGCATAGGCGTGCGCACGGGGTGTGCCGGGTGTGCCTGGGAACACCCTAATCCCCGCGGCACGCCTGTGAGTCCCACTGTTCCTGCAGGCACTCTCCCCCCCCCAAATGCCCTCCACCTCCCCCCGTGTTCACCCTGTCATGGGGGGGCAGCAAGAGGTGATGGAAACCTCTCCCCCCCACCCCCGGTCGGGTGCCTGTCACCATCCGCGGCGAGGGAGCTGTGTGCTGTCTGCTCCCTCTCGCCGCGCGCCGCTTGCTGATGCCGGGAGCCGGAATATGACGCGGCGAGAGGGAGCAGACAGCACACAGCTCCCTTGCCGCAGCTGATATGGAGAGAGGTGCCCGCCCCACTGGACCCCAGGGACAAAGTCCACGCCAGCACTCCAGGTAGGGAGGCTGGGTGGACAATTTTTTATTAAAAAATAATAATTTGTGTGTTTGTGAGTGTATGTGTGTGAGTGTGTGTGTAAGTGTGTGTGAGTGTGTCTGTAAGTGTGTGTGTCTGTGAGTTTGTGTGTGTGAGTGTGTGTGTGTGTGTGTGCCTGTAAGTGTGTGTGTGTATGTGTGTCTGTGAATGTATGTGTGTGTGCCTGTAAGTGTGTGTGTCTGTAAATATATGTGTGTGTCTGAGTGTGTGTGTGAGTGTATGTGTGTGTACGCATATATATATATATATATATATATATATATATATATATATGTGTATATATATATATATATATATATATATATATACACACACACACACAAGTGTATATTTTTTTTTGGGGGGGGGTCTTGGGAGAGTTCCCACACTTTATTCCCCAGGAATAAAGTGTGGCTCTGCTCTAAGCCTCCATGGGCCGGCGGGGAGATCAAAGATCTACCTCACCAGCCCACAGCAGCATGGAGGGAGGCAGGAGAGGACCCGGGGAGCTCTAGACAGAAGCTCTGCCAGGTTCCTCTCGCGAGATCTGAGCGGTGCGGCGGCAATGCTCAGATCTCGCGAGAGTGAACTCTAGCCCCGCAGGCTAGAGTTCACTCTCCCTTGGACCACCAGGGATGGCACATGACATCAAGGATCCCCCCTCCCTACATAAGGTAAGAATGGAGGGGTGTTATTTACTAATCTGCCCCCACCTTCACAATCCCCCCAAACATACAGCTCACACACATACAGCACCCACACACACACAGCACCCTAACACAAACAGTGTGCACACACAGCACCCTCACACACAGCACACAAACAGCACCCACACACACCGCACCATCACACACAGAGAATCCTCACACACACACACACATAGCACGCTCACACACACAGTACACTAACAGCACCCTCACAAACACACACACACACAGCACCCTTACAACACACAACACCCTCACACACAGCACACTAACAGCACCCTCACAAACACACACAGCACCCTCACACAAACAGCATACTCACACACAGCACACTAACAGCACCCTCACACACACCACACAAACAGCACCCTCACACACACACACACCACACAAACAGCACCCTCACACACAAAGCACACTAACAGGACCCTAACACACAGCACACAAACAGCACCCTCACAGACAAACCGCACCCTCACACACAGCACACTACCAGCACCCTCACCCACATAGCACACACACAAACAGCAGAATATGTATGTGTGTGTGTGTGTATATATATATATATATATATATATATATACATGCGGCGTGTGTTTGTGCTTTAGGGTGCACACCCTAATGCAATAGGCTGCGCACGCCTATGTACAGCAGTACAATCCCCGCTTATGGGATACGTAGAGTGGTATTGGTCTTTTAATCTGTATGTGGGGAAAAAGAGAGAAAAGATGGTACAATGCGTCTAGTTTAGATGGATAAACAGTTGGACAACAGTATCTATTTTTGTCCTACTCACTCAAAAACATTCAGTAAGCATTCAGACAGCACCTGAAAAAATATGCAATTTATATATGCATATTTCACCAATAGAGGAGATGACCAGCACTCTCGGATTCCAATAAGTAGCTAAATGTTGTAACAACGTTTCAGTCCACGTTTGGGACTTTCATCAGGAATCATATATATATCTCTGAAATCCAGGATGCACACTCAGGACTTTCAAAATGGTATATAGTGATTTATTAAAGATAAATAAACAAACAGCAAAAAAAAAAAAAAACACATTTCAACCCTGCTGGGTCTTTTTCAAGATTACTGTGTCTACATTCAAACAGTGTATATATAACAAAATATTTGATAAGCTTACCAATCATAGAAGTGTTGTCCCTCTCTCCGTTACCACGCGGAAGTGTGCTGAGACTGCCGGTGATGTCATCACGTGTAGACATACCGCGGATAGGTTCGTGGTTACCATAGTTACCCAGATGCAATGCATGCAGGAAATTAATCCTGTGATGTGTAAAAAAAAGAAGAACCGAGCTTTATAGAGTGAAACTATATAGGAGGATTAAGTTAGTTCCGTCCAGATACAAGCCTGGAACATCATCATAATTATACTGTATATAACAAATATAGTATGATATAGTATAACAAAGCCACAACTAGGGAATGGAAGTGAAACTGCAATCAAATCAAGTGTGCATACGTGATTGTGAAAACTTAACTGAAGTGACACACAGTGAATTGTTAAATGAACAAGTGATGTACCTTAGAGTGACAATGTACATCAATGCAGTATACACTAAAAATGTGCGAAAAAAATATATATTCAAAAATACATAATGCTTAATTTTAAACTCAATGTTATTATTTTTAAGGCATATTATCCGATACAAATAACGACAGGACCCTGTATATATATATCATAATTGAACAAACTAAAAATGCCCATTGTATTTGTCATGGGTTAAGTGTACTAATTTACTGATTAATCGCAGCAAAACTAACTTGGAAAAAACTTGTTCTGTACAATGGCATGAGCTCTTCCCTCTTTCTACTGCTAATATCTCTCCCTATACAACCAAGCATTCTGCTAGCATTTCCTGCTGCTCTATTACATTGTCTGCCTACCTTTAAGTCATCAGAAATAATCACCCCTAAATCTCTTTCCTCAAATGTTGAGGTTAGGACTCTATCAAATATTCTGGGTTTTTACATCCAAGATGCATTATCTTGCACTTATCCACATTAAATGTCAGTTGCCACAACTCTGACCATTTTTCTAGTTTACCTAAATCATTTGCCATTGAGCTTATCCCTCCTGGAACATCAACCCTGTTACATATCTTAGTATCATCAGCAAAAATACATACATTACCATCAAGACCTTCTGCAATATCACTAATAAAAAATATTAAAGAGAATGGGTCCAAGTACAGATCCCTGAGGTACCCCACTGGTGACAAGCCCAAGCTTCGAATATACTCCATTGACTACAACCCTCTGTTGCCTGTCACTCAGCCACTGCCTTACCCATTCAACAATATTAGTATCCAAACTTAAAGATTGCAGTTTATTGATAAGCCTTCTATGTGCAACAGTGTCAAAAGCCTTACTGAAATCTAGGTAAGCAATGTCTACTGCACCACCCTGATCTATTATTTTAGTTACCCAATCAAAAAAATAAAAAAGATTAGTTTGGCATGATCTCCCTGAAGTAAACCCATGTTATCTCTGATCTTGAAATCCATCTGCTTCTAGATGTTTAACAATCCTATCCTTTAACATGGTTTCCATTACTTTCCCCACTACAGAAGTAAGGCTTACTGACCTATCGTTGCCCAACTACTCTCTACTACCTTTCTTGTGAATGGGCACAACATTCGCTAATTTCCAATCTTCTGGAACTACTCCTGTTAATGATTGGTTAAATAAATCTGTTAATGGTTTTGCTAGTACACCACTAAGCTCTTTTAATAACTTTGGGTATATTCCATCAGGTCCCATTGACTTATTTGTCTTTACTTTTGACAGTTGAAATAGAACCTCTTCCTCTGTAAACTCACATGTAACAAATGACTCATTTGTCCTTTTTCCTAATTGAGGAATTTACAATTTGTAAATTCGTACGATTTGCAGTTTGGATCAAAATTAATCTCCAAGTCTAGCATCTATAATGTTTCTGCTTTTGATTCCATGTAGTGTCCATTGCATATTGCAATTGAACTTATATACCCAAAATGTGGTTAGGGATGCTTGCATGCACATTAAAAATAAAGAATTAAATAAAAATGCAGAAAAAAAATTAGACAGAGGGAATTCAAAATGAATTTTAAATCTTGGACCAAAATCGCAGAACTGCAAGAAGTGCAGTTGCATTGGATTTTTTCCCATTTTTCCCATTTAACACATTACATTTTAATGTACTTAGTGGTAGACAAATCATGTCATTTTTCTGGTGAAACCATACCATTGAATTATATAGGTCTTTCCTATGCTATAAAACATTTGTTTACCTAAAAAATGCTTCTTCCATGCCATACCAAATATGGATGTACATTTGCTTCATATTAACTCTAAGTGCAATAAAATATAAAGCATTGATCAGTTTCGTAGCCACCGTGCGATAACACAACCCTGTCGACTTTTGTCTTATAAGTCAGTGTTACAAGAGATAACATCCTGACATGTACTGTATCATTTTATGAATTGGTGTCCAAGAAGCTCTGGGAGATGAGGTCAATTTGTCTGGTTTAAATCTGCTAACATCATGTTAGAGGAAATATATTGGCAGTGATGTTTCAATTAATTCTTTGTTCACAATAGAATTCTTTACAGTCTAACACATTTTTCAGTGCAGTTTGATGTGGCTGTAAGAAATATTACTAGTTTGTTGTTTGTGCTCAAAATGAAACAGATGTCTTTGATTTAATGCGGTGGTTTGTGTATACAGAAAAAGAAAGTGCTGCTCAATACTCTATTTTCTATTTGCTTATAAATGCTGTAATCTTTTTTAAGACAATCTTTATGTTCTTTATGTTTTCTTTTATTATTTGTAGTTTATTAAAAGTTTTAGACCTCTTCGTGAGATCATACACAAATATAACATAAAAAAGTATATAAATTACATTTCAAAGGTGATACACATTATTTATAGTATCGATAGTTGTCATATATATATAATCAATACCTTTAAGAACATAGTTTGTAATAAAAACAGTATTCTTTCGGTAGATAACAAATAATGGGGGAGGGGCCATGATCTAGTCATAAACATTATACAGTGTTGTAGCATTGTTGTAGTAGAGGGAATGTGTGAAGCTTACACCAGTTAAGGTTTTAATAGTTTCAATTAATTTGTGTACATGCTTAAGTGTAAATATAAGTATTCATTACTTATATGTAGGTGTTGAGGGCTAAGGAGATCTGCATGACCCCTGTTGGTAAGAGAGTATAGCATAAGTCACAATCCAGGCCATCCCCTATTTTCCTGTACAAGTGGT
This sequence comes from Pelobates fuscus, assembly GCF_036172605.1. NCBI lineage: Eukaryota > Metazoa > Chordata > Amphibia > Anura > Pelobatidae > Pelobates > Pelobates fuscus. The sequence goes on along the minus strand of NC_086320.1, from coordinate 182,492,952 downwards.
TAGAGCAGTTCACACACCTTCTCTGTTTGTCAGAACAAATTATCACACATCCCAGGCTTGACTGAATGGAATGTGTCCTATTGGAGCACCATTGTACATCATAGTTGTCTTTTCAAATTTGTTTCTGTTCGGAGGTCTTCCTTTCTTCATTCCCTTATTATTAGAATGATAACAGACACTATAAATTATCCTCCTGTGCATCTTGGGTAACGTATCTGGCATCAACAAACAAACAAACAATTCTTCACTGTAAGTGTTATAATAAGACCTATCACATTCTTAATTAATTGCTTAACTCAACTCCATACTGAATGTACTGCTGTACACTCCCACCACATATGAATCATTTTACCAATTTATTTCGTATACCTTCAACATAAAGTGGATCTTGCAACCACTGGCAACCATCTGTACAGAACTTTCCTGAACACCTCCAAATAAAATAAGCAAGTCCTTTGTGCACATGACAAATGGTTTCATAAACAGTTTAATCTTTTTTGTGCCCTACATCTGTTCTCCACACCTTAGTAAAGGTAGTCTTTGTCACCTCACTTATTTCCATTGGAACTTTATAGCCTACGGATACATTGTTTCTACTACTATCAACTCTTGTTTATTACTTGTCCATTGGAATATAGCTGTAGGTAGGATAATTTTAGGGTATCTGGAATAACACATTCTTCCTGGAGTTGGGTATAAACTTTAATCTTGCCTTATTAAAAACATGATAAAGATGCTTGATTCCACAATCCTTCCACACTCTATATGGAAGTTATCTATGATTATGCCCGGGACTAATTCAAGTATTCAGAAAATTGGGCAGACTAGATGGGCCAAATGGTTCTTATCTGCCGTCACATTCAATGTTTCTATCTTTAGCGCTCTAAGAGGAGCAGCCAAAGACCATGGCATAGAGCTCTGTACTTATTTTGTCTCAAATTGCTAGGGTTACATGGGTACTAGGGAGGTAATTTGTCTTATCTGGTCTGTATTCTCTCAGGAACCAAAAAAGCGAATGCAGTACTTTTTCCAGACCCAGGAGTACTCAATATTTATCCATTGGGGGGCTCCTTGGCCTAGGTGTCAAGCTAACACAATGTCTAGAATTCTAGATTGGTAGAAGGAATTTAAATTTCAGAAGCCCAATCCTCCAGAGCAAAGTGCTGGCCTTTGTCGAATTTCTATAGATACCCTAGGCTTGCGTCTGTTCCAAACAGGCCCGGACTGGCCATCGGGCTGTCACGTGTCACGCATTGTTGCGGCGGCATTCCCACACACTAAGGGCAATGCCGCCGGTCTCCTACCTGTCAGGTCTCTGCCCACCGGGTGGTTATGGGAATGCCGTCCATCACTCACCCCTAATGGTGGCCCCTCCTCTCACAGCGGTTGGCTCTGTAGACATGAGAGACATCAGCCGCTGCAGCTTTGAAGAATTTAAGGGTTTCCCTATTTAACCCTTAAAGGGCCAGATCAGTATTAATCATGAAGGTGTTTCACATACATGCCCATGATCAAATGCCCTGCAGCCAATCAGGGAACACCTTAGACTATATAAGCCTGTTTTGTCCATTTCTCAAATGGTTTCCATTGTGGTTATCTGAGAGCGTGTTCCTTGTATTGATTCTTGTGCATTTGACCTTGGCTTCCCTTTTGACTTTCCGATCTCTGTATTCCTTGACCTTTGGCTTGGCTCCTGACTATACTGATATCTCCATTCCTTGACCTGTGTCTTGTTCATCGCCAACCTCTGAGCAGTCTTCTCATGCAATGGCTGCCATCTGGGAATGTCAGAACAATTGGTGCAATTTCCCCCGGCCACAAATTGAGAATCAGAGATCAGAGGTTGACAACTGGCGTGCAACAGCCAAAAGCACTATGATTGCTGCTTACTGACCTCCAGGGCATCAAAGGTGCCTTGGGACAGGTGACTACAGTCGGCGAATGTAGTCATGATGCCCAGAAAGGTCAGATATTCTGAATTCCAATCAAAATGGAACTTCAATGTAAGCAAATGGACAGTCTCCCTTGTCAGTTCAAGCCCCATTGACTTAGTCTTTGTGACATTCAACCTATAAAAGGAGTGATTGATATAAGTTTGCTTTTCTGCTTGAAGGTTTAGAAGAGACTCATGCAGGTGTGTAATAGTGAGTAGAATATTATCAGCAAATACATTTATTTTGTACTCCATAATTTAATTGGAATAATACAAATACTCTCATTATTCCATATAGATTCTATTAGGGTTCTGATTCTGTAGCCAAGATAAATAAGAGGGGAGACAGTGGGCATCCCTGTCTAGTGTTGTTTGTTATTTCAAATTGATCTGATAAAAACCCACCTTGACAACTGATAGAAATCTATCTGAGAACTCAAATATGTGTGTGTTATATGTCATAGAGGTTATAATATGTCAGTAACTTGCATATAGCCCTGCATTGTGGTTTTAGTGACCTATGTCTAGGATTAAAGTAGTTGTCAAAGCTAGGTTTAAAAATGTGGATAGAGTCACCTTATTAGTACCACTCCATGTTTGATCTGGTCTAGTTTTTTATGTGTAATAATTTTTTATTAACTTTTCAAGTTCATGGTTTAACACAACATACGCAGGGGTACATAAAGGATAAACAGATATGCACAGTCAATGATGGTTACAGTACAGAGATCAAATCGCTTTCCATGAACAGCTTATATCACCAAATTGACATTAGATGGTTCGGTGTAATGACAGAATCTTAATTCGTGATATATGTAACAAGTGGAAGCAACAGCGTTTGTGTCTCTTTTATTGGTTAGTTACATTAGCTATGCTTAACTATCGTTGCAAACCATAAACAGGGAAGTGAGGAGGGGGTAGGGGGGGGATGTATGGGGGGAGGATCGGCCTGTAGTCCGAGGACCTACGGCCCTTCAGGGTCTATATGATCATGTGACTGATTTTGGACTGACAGTCGCCAGTCGTCCCATTTTGTCCATGCTTGCGGCCAAACTTTGTTAACCACCCTCAACCGTCGTGCAGCTATTTCATATGACTTGGTGGTATCCACCTGATTTAGACATTTATCCACACTCGGTGGGTTCTCGTTAAGCCAGTTTTGACTTATGGACATTAGAGCTGCGATGATTATATGATATATGAGGTATAGATCTACTTTTCGTAATGTGTTGGGTAATGCTAATAAGAGATATGTTTCTGGGGTGAACGGTAGAGTTTCGGTTGTGGACTTATTTATTACGTTTGAAATTTGTCTCCAGAAGGGTTTGAGTTTTGGACAAGTCCACCATATGTGGAGCATTGTTCCGGGCTCTTTCATACATCTCCAGCAGGAGTTGGATTTCCTACCGTCGAATTTATGCAGTCTGGTCGGCACCATATACCACCGGTATAATATCTTTCTACTAGTCTCAATATGGGTTGTGTTCAGTGTTAGGTGTTTGTGGGATGTCAATATTTTCAACCAGGCTTCATTGGATATATCGAGGTTTAGCTCTTTCTCCCAGGTTTTTATGAATTGTAGATCCTTTGGTGGGGTTCAGGTTTCAGATAACTTATATAGGAGAGATAATAGTTTTGTGGTGGTTTCTGGGCTGTGCATATTTTTTCAATCTCATATAGTTTGTTGTCTTGTAGGAGTGCACTATCCGCTCTTATATGTTTTTTCGCCCAAGAGTGTAGTTGTAAGTAATTAAAGTACGCTTTGGAAATGTTTTGGTTAGCGAATCATAGCTCATTAAACGGCCCTGCGACATTATCTGAGAGAGGCACTTTATTCCGCAATTATACCATACACTATGATCAAAGTCGGGAATAAGGGTATGCATCGCTTGGATTCGTATTGCTGGGGAAATATAGGAGGCCTGGCAGTGTGTTTTAATGTAGCCATCCCACGCCAAGAGTGTCGCTACCGTAGTGGGGCATGCGCTCCGATAATTCGGCCTATAATGTTTGGGAATCCAAGCTAGGGTCGATAGTGCTAACCCTCCCGTGTGTGCCATTTCTATTTGGTGCCACGGTGGTGGTGCACTATGGTGAAAGGTCGTTATGAGGGTGCCCGTTAAAGCTGCTGTATAGTATCTCAGTAAGTTTGGGGCCCCCATCCCACCCTCTTTAAAAGGCTTGTACATGGTGGCCGCTGCTATCCTGGGTCGTTTCCCTCCCCATATGAAATTGTTTAGTATGCGTTGGGCTTCTGTAAAAAATGTCCTTGGTAAGTTTATCTGGAGTGTTCTAAATAGATATTGGAGTTTGGGCAATATCATCATTTTTGCAGCTGCTATCCTGCCTGTCCAAGAGATGTATTTCCCTTTCCAGCTATGTACCTGATTTTTAATGTTGTTAAGTAACTTAATATAGTTTGCTTTATATAATTTCTTTGTTGTGGGTGTGAGATGGACCCCTAAGAATGTTAAGTGGACCTTCCTCCAATCATATGTGTGCTTGTCTTGTAACATAGTTAGTTGTTCCGTTGTGAGATTAAAGCCCATGGCCTGTGTTTTATTAACGTTGAGTTTATAGTAGGAGCAATTACTAAATCTCGTTAGCAGTTTTTGGAGGTGTGTCAACGAGGTGCCCGGGTCTGAGAGTGTGAGCATTATATCATCGGCAAAGAGGGTGAGTTTATGTGTTTTCTCTCCTATTTGGATCCCAGCGATGTCCTGAGAGTCCCTTATGCGTTGTGCTAGGGGCTCTAATGCTAATATATAGAGCAACGGGGAGAGTGGACACCCTTGCCTGGACCCATTAGAAACCTGAAATAATTTGGAGGTAAAGCCGCCATTCGCTATCCGTGCCGTAGGGTTGTCATAAAGCGCTGATACTAAGGTAATGAAGCATTCTGGGAAGGTGAACTTCTGCAGTACTGCCTCTAGGTATCCCCAGTGTAGCCTGTCAAACGCTTTCTCAGCATCTAATGACAGCGCCACACTGGGCACCCCCGTCGTGTGGATTCTGTGGATAATGTTCACTAACTTCCTCGTACCATCGGAGCCTTGTCTACCTCGAACGAAGCCCACCTGGTCATCCTGGATTAGTCTGGGAAGAATGTTCCCCAGCCTATTTGCGTAAATTTTTGCCAGTATTTTAAGGTCTGTATTTAGGAGTGATATGGGTCTCAAGTTCTGGCATTTGTGTGGTGGCTTCCCAGGTTTGGGCAGTGTTGTTATGTGGGCCATCAGCATCTCGTTCGGTATTTTGCCGGATTTGAGAATCGTATTGTATAGTTTTTCTAGCGTGGGGGCTAAATTTTGTGAGAAGGTTTTGTAATACGAATTTGTAAAGCCGTCTGGGCCTGGCGATTTCCCTTTCGGAAGGGTCTTAATGGTGTGCATGATTTCCGTCTGGGTAATGGGTTCGGTCAGGAGAGTGTGGTCTTCTTGCGTGAGCTGGCGGATTTGAGCTTCTTCCAGAAACTCCTGAATGTCCGTATCTAGTGGTTGGTGTGTGTATGTGTCGTTTTTTAAGTTGTATAGTGATTCATAGTAGTCAGCCAGCATATCATGAATGTCGTGGGGATTATACACCTTATTTCCTTGTGGGTTTAAAAGGAACGGTATTTTTGCATTTTGTCGTTTTTGCCGCAGAAGCGATACTAGTGCTTTCCCAGCCCTGTTCCCTTGGGTGTATGTAGATAATTTAAGCCTGTGTGCTATGGTGGCTGTGGCGCATAGGTGGATGTCGTTTAACCGTCCTTTGATTTGGTCTATGCGCTGTTGTTTGGAGGTTGTGGGGTTTAGAGTATGGGCAGAGGTTTCAGCTTTAAGCGATCTCATTAGATTCGTGTAATCTGCTTTTGCTTGCTTATTTAAATGTGATGCCTGGCTGATCATTAGACCTCTGATAAATGCCTTATGCGCCAGCCATGTTGTGGCTAATTGGACATCTGGGGTCTCATTTATGGCAAAGAACGAGATGATTTCCTCGTTGAGTTTGGTAGTAAATTCTGGATTGCATAAGAGAGCTTCGTTCATGCGCCACGGTTTTGAGCCGCGGAATTGGAATTCATCCTGCAAGGTTACTATTACAGGGGCATGGTTAGACCACACTATATTACCTATCTCACTATGTTGAGCATTTGACAATATGTTGCCAGAGACAAATATAAAATCAATTCTAGAATACGTTTCATGTACCGCAGAGTAAAAGGTAAATTCCCTGTCATTCGGGTGCTGCGCTCTCCATACATCGTATAAATTGTGGTCCAAAAGGAGTTTCACCAGTGCTGTCGCCTGTTTGCCTAGGGATTTACATCTTTGGGATTCAGCTGACTGAGTAGTGTCTAGTTTGGGTTGCATGACATGGTTCATATCTCCGCAGAGGATTATAGAGGAGGGATAAGTGGTGGGTATTTTGTGTAGAACTTTTTGTAAGAAATTCCTCTGATCGGAATTAGGGCTATATACTCCCACTAACGTGTATAATGTGTCGTTGATTTTGCAGTGTATTATAAGATAGCGCCCTTGTGTGTCTTTTTTGATGCTTAGGAGTTCAAATGTGACCGACATGTGAATGAGGAAGGACACACCTCTTGATTTGGAGGAGTAAGTGGAGTGGTATTGTGTAGGGTAATCCCTGCTCGCAAAGCAGGGTACCCTATTGTGTACAAAATGTGTCTCCTGTATGCATAGTATATCCGTTTTTGTGCGTTTTGCGTCTGTAATAAGGAGCCGTCTTTTGTGCGGAGTGTTCAGTCCACGAGTATTAATGGTTTGTATTTTCAACATTTGTGTAAGTTTGGGACTTTGCAGGAAAAAATTTAGTTTCTGATTGATATTTCCCTCTTAGTTAGCAAGGAGCCGTGTTTTGCTACTAGGAACGGGTAGGATGGGCCTAGCCTTACCTTTGTCATGTATCGTAACATGGGGGTAGTTGTGCAATAATGTCTGTAATGGACTCTGTCAGTCTGCTTAAGGATGTGAAGCCGATCACATGTTTCTATGGGGAGGGGGAAAGAACTTGGAAGGGGGGTATTATCTATATACAAATTATCTCTCTCAGAGATAGTGTGTGGTTGTACCACATCTGGGGGACAGAAGAGATGTATCTCTTCCATTAGCATGGCTATTGGACACCTATGTTTGTGGTCCAATGTTGCATTTACCTCAATATGGATGTGTTAACGTTTCCGACGCGCATCCTAGTAATTATAGCAATCGTATCGTTGGGATGTGATGGGCCCCCCTAGGGTCTACCTGAGCGCCTCTTTTGGGTTCACCTTGTGTTGTCATACAGTTGTGGGCTGGGGGTTATACTTGCTCTCTGCCTGGTGTATTGGTATAGCCTTATAACATATACATTTTAGTACATATGAAAATTCACAGCATTACAGGAAGGGAGCCACTCAAGGGAGAACAAAGCATTAAACCATTTAAATTAACCTCCTCCCCTACCACCCTCATTTGCCCCCGCTCCCAAACTGTGATCCCAGCTTGGTCCCCTCAAGTCTCTCCGTCTATATATTTTGTGAGCCCGGATTTCAGGCCCTCCATTACCTTGTGGGTTCAGTTGAGGCCCGCTACATAGCCAGTTCAGGGTATTGACTCAAGAGTTTGGGACAGGTATGCAATGGCGTCTGCACACCGTTCCTCAGACCGCCGGGCTTACAACTCAGCAGTTCAGAGTCTCGGGGTGAGTTGATCCAACTTCGACAGGGGGCAGGGGAAAAGGCCTTCCGGTTTGAGCTGAGGTCCAGACCGGGATCCCCCACATTGCTCCAGTGCTCTGCGTACGCCTCATTACAGGGACGGCGGGGGACACCGGTACAGCACTCCATCCCCACCCCTCAGGGTAAGGTCCCACAACTGAGAGTCACTGTTGGCGGCCCCGTGGGTTAGCCATCTGCAATATAGTGCTGTACAAGTGTAAGTCCCATGGTGACCCGTTCATCAGCCAGGGGGGAGAAGTAAAGGGAGTGTTACCAGTTCGAGGTTGGAACTAGGCCGGGGCCCCCGGCCCCTCCGCTGCTCTGCTTGTGCTTCATCACAGGGATGGCGGGCAACCCGGTCCAGCACCCCAACCCCACCCCTTCGGGAAATGTCCTGCGACTGTGAGTCACTGTTAGCAGCCCCGTGGGTATCTATCTACAATAGTGTTGTGCAGGTGTGGCAAATCCCAGGGTGACCCATTTATCATCTAGGGGGGAAAAGTAAAGAGAGTGTTACCAGTTTGAGCTTGGGTCCAGACCGGGGCCCCCGGCTCCTCCACTGCTCTGCTCGCGCTTCGTCACAGGGATGGAGTGAGGCCCCGGTCCGGCCCCCCAATCTCCTCATGGCCATCGTCCAGTTTCACGCAGCTGCAAGTTATTGTTTGTGGCCTGTAGGTTGTTTAGTGCATGGTCAGTGTGTATATAATGGCCTTCGTCCGCAGACCAGTATTCCGGCTGGTTTCAATGTTTTTCGTGAATCTTCTTCCAGTCTTGTGTGAGTGTACCTGCTAGGGTCGTCTCTCGTGCGGTTGGTTCCACTGGCATATCCCAGGCCTGCAGTTTCTTTACACCGTCCTCAGGGGTGTTTATAACCGTTGTGCCGCCGTCTTTCTGGATCACTAGCTTAGTGGGAAAGCCCCATCTGTACCGGACACCGTGCGATCTCAGCGTAGCAGTAATCGGGGCAAATTCTTTTCGCTTTTTTAGCGTGGCGGTCGACAAATCTGCAAAGATCTTGACGGTAGGATAATCAGTCGGCGGCTTAGCCCTCATTCTACTACTGCGGAGGATATGTTCCTTTATATGGAAATAGTGGGCGCGAAGTAGTATGTCTCTTGGCACTGTTTGGGGAAGGTGCCGGGGTTTCGGGATGCGATGCACCCTGTCAACTAGCAGCATATCCGTGGGTATCTCCGGCGCGTGTGCATGCAGCAGGTTTCTCACGTATGCTGGTAAGTCATCATTGGCAACATCCTCTGGAACTCCTCTCAGGCGTAGATTGTTCCGGCGGGAACGGTCTTCTAAGTCCGCCAGCTGGTCTTCCAATTTATTTATTTCTGTTGCCATGCGCTCCACTGTCGTAGCCAGATCGTTATGAGCAGTAGCGAATTCATTGCATTTGTCTTCCATGTGTGATGTCCTTTTGCCCAGCTCTTGTATGTCTTTGCGCATGGAGTCGGCTGTATGCTGCCATGTGGTGATTAGTTTGTTTGATAGAAGCTCCAGGGCCGCGTTGAGATCAGCTTTTGTTATTTGCGATGTGTTAGGTTGGTTTTCCAGTTCGTTATTAAGCATGCCGTCGTCCAATTCTGGATCCACATGTGCTTTTGAGGCCTGCGCCGCCATGGATGCAGATGTTTGTTTTTGGCCGAAAAAATTGAGCTTGTCCGGTTTTGCCGAGCTCCTCTTGCTTTTGTGGTGAGACATCGCCAGATTATAGTGGTGGATGGCGTTTTGGTAGTGAGGATTGCTTCAGATTAGGTGTCTCAGTGCCGGAGCAAAGGTTTCATGCGACCATCTTGCTCCGTGGTTAGCCACGCCCCCCCTGGTCTAGTTTTTTAAACACTTTCCTCAAAAATACATTTTCATGTTCATTAAGCGTGTACAGATTAACTAGGGTATACTGCATTTCATTTTTTGTACACACTACAATTAAGAATTGCCCATCTAGTCTGCAATTCGTTTGATAAAAGACTACATGTCTACTTATTAAAATGGACACTTCTCAGAACTTGGTAGTTGCTGCAGCATGCCATTGATGTTGATGATTTAAAGGCTTAATGGATAGAATTTTGTATTTGAGGAAGTGAGTTTCCTGCAGGTATATCACAACTTTCCTTCTGTGGCATCATCTGCCTTTTGTATGGGGTATTCAACCCTTTGACATTATGAGAGTATATTTTCATGTGGTAAATGTGTGAACTGTGAGGGGGTGCTTTGTATACTGGCTGTATTCCCATAACTGTGTTACCTGATTTCCTGATACATAGCATCCCATGGTCGCCATGATGGAGTCACCCATATATGTTTTTGTAGCTCTTGTCTTAGTACCCTGAAAGCTTTAAAATTACAATTGAAAATGAGTGTAAGAGGGTTGTTTGGGATGGCCCAAAACAAACATTTTTATAATTGCAAACAAATAACAAATATAATGTAGAAAACATAACAATCCTTGGTAAAGTACCCTAAATGGTATTTAAGGGTTGAAAACTGAAAAAAAGGCACACCAACTTAATACCCTTTTTGTAGTATGGGGCTGTCAATCCACTGAGGTTGCCATGGAGGTTAGTATTTGCTTAATGTGTTCCAGCCTCGCTGTTTTGCAGCATGGAACAATTGTGACGCGATCAGAGTTCATGGATCGCGGTTCTTCTCCTGTTTCCGCGCATGTACATGTTTGGGCGACCACGACCTTTGAATATCTCTCTTGGAGCAGCGAGGGAGCGGAGGTTAGTTATGACACAAAAAATGTTTTATAAACAGGTGTGAGCTATTCCTTTGTTATTTCTTCCTCAATTAAAAGGTAATATATGTAGAATTGATTCCAGGTGTGGCATTTGCATTTGGAAGCTGTTGCTCCCACAACATCTGGTCAAGGGAGCTCTCAATGCAATGCAACATATACCAGAATGATAGGAATAAATATAGAGAAGGTTTGGAAAGGCTCATGATCTGAAGCATACCGCATTAGCTGTAAAACAGAGTTGAGGCATTGTGATGGCATGGGCTTGCATGACTTCCAGTGGGACTAGGTCACTAGTGTTTATTAATGATGTGACAGAAGACAGAAGCAGCCAAATTAATTCTGAAGTGTATAGGTGTCAGGACGAACCAGTGGCTCAACAAACAGAACTAAGTCAAACACAGACAAATAACAAACAGTTACAATATATTATCGGGCATTAGAATGGCCGGATTTAATGTATGAGAATAACCAGTAATGAACTGAGCCCAGGAATACAGAAAGGAACAAATACGGTAAGAACAAAGCCAAAGGATACCAGCAATATGTTAAGTCAAGCCAAGACAATATCAATAACCAAGTAAATAGGAACGTGCTCTTGGATAACCAACACAGGATGGACACCACAACAGGGCTCTGTACAGCTGCAAGTTTGGGTATAATTAACCCTGTAAAACTGCTTTTTGCTAAATTGGGTCCCATGACCCCAGAACATGTGTGCACAGCGAAAAAGTAATGCCGCACACACGTTTACGTCACTAGTGACGTCATTGTGGGTGGTGCTACTATATAGCGTACTTCCTAATGCTGGACCCGGCCGCTGTCATAGGAGCTGTGCAAAGGGAGAGGCGCTGGAGGCAAGGTGAGTAACCTCTCCCTCCTTTAGTGTCACCGCACCGATCAGATGCAGTCACATTGTGATGCAGATTGGGCACCGTGACAGCGCGACTGCACTGATAAGGTGGGTCACACTGAGGTGCTGATCAATCACCGTGATAATAGGGATATTATATCTGTTCAGATTTAGCCAAATTCAGCAAAGTGGATTGTAAGATGCTTCACATTATAGATGGACAATGACCCAAAACATACTCTGAAAGCAATCCAATACTTTAAGGTAGAGTGGAAAATTGTGCAATTGCCAAGTCAATCACCTGATCTCAACCTGAAGGAGCATGCATTTCAGGCTGAGAGACTCACGAACAAACAGCAACTGAAAATAGCTGCAACAAAGGCCTGGAAAAGCATCACAAAGGAGAAAACCCAGCATTTGGTGATGCATTCCAAAGCATTTATTGCCTGCGAAGGAGTCCCAACAAAATATTAGAAAATTAACATTTTATCTATGATTGTGTTAATTTGTCCAATTTGTCCCTTAAGTAAGGGAACTGTTTATGAAAATGGATGCATGTCCTGAACATTTCATGCAATATTTTTGTATAACCCATTGAATTAAAGCTGAACTTTGCACTTTATTTATTTATATCAGTTTATTTTTTTATTTTTTTTTATTGTAGATTTTTATTGACAATTTTTTGACAATTTACAAAAAAGTCGACAAACAATCACAGACACAATATATGTTCGATTAATGTAAGTGAAACATCATCATATATAACATCATCATGTACAAAAAAATTATATCAAGTAAATTAGACATAATGAACATACAAAAATAAACAATAACAAACCAAAATAACCCTTCATCTATACAGTGCAGGAGAAATTTCTTAAGATATATTACAGCATTTAATTGCAAAGCTTTTACCGTATAACACTATGATGAACACCCATTTCCTACCATTTCAGTCACTAGAGATATTTTACCACTAACTAAAACACAAATGGTTAATACCAATTTAAGTGTAAAAGGGCCGAGGCCAGATTTTTATAAATTTTATTAAGTGACACTGTGTAAATTATGTTGAATGCCCACACCCATAGCAGTCTAACAATGGGGCAAGACCACCATATATGATTGTAAGTACCCGTGTAGGAACCACATCTCCAACAAGTGGAGTCGTACATTTTTGCCAATCTTACCACCTGTGTGATACCTTGAAATGGCATTCGGTCAGATTTAGACAGTGTATATATTTGTTTACATAAGTTAATGAAGTGAACCATTGTTTTGGTGAGATCCCCAAATTTTGTTCCTGCCTCCAAGTATTGATTATTTTATGGGGGGTGGCATTCAAAGCGTCAACAAAGAATTTGCTACGGAAATAACCTTAGTAACAGGTTGATTGCAAAAAATAATTTCTAATTTCTTTGCCATTGGAAAATAAGTTTGAATTACGTTTTTATGTATGTAATGTTTGATTTGGAGATAAGTGAATATTTCTCTTGACGGAATATGTAGGTTATCAACTATTCGTTGGTAGGGCAAAATGCTATCTCCTTGCATAATGTCCAAAATTGTTAATGAATCACTATTTTCCCAGTGTCTTAACGAAAAGTCTTCTATGATAAATTCTAATATATCAAGTTTACAAGTTCTAGGAATGAGTAGTGCAAAACCCAATATTTTCTTAATTTCTGCCCATGCCTCTAGAGTCTGAGCCAGCGCGGATAGATGATTAAAGGGAGGGTTAATTGAAATATTTCTGTTATCCGTCCACATAGAGTATTGAAGTCCAGGGGCATGATAAACCATGGTTCAGAGGCCAACTGAGGGTCTTGTGGGGAATATACATGTTTAATAATATTAGCAAAATACAGATAAGTAATGCTTGGAAAACTAAGGCCACCCTGGGACAACTTTTTAAATAGAATTTTCTGACTGATTCTGGGTTTTTTGTTTTTCCAAATGAACTTGGTAAAACTTGATTGAATCATTGCTAACCATGGCTTAGACATTTTTAATGGGACCATAGAAAATAAATATAACCACTTAGGTAAAATATAAGAATTTATAATGTTGATTCTTCCTGTCCACGAGGTTTCCACATTTTTCAATTTTTTTTAACTTAAGATTCATTTTTTTCAATAAAATTTTGCACTTTAATTGAATTTCTGTTGTTTCATTTGAAATCCATTGTGGTGGCATACAGAACCAAAATTATGAAAATGTTGTCAGTGTCCAAATATTTATGTACCTAACTGTATCTGTCTGATTCTTGGACTGCCTCTGCAACATGACACCAGTGTTCCACAGCTCTTTTTTTTTTTGGGGTGGGGCGGGGGTTCTTAGTTTAAATTCTGAAGGGCCTCTACTAAAGGTGCCTCACATGTACATGCAGATCGGCTTTCAGTCACTCTCCCTTCTTTATGTCTTAATACAGTAGCTAGTCTATCAAGATAAAATATTAGTGTCTCCTATATATAAATATTTGGACACACTTGACAATGTAATAGGTATATTCTCTATGTAAAATAAAACATTAAGGACTAGATCATGAACCCTAGTGAAATAGTCCATGGCAAAATGGTATAAAAAAAATAGACTACAGGAAAATATAATATCAGTTACTGTTCTATTGTCTTGATAGGCAATAAACAGATGCATTTCCTATAAAACGCATCAAATCTATCTCTATTGCACTGTTCTCTGCAACACTAAAATTAATAATTTGACTAGCAATAATGCTCTAGTGAGATCTTATTCCTGCTCTCAGTAGATATTGCATTTCCAAAATGGCTTTTTTGAGACCCTTGAAACTGCAACTGATTTAGTAAATAGCAAATAGCATTGCAGGTCCTATGATTTCATATGTTGGTTCATGCTCCAAACAGAAGTCTTTATTTACTGGTTTTAAGTAGCAATTTTAAAGCAAAGTTGCAGCAACATCAAAAAAATGTATCTTGCTCTAATAAATGGAGTCCTTTGAGTCTGTCATTTTCAAAAATGTGTGAACGGAAAATATCAGCTTCAAGTAGCTATATGCATTTATATATTGTGCCTTCAAAAGCTCCATGAAACCTAGAGATTAAGCAATATACTTGAAGTATAGCCGATGACAATATCTCTAGAATCAATGTATAGTAGTTATTTTACCATCTGAAAAGAGCTCAGTACCTCAGAACAAGTAGTATGCTATTAGGTAGACTACGTAAAATAACTTTATGTAAAACATATGTTGCCCTGTAACTTGTTAATTGGTCAGTAAGAAGCATCTTTCTCACAGTGAAGAACTATTAATCAGTTACGGAGCTCACTACTCGGCACCTTCTTTATTGTCATGAAAAAAACAAGAAAGTAGTTCTCATATTGATGATATCATATTAACCTATACTTAATGCAAATTGATTTGCAGATGCAACACATGAAATTATTTTGCTAAATAATTTTAAAAAAAAATTACACAAGAAAGGGCTAGCTCTTATAAACGCAATACCATAAGAAGCTAATGCATATATAAAAAATAAAATATTGGGGCGTGGCTTGGCGGCGAATTGGGAGCAGACGCGTTCTTGGAGAGCTCTCCCATTCCATGGAACCTACAGCGTGTAATACAGCTGTAATACAGACCCAAACATTACTCACAGATAGGTGAAAACTCAGCGAACCTTATGGTGACCAAATCCTGCAAACAAATTTAAGCAAAAAAGATCCACTGTCACCTTACCCCGTTGCAAGCACCCGGCACAGAAATCCAAGATGGCTCCGATAGGCCTCAATTTCCAACTTCATGCTCAGCAGTGGGAGACAGCCAGCATAGCTTCACTAACTATGCACACCCTGCGACAGATGCCACTATTCGCAGCATGCTGCCAGAATTTACATCATCAATACAATCAGATCTCCTTAAAATCACTTCAGACATCAGAGCTGATATCCAATCTATTGGATAGAGAACAGCACACTTAGAGGAGCGGACAGAGGAAATTATTGATGCACACAATTCCTTGGCAGATGCCCACTACACATTGCAGAAAAAAACTGCAGCTCTTGGAAGAGAAGGTTGCAGACCATGAAGACCGTGACAGGCTGAACAATGTTCGAATACGCGGGGTCCCAGAGACTATCAAACTGCAGGAACTAACACAATTTGTGCAAGAACTGTTTAAAGCACTTATTCTCACACTGGAGGAGCCGGATCTACTCCTAGACCATACTCACAGGCTGCCTAGGCCTAAGCATTTGCCGCCTACAGCATCTAGGGAAGTGATCACAAAAGTGCATTACTTTACAGTAAAGGACCTAATTATGCAGGCCTCCAGAGCCAATGCACCACTACCAGAGAAGTTTAGCTAAATCAACCTCTTCACAGATCTCTACTCTGCAACCATGTTCAAAAGGTGCACATTTGCTCCCATCACAGTGGCCCTGTGAGCGGCGAACATCCCGTACAAATGGGGGTTCCCTGCGAAACTGCTAGCAAAACTGCTAGCAAGTAACGGAGTTGAGTTTTCTCACCAGAGGATGACAAGCGGCTGTTTCGGGAATGGAACGTCCCGGTGTCCTCAGAAGAAACAACGACACCACCATCGAACAAGTCACCCAATAATCTAACTAAAGACTGGTCGAGCAACTCGAGGAGTTCCCCAACCGGTCTGGCCATGCTACCACTGAGGTTTCGTGTACTGGGTTTTGGTCACAATCAAAGACCAATGTTACATTATTTAAAGCTGCCTTCACCCACACATGTGATTCACAGCTTTAAACCACGCACGGTTGAAATGTTCTGGTTATGTCTATGTTCCCTTATAAACATAGAAACATAGAAACATAGAATGTGACGGCAGATAAGAACCATTCGGCCCATCTAGTCTGCCCAGTTTTCTAAATACTTTCATTAGTCCCTGGCCTTATCTTATAGTTAGGATAGCCTTATGCCTATCCCACGCATGCTTAAATTCCTTTACTGTGTTAACCTCTACCACTTCAGCTGGAAGGCTATTCCATGCATCCACTACCCTCTCAGTAAAGTAATACTTCCTGATATTATTTTTAAACCTTTGTCCCTCTAATTTAAGACTATGTCCTCTTGTTGTGGTAGTTTTTCTTCTTTTAAATATAGTCTCCTCCTTTACTGTGTTGATTCCCTTTATGTATTTAAATGTTTATATCATATCCCCCCTGTCTCGTCTTTCCTCCAAGCTATACATGTTAAGATCCTTTAACCTTTCCTGGTAAGTTTTATCCTGCAATCCATGAACCAGTTTAGTAGCCCTTCTTTGAACTCTCTCTAAGGTATCAATATCCTTCTGAAGATAGGGTCTCCAGTACTGTGTACAGTACTCCAAGTGAGGTCTCACCAGTGTTCTGTACAATGGCATGAGCACTTCCCTCTTTCTACTGCTAATACCTCTCCCTATACAACCAAGCATTCTGCTAGCATTTCCTGCTGCTCTATTACATTGTCTGCCTACCTTTAAGTCATCAGAAATAATCACCCCTAAATCCCTTTCCTCAGATGTTGAGGTTAGGACTCTATCAAATATTCTGTACTCTGCCCTTGGGTTTTTACGTCCAAGATGCATTATCTTACGTCCAAGATGCATTATGCAAGTAAACGCACGTGTAATAAATGACTAATTTATCCTTTTTCTTAACTGAGGTCCCTTTCCTTCATTTTCATCTGTAAATACCGAACAAAAATATTAATTGAGGCAGTCAACTAGACCTTTATCCTCATCTACATACCTTCCTTCTTTTGTTTTTAATCTAACTAATCCTTGTTTTACTTTTCTTTTCTCATTTATGTATCTAAAAAAAGTTTTGTCCCCCTTTTTTACTGACTGTGCTATTTTCTCTTCTGTGTGTGATTTGGAAGCTCTTATAACTTGCTTAGCCTCTTAAGGCCTTTTATAAGGGATAAAAGTGTATCCTTTTGGTACTGATACTGACTCCCAATAGTACAACACCACCCCCCCCCCCCCCTCCCATGGCCTTTTAGCAATTTAACTTCCATTAAGCTTACGATTTATGCCATTCTCCTATGGCAAATGGTATTTTGCACATAGTTACTCGTTTCCTTCGCTGTCCCACAGATCTGAAGATAAAATTGTTCCCCAAACCAGAAATATTATTCATTAAAATCCACTTACCTTCGATAATAAACTCAATTTGATTCTCTAAAAACTTCTGTGGCTTCTTATAAGGGTAAAAGTGTATTCTTTTGGGTAGTGATACTGACTCCCCATAGTACAACTCCACCCCCCATGGCCTTTCAGCCATTTAACTTCCGTTAATCTTACGATTTATGCCATTCTCCTATGGCAAACGGTATTTTATACATAGTTAATCGGTATTTACTTTGCTTCTTATGTTTATGTACCAGACACCTAATGTACTGTCACTTTATATGCAAGGAAAAAGGTACTGTCGCCCTGCAAGGAAAATATCAAAATTGCACAAGTCAGGGTAACACAGTCTTATACCGTGAGTATGTCCTATACCATCACAATACAGGGTACCCCCCCCTTACACAATGGTATTGAATATTTTTTCCCTTAATGCTAAGGATTTATACTTGCCTAACAAGTGTAGAATGGCACTACAGGAAGCAAAACGTAATGCAGCCCATGTGGCCTTCTTCTAGGAGACATACTTCAAATGGGGATGCAAACCAGACCAAACCCCTGGTTCCCCACTGACTCTCACCCTAATCAGCCAAGATTGAACTTTTTCCCTAACCGTAAAATAGGGGACAAAAAGGATTGGTACCTCATAATACAATGTTTACTTAATAACAACCCATATACACTGGTTAATGTTTATGGTCTGAATGATAATCAATGCTCTTTTGTGACTAAACTGTTTGCAATGATCTCGCTGTATTTGTATGGGGAGGTAATCATTGGAGGCGATCCTATCCTCCACCACCAGCAAACACAACTCAGCCCCAGCTATCAAAATTTGCCAAGTCCTTACGACCCACAATTTTGTGGACCCTTAGAGAATAGCCCACCCTACTAAACGAGACTACACCTGCCACACGGCAGCAAATAATTGTTACTCGAGAATTAACAGATTTCACTACCTAAAATATCACACTCTGCGATTGGCCTTATATCATGGTCAGACCACGGTCACATAACACTGTCCCTAAAAGAACAACTCCCCAATAAAGGGAAAGGGTCCTGGAGACTGAATGAACTCCTGCTGTCCGACCCTTCTATTACTATGCAAATCTCCGCAGGCTTAACTCAATACTTCCAAGAAAACAAATACCGTGAGTCTCCCCTTGACCAAATATGGCTTGCTCACAAAGGCTTTATACAGGGCTGTTTTATGAAACATGCCAGCTATGCTAAAAAACTCCACCAAGAGAAATACACCTCCCTAATCACAGAAATCACAGCCCTTACACATACTAACAAACATGTCCCCTCTCCGGCTATCCATATGAAACTTCTCAGTTTAAAAGCACAACTTAGAGAAATGGAGCTGTCCAGAACTACGTTCTTACTTAGAAGATTCAAACACGATTTTTTCCCTATGGGAAATAGAGCGGGAGCCAAACTAGCCTTCCAATTAAAACAGAAAACCGTCGCCTCCAGCATTGCCTTCCTGGAAAAGCCAGCAGGACAAAAACATTTAGACCCGCAAGCTATTGTAAATGAGTTTGCAGACTACTATAGCAAACTGTACAATTTAGACGATGACCCACAAACCCCTTTTACCATACCTTACGATATAGATAATTTTTTGGCAGATCTGAACCTTCCCAAATTGACGAGAGAAGACCAAGACCTGTTGATGCAACTTTTTTCAGAGGTTGAGATTGCTGGGCAGATTGCCCAACTACCGGCACATAAAGCCCCTGGGGCCAAATAAATAAATAAATATTACCAAACATTCTCTCACATCCTGTCTCCCCACTTACAAAATCTATACAATCACTGCACCTCCACTGGCTCTTTACTGTAGGAAATGTTGCTAGCCCATATCTCAACCCTGCCAAAACCAGGAAAATCTTGCTCTAATAAATGTTGAAAATGTGTGAATAGAAAATATAAGCTTTAAGTAGCTATATGCATTTATATATTTGGCCTTCAAAAGTTCCATGAAACCTAGAGATTAAGCGATATACTTTAACTATAGCTGATGACAATGTCTCTAGCATCAATGCATAGTGGTTATTTTACCATCTGAAAAGAGCAAACATTTCTGGCCAATATCCCTACTGAATGGGGATGCAAAGATCTATACTAAACTTATGAGCAATAGGCTGACACTTCTATTGAGCAAATTAGTACATAACGACCAATCAGGCTTTATAAAGGGACTCCAAGGTTCTGATACCAGGAAAGTGCTTAACATTCTGCCAAACATGGAGAAGCAGGGTGTCGGGGGCCTTTTCCTTGCACTAGATGCGGAAAAGGATCTTCTGGCCAAATGGAGGTCTCATAAGATCTCCTGGCTGGGGAGGGTTAACGCAGATAAGATGATGATTCTGCCACGTGTCTTATATGTATATAAAATGTTACCTATCTCTGTTCCGCAAACCTACTGCAAGTCGCTGCAAATCGTATGTAGCTCCTTTGTGTTGAATAGAGGAAAACCTAGAGTACCATTGCATATTTTTTCAAAAGTTTCCACATAATGGAGGTGCAGGACTGACCAACCTTTGGCTGTATCACAAAGCGGCTGTGCTGTCAACCGGGATCCTCTTGCACTCCTTCCCTGGTGTGTTTCAATGAGTGGACATGGAAAAAGCACAGCTCTAAGATTGAGAGCTCTTAGCTTACATGTGGACCACTACCTCATTAAAGCGGTCTACTGTCAGGGTACCTGTTGTCTCTACCTCTGTGGAGGTGAGACACTTGGACATTCTTCCTCGCAAAAGGGTTGAATCACTCGTTCCTCGCGGTTCCCTCGGTCGTTTACACGCCGGCCGCGAGGGATCCACTTCCTTTTATGACGCGGCGTTCAGTAGCTGACGTCATGACGACAACCCAACCCGATCTGTCAATCAAGCCCCAAGCACGAATGAGGATTCGTCGGGGGCGTGATTACCTGTTTGGAACCAGGGTATAAAATAGGGCTTTCTACATTTGTTCATTGCCCTGTCGTGGTTCTAGCTTGTCTAGTCACTCAGTGCTCTTGTATTCTGTTAGTTTCTTTGGTTTTGACCCGGCTTGTCTGTTCTACCTCGTTTACCTCTATTACCCTTTGACTCGGCTTGTCTCTCGCTTACCTGCTCTCTCGTTCCCTCGACCTCGGCTTGTCTCTAGACCATTCTTTACTTACTACTTACGTTAGTCCGGCCATTCTAAGGTCCGGTATACGTACCCTGTACCTGTTTGTACTCTGCGTGTTGGATCCCTGTCCCGATCCTGACATTACGACAGGGCCAATGGATCCTGCAGGTACAAACACTCAGGTTGGTTCTTCCGATTCTAGATTTGATGCCATGGATCACAGAATGGACCAGATGGCTCTAGCGCTGCAAGCTTTATTATCTCGATCTAGTAATCGACCGGAAGAGATGCGAGCCACGTCCATCTCTCCTGTAAGTTCAGGTCTAGAAGTAGCCACTGTAGGTGCTTCTTCCCGTATTTCACCTCCTGTACGTTATGGTGGTTCTCCGGAGACGTGCCGTGGTTTCTTAAACCAAATTGGTATTCATTTTGAATTACAACCTCGCTCTTACCCTACAGATAGGGCAAAGGTTGGATTCATTATCACACTCCTCATTGATAAGGCTCTGAGATGGGCCAATCCTCTGTGGGAGAATGAGAATCCGCTAGTCTATAATTATAATGCCTTTGTCGCTGCTTTTAGAAGAACTTTTGACCCTCCAGGTAGAAAGGTCAATGCAGCTAGATTACTATTGCGCCTTAGACAAGATAACCAAACCCTTGTGGATTATGCTCTAGAGTTCAGGTCTTTGGCGGCAGAAGTTAAGTGGAATGAACAGGCCTATATAGACGTATTTGTAAATCTGATGTAATTCTAGACGAGGTGGCTACTAGAGAGCTTCCTGAAAATTTGGAGGATTTAATTTCTTTTATTTCTCGTATTGACGAACGTTTAAGAGAAAGACAGAACACTCGAGATAATATTCGTAGACCTTCCTTTAAACTAGCTCCTTTATTTCAAAGTCCTCAAACCACTATCCCAGTTTTTTCTGAACCTATGCAGATAGGCAATACTCGCCTCTCAGAAGAAGAGAGACAGTACAGGAGAAAGGAGGGGTTGTGTACGTATTGTGGAGTAAGAGGGCACCTTCGCCTAAATTGTCCTAATCGTCCGGGAAACGCTCGCACCTAAGTTTCTCTAGAGGACAGGCCTTGGGTGTTTCTATTTTGTCCTCTATACACAATTATAAAGATCACAGGCTTCTGCTACCTGTTTCTTTAGCATGGGAGAAGGGAGTAATAAAGACTATGGCATTGATAGACTCCGGAGCTGCTGAGAGCTTTATTGACCAAGTTTTTGTTTCTAAACACTCTATCCCATCTCAGCTAAGAGACACCCCCTTGGCCGTTGAGGCCATAGATGGTAGACCATTATCTGAACCTGTGATTTCTCATGAGACTATACCTGTTATTTTGACTGTTGGTATCTTACACGAGGAGGGTATATCCCTTATGCTTATCTCGTCCCCTTCTGTTCCTATAGTTCTGGGGTATCCATGGTTAAAGAAACATAACCCTATTATTGATTGGGAGCTAGGGGAGATAACTTCATGGGGTCAGGGTTGCCAGGACAGGTGTTTACAGAGAGTCTCACCACTTTGCGTAGGTAATACACCGGTTAACTCCACCCAGTCTACAGACTTACAAATACCGTCCCGGTATATAGATTTAAAGGCAGTCTTTGACAAGAAGAATGCTGATACTTTACCTCCACACAGGTCCTTTGATTGCAAGATTAATCTCCTACCTGGTACTATGCCTCCGAGGGGCAATGTATATCCTTTATCCACTAAGGAGAACTTAGTCTTAGAGGAGTATATCCGTGAGAATCTAGACAAGGGATTCATTAGGAGATCATCCTCGCCTGCCGGGGCCGTTTTTTTTTTGTGAATAAGAAGGATGGTACGTTAAGGCCTTGCATTGATTACCGAGGTTTGAATAAAATAACTATCAGAAATGCTTACCCAATCCCTTTGATTACTGAGCTCTTTGATCGTTTAAAGGGTTCCAAGATTTTCACCAAGTTAGATCTCAGAGGGGCGTATAACTTGGTGAGAATTCAGCAGGGAGACGAGTGGAAAACAGCGTTCAATACTCGATATGGGCACTATGAGTACACGGTAATGCCTTTTGGGCTCTGTAATGCACCGGCAGTATTTCAGGATCTGATCAATGAAGTTCTTAGGGAATTTCAACAGGATTGTGTTATTGTATATTTGGATGATATACTAATACACTCTAGAGAAATTGAGACCCACCACAGACAAGTCAGAAGGGTATTGCGCAAACTCCTACAACATGGGTTGTACTGCAAATTGGAGAAATGTAGTTTTGACCAATCTCAGATAAACTTTCTTGGTTACGTGATTTCTGGGGAAGGCTTTAAAATGGATCCGGATAAACTCCAGTCTATTTTAGATTGGCCATTACCCAGGGGTCTCAAGGCCATTCAGAGGTTTATTGGATTCTCCAATTATTATAGGCGCTTCATTAAAGGATACTCTTCCATTATTGCTCCTATTACCAATATGACCAGACAGGGGGCTGACACTAAGACTTGGTCTACTGAAGCTCTCGTTGCCTTCAAGACACTTAAGGAACTTTTTGCTTCTGCACCAATTTTAGTTCACCCCGATACAACTTTACCTTTCCTACTCGAGGTAGACGCCTCAGAGACAGGTATAGGTGCCATCTTGTCTCAAAGGTTAGGCGTGGATAAACCATTACAATCATGTGTTTTTTTTTCCAAGAAACTATCTGGGACTGAAAGCAGATATGATATTGGTGACAGGGAACTACTAGCTGTTATCATGGCTTTAAAGGAGTGGAGACATTTATTGGAGGGGACCTTGCATCCTGTTACTATTCTGACGGATCGCAAGAACTTGTCTTATATTGGGGAGGCCAAGCGCTTATCCGCCAGACAAGCTCGTTGGTCCTTGTTCCTCACCCATTTCAATTACGTGCTCACTTATAGACCTGATTCTAAGAACTCTAAGGCCGATGCTTTGTCTCGCCAACATGAACCTTCTACTATATCTGAGACGGTTTTGTCTTCTATAGTTCCCAAGTGCAATATTATCGCCAACACTAGCCTCAGGATTCATTCTCCGTTGCTTGCCGAGATTATGAAGCTACAA
Organism: Pelobates fuscus; assembly: GCF_036172605.1. Classification (NCBI taxonomy): domain Eukaryota; kingdom Metazoa; phylum Chordata; class Amphibia; order Anura; family Pelobatidae; genus Pelobates; species Pelobates fuscus. The sequence goes on along the minus strand of NC_086320.1, from coordinate 182,469,400 downwards.
CATCTGGCTCCTAGACAGAGTCCTGAGTCACAATATTTTGTTCCTGCTGAACTCCAACTAGAACTGCTACAATGCTTTCACAATAGTAAGGTGGCTGGGCATCCTGGCATTCGTAAGACATGCTCCTTAATAGCCAAAGATTTCTGGTGGCCCTCCTTACGTAAAGATATTAGGGATTTCGTCGAAGCATGTGAGGTCTGTATGAAGACTAAACGACCTCAGACGCTCCCTTGGGGGCTTTTGCATCCCTTGGAAATTCCCGAGAAACCATGGACCTGTTTGGCTATGGACTTCATTGTCGATTTACCTGTTTCTAAAAAACAGACTGTGATCCTCACGGTGGTTGACAGGTTTACTAAGATGGCTCATTTCGTGCCCTTACCTAAACTTCCATCTTCTCCTGAATTGGCTGAGATATTCGCTAAAGAGATATTTCGTTTACATGGGATACCTTCCGAAATTGTTTCTGATAGAGGTTCCCAATTTGTTTCCCGTTTTTGGAAGTCATTCTGCTCTCAAATGGGTATCAAATTGAATTTCTCTTCTGCCTATCATCCCCAGTCTAATGGAGCTGCTGAACGCACTAATCAAAAGATCGAACAATATTTGCGTTGTTTCGTTTCCGAACACCAGGACGATTGGGTTGGTCTGATTCCTTGGGCAGAGTTCGCACACAACAATCTCGTTTGTGATTCTACTCGTTCTAGCCCCTTTTTCATGAATTATGGCTTTCATCCCTCCATTCTTCCCTCGGTTTCCCCTTCCCAAGGAGTACCGTCGGTTGATGTTCATGTTGCCAATTTGAGGAAGTTGTGGGATCAGACTCGACAAATTCTTCTGCATAATTCCATGTTGTTCAAGAAACACGCTGATAAACATAGAAGGGCGGCTCCAGTCTTTGTCCCAGGGGACAGGGTATGGTTGAGTACCAAAAACATTCACTTGAAGGTTCCTTCTATGAAATTCGCTCCTCGTTACATTGGACCTTACAAGGTCCTGACTCGAATTAACCCAGTTGCGTATCGTCTGGCTCTTCCATCTGCCTTACGCATTCCTAACTCCTTTCATGTTTCCTTGTTAAAACCCCTAATATGTAACAAGTTTTCCTCCACTGCATCCTCTCCTCGCTCTGTTCTGGTTGAGGGACAAGAGGAGTATGAAATCAATTCCATCATCGATTCTCGTATCTCCCGGGGGAAGTTACAATATCTGGTTGATTGGAAGGGATATGGTCCTGAGGAGAGGTCTTGGATACCTCAGGAGGATGTGCATGCGCCTCGCCTCCGCAGGGCTTTTCACCCCCGTTTTCCATCTCGTCCCGGTTCCTTCCGCCCGGTGGGCGTTTCTGAGGGGAGGGGGTACTGTCAGGGTACCTGTTGTCTCTACCTCTGTGGAGGTGAGACACTTGGACGTTCTTCCTCGCAAAAGGGTTGAATCACTCGTTCCTCGCAGTTCCCTCAGTCGTTTACACGCCGGCCGCGAGGGATCCACTTCCTTTTATGACGCGGCGTTCAGTAGCCGACGTCATGACGACAACCCAACCCGATCTGTCAATCAAGCCCCAAGCACGAATGAGGATTCGTCGGGGGCGTGATTACCTGTTTGGAACCAGGGTATAAAATAGGGCTTTCTACATTTGTTCATTGCCCTGTCGTGGTTCTAGCTTGTCTAGTCACTCAGTGCTCTTGTATTCTGTTAGTTTCTTTGGTTTTGACCCGGCTTGTCTGTTCTACCTCGTTTACCTCTATTACCCTTTGACTCGGCTTGTCTCTCGCTTACCTGCTCTCTCGTTCCCTCGACCTCGGCTTGTCTCTAGACCATTCTTTACTTACTACTTACGTTAGTCCGGCCATTCTAAGGTCCGGTATACGTACCCTGTACCTGTTTGTACTCTGCGTGTTGGATCCCTGTCCCGATCCTGACATCTACACACCTTACCCTCACATGCTGGACCGAACTTTACTCAGCTATGAGTTACAAAGACCGATTCAAACCCAAATTCCCCCTGATCGGTGGTTTAATCCATCTCACCAGGCATTTTGTAAAAACATTGGTTAGAGGTGGGTGTCACTAACTTAGCCTAACTATGGGAGCATCAAACAGTAAAACCCTTCCCCACACTACAGACAGAATGGCATGTACCCAACCAAGCTCTATTTTCATACATACAGCTCAAAGGCATACTTGCCTCACATGCTGGTCCCGAATGGGGTGCAAGAACAGCCAGTCCCCCATCCCCACAACTGATAGTAGAGATATTCTGGTCAGGACCCAACAAACCCAAGGCTCTCGCTGTGCTATAGATGGATGGATGGACTTCACACAAGCCAGACTTGTGCTGTGTCGGTCCCAGTGTGAAACTGACTGTGCCATAACCCTAGATGATGAAGTTTGGCTGAAAGCCCTCAATAGCCTCTCAAAAATGACAAAATGTTATTCCCACAAAGTGGCCCACAGAAAAGGTGGTACATGACTTTCCACAAATTGCATAAGATATTTCCAATGACCTCCTCCACCTGCTGAAGATGTGCCTCAGAGGAGGGTACTTTCCTTCATGTGTGGTGGTCATGCAGCGGAATTCACCCACTGTGGAACGATGTTTCCACTATTTTAACCTCACTGGGAGTGATAAACTTCCCCATGGCCTCTACATGCCTACTCCTACTGTTTCCCACTGATCTGGACCACAGGTATAGACAAATGATTGCATTGACCATTAGCGGCTCGCAACCTTATAGCACTCACCTGGAAATCCACTGTCTGCCCCTCACCGCCCCCCCCCCCCCCCCGCCTCCCAAATCAAAGACAAAATCAAACAGTTTTACATCTATGAACGCGTGTCAAAAAATGATAGCAAGAAAGCGCAGCTGTTCCAGTCTGCTTGGGATGCATGGGAACAGCAATACAAACAAAACTGACACCCCTTCATACAACTACCACCAAGTCACTTAACATCAACGTGGACTTGGTATATGGAGACTGAGATCCCGACTATGACATGTAAACCGTGCAAGGCTTACCCTACTCACTAACATACGCCTTGAAATTAGTGCTCACCAGGGATGGTACATTTGCTCTACCTTCGGTATTACTTCACAGGTGTTCTGTACATTACCATTTTCTTTACTTTTCTTTATGTTGTAGTATTGAAAAACATGGAAGGTATACAATAATGCTTAGATCTTCATATCTGTACAATGTACACTGCCTCTTCTGTTACCGTATCCTGTTACTGTACACTTTAGTATTATTACTAAGTTCACGCTTGTGGCCCTATACGGCCAGTTACTACATTTATTTATTTTTTATAAAATATATTACCAGGAAAGATACACTGAGATTTCTCTCGTTTTCAAGCATGTCCTGGGTTATGTCGCACATTATGTATGTTGTTTGAATATACACAGGGATATCTACCTGTAACTATGCCACGGATATTTAAAATGTTGAAACTCAAATAAAATACAAATATTAAAATAAAAAAATACAAATAAATATTAAATATTGATGATGAAAACGTACAGAGAATGACAGTGTTTGAGTGCAAAAAATATCTATCATCATACATTAAATTATTAGGGAAAAAGGTAAATACAGATAAACTGTGCATTGTTGACTTTGGCAAACAGTGAACTTATAAAAAATGGCATTGTGACTCATAAAATGACCTCATTTTAACACCATTTTTTAGTTTATTGGCAGCATAATTTCCACAAGGAAGTTGTGAATTTCTAGGTTAAAAGGCAAAGCTCTAAAGGACTTTGGTAGTTTTTTGTGAGCATTGATTTACTGAACAAGGTTTGTAAGTAACAAAGCTCAACTTTCTGCCAGGGATGTATCCTCGTATTATAAAGCAAGAATTCATCCTAGCTTATCTCTCAGTGCCCCAAGTATACCACATGTTTATTTAAAGCCTATCCAGCGGCCTTTTTCAATATGTTTTTAAAAAGCTTTTGACTCAAATTACTCATCTGCTTTGTTCAGCTTTGTATCAGTAATCTGAATACTTGAAGGCAAGAAATCCATATTTAACTCTGAGGGTACAGCTTTTCTAAGCCTTTTATGTCATTCTACATGTACATTTGCTGTATACAAGACCTCACTTTTATTAAACATCTCTAAGTCACTGTTTATGAAGTGCATGCTACATGCTTCTTATATATTCTTTAGCACTCATCATATTAAAAGCATATTAACCATTTCAAATCTTCAAAAGCATAATGATTTTAATCTGTAGGAGGATATTTAATGCTATACCTTGGAATGATGTATTTAATTGTATTAAGTGATGTAAAGCTAAAGTCCACCTGTCATAAAAAAAGAAAGGGTCATACTTTGCAAATAACAGAGTTTGCTGTGCAAGATGTCAAATGTATGGATGACATTTTATTTTTAGTTTACAACAATATTTTGAAATTATATTGTTTTGACATATAGATTTAAAATGACAAGCACGGCAGTAGAATTACATGATTTAAAATACAACTGGGTATAATCACTAATCAGTTACATGTTCCTCTGAGTTGCAAAACTTGGGGAACATGTCCTCACATTTTACCTCCAAGTGTCATTCAATAAATGCAATTAGGAATAAGATGTGGAGACTAAATCCCAAGAGTGTAGCTGGATGTGTGCCAAATGTTTATCCAGAAAAGTGAATGATTAAATAAAGTACAATAAAAGTGCCACTACTGGGCCAATAACAGCTCTCAATTAAGTTGTTTTGGATCCTGGACATCATGATACCGTATGGGGTTATACAGTTTTTGAATAATTTAGGGAATCGTTGTGGGGCACTTTAAGATGGGGCAGATCAGGGGTGGGGGGGGGGGGGGGGAGGGGGAGACCAGGGCAAGTGTCCCCCTTTCCCCAGAAGCCAGCCTTTATATGCAGTTCAATTTTGTATTTGCTGGTGCTGTGATGAATAGTGTACTCTCCATTACAGCTCTAATGTTTTTTGTTTTTTTTTAAATCAGAACAGCAAGGGCAGCTGCTGCCAACATTTCTTTCTCTCTTGGCTTTTCCCCTATATGGTCCTAAAACATTGTGGGGTTAAACCCCTAGTGATGCCTCTCTCAAAGAGCAGCATGCTGAGTACATGATCCTGCCAACAGCTATGCTCCACCCCCAGCTCTAATTAGCTGGCCATGCTGATTAGACATGTATGGGGCAACTTCTAGCTCTCTATCCGCAGCAAGGAGTGAGTGACAGTGATCTTGTGTGTAGTGAGCTTGTGTGTGCTCGTGAGCTGTGTGTAGTGAGTTTGTGCATAGTGAATGTTGTGTAGTAAGCTTGTGTGATCTTGTGTGTGTATATATTTGTGAGCGTGTGTGTAGTGAGCTTTGTGTAGTAATCTTGTGTGATCTTATGAGTATATTAGTGAACATGTGTGTAGTGAGCTTTCTGTCATATGTAGGGAATAATGTGTGTCTGTCAGTGAGTTTGTGTAGTGAGCTTTGTGTAGTAAGCTTATGTGATCTTGTGATTGTATATTAGTGAGCTTGTGTGTAGTGAGCTTCATATAGTGAGCTGTGAAGTGAGCTTATGAATAGTGAGCTTCTGTGTGTGTATCAGTGAGCTTGTCTTTGTGTCAGTGGCATGGGTGATCTTGTGTGTGTGTGAATTACTAAGCTTTTTGTAGTAAGCTTGTGTATAGTGAGCTTTGTCCAATGATCTTGTGTGTTCATGAGCTGTCTGTAGTGAGCTGTATGTGTATATTAGTGAGTTTGTGTGCAGTGAGCTTGTGTGTATCAGTGAGTTTTCTGCCCCTTTAATCAGATTAACTTAACTATTTAGTTATTTATTGAGAGATTATTTTCCAAAATATATCCTTAGCCAATTTCTGCAATTTACAGAGATTATATCAGAGCTTACAGAGCCAATTTAATTAGTGTCAGACTGCCTTGAGCTAATTAAAGGCAAAAAGGAGCAAAATAATTCAATAATAATTGAAGGCAAAACGAAGCAAACTATTTCCAAAACTTTTAACTCACATGGCCCCAAAACATTTCCAGGAATTTGCTCTGTTTTGAAACTAAACATTTTAACATTGTCTTTCTATTGGTGTCATGGCAAGGGTGCATCATTTATTATTTCACTATGGAATATTATCCTTTATTTGTAATTTGTGTAGTGCATTAAGGACCTGCCGGCCTGGCAGAGATGGTATTGTTAATGTAAAAAGGGGTTAACTTGATTGTATGGAGGTTAAAAGAGGTTAGGTCTTTTGAAGCTGGGACCTCCCACCGAGGTCTGATACAGAAGGGGTAGTTTGAATGACAGGGATGTGAAAAGGATTTTACCATATGGATGCAATGTGTGAGGTTCTACACTTCGAATAAGTCGGAATGTCTCTTCATCCATTTGGCATGTACCTTGTAATTGACGTTGGCAGGCAGGCATCCCTCCAATGGCCATTGGAGCAACTAAATGACCTCCATTTGTCTAAATATACATAGGGATTAAGGAGAAAGCGCAAGTAACATTTTCTTTTCTTTGGTTTTTACTATATATTGGGGCTGATGTGTGTTGTAGTCCTTGCTGCTTAAGCGCAGGACTTCTCTTTTTGTATTTGTATTTACTTTGTATCACACAGCCTGGTTACAATGCTGCTACCCATCCCATGTGTTCCCTATTAAGGGTTAATAAGTAAAGGGGTGTGTCACGAACGCACCCTACTCCAAGAGTGTGCGTGACGTAGTTGTGGTGGTGAAAGGGTTAAAGTACACTATTTGTCTGCACTAGACCGGAAATAATGACAAAATCCCCCTTTTTAACACCACCCACACTTAAACATAATAATATAACTATTACTATCTTAACGCTGCCACCACCAAGACAATTTATAAATGGAGTGCCTTGGTCCCCCAGGTAAATCAACAATAAAACCCACCAAATATTACTTAGTACAATATTTAAGGAATTACAAAAATACTAACTAGTCTCTTCAGGTAACGTGATTCTTAACCAGACAAAGGTAGAACTTAATAAATGAATGTTTATTATGAGCAAAAATTGTCACAGTGCATATAACAATATATGATAAACAAGTTATTTACACCAACAACAGATAAAAACAAAAAGGATAAAATACAGAAGTCCTAATTACTCACTTAGGTTTTTCAAAGTACAACTTCTGTCCAGGGGGTCTCTGGCAAGGAAAGATGGTGACTCACTCAAAATTAGATCTTGGCCCCAAGCAAGTACACACCACCCTTCAGGATTACAGGAGATATACCCTGTGGAATTATCACACCCCACCCAGGGGCGTACCTATAGTGATTCCTAGTGACCACCTCCTTTGTTCCAGAAACAGCAAGCCAAATATAAACTTTTTTGGTTTTATCTCCTCTACTGTACCTGCCATAGAAATAATAATTGCCTCTATGAATTCGTTATTGTTTTCCCATTCCATAGACATGTTGCACGCCCCACCTGCGATCCAATAGGACAGACATCACAATTCCTGCCACACGGTTTAAGTTGTGCAACTCATGTTTAGGCTTAATTAAAAGATTGGGCTTGTCCCATTCCAAATATAATAAAAATTAGGCTTTATTATTATTCTGTGGGGTAAAGATGAATGTTTTTGTCCTTCCTTTGGATATGATACTGGAGCAAAGCTAAAATGGTATTTACATTTCAAAGAGTTTTACTCAGCACTTAATGGTACAGGCCAAATGGATGTAGAGACATTCAGACTTTTCCCAAGTGTAGAACCTCACACCTTGCAGAGCCTTGATTACTTCACATCCATATTAGTAAAACCCTTTCAACCTTGCTATGCCATCCACACTTCCCCTTCTGTCATCCAACCTCTGTGGGGGTCCCAGCTTCAAAATATGTAACCCCTGTTGACCTCAGCAATAGCATCCTTTTGTGCCATTTACTACACAAATGGCATTAAAGGATAATATTTCATAATGTAATACAAAGTTATGCACCCTTGCCGTGACACCTCCCCCAAATAAGAGACGCAATGGGAGAAGGCTCACATGCCTCTACCTTGCGTATCAACACTTGTTCCTTTTTGCCTCCACCTCATACACTCATCTTTTTCATAACTCTGGTTCTCCATGAATGGGGTAGCCCTCATGTGTTCGCACACCTCCCCCAAAAAGGCTTGCCCTTTGTCCTTAAGGCATAGAACAGCCATATCCACAACACGCATGCCTGATTTGCCTGTTTCCTTCTCACACTGCGCTCTGGTCACATCTCTTGGGCCGCACCCACTGCGCCCATGTAGTAGCTCTAAGGGGAAGAAACCAACCAATTTCTGCAGTACTCCCCTATAAGCACACAAAAGATGAGACAGAGGACACTCCCAGGGTACCTGCAATGTATCCACACTCCTTATCTTTTTTAGTTTGTGGTCTGCCTGCAGGGCTTGTTGCCCTTTTTGACTCTGAACCTTTGGTTCAGAATCAAAAAGTTGCTTAGAGACAGATTCCTTCTCCTGAGCTGGCTTGGGTGTATGTGTGAGATGTGATTGTGATAAGCTGACAAGGTTCCTGGTTCCCTCCATACTTTCACACAGCCCATCTGATACATTTGCTTCAGGCACATATTGGCACACATATTCATTCAGCCCTCTGTCTCTAGAATTCTCTTCCTGCACATTGTCACATGACACCTTTGACACCCCTTGGTCAGGCACATAATGTGGTACACACTCACATAATTTCCTCTCCCAGCCAGGCCATCCTCCCACAATCTCACATAGCCCCTCACTTTCTCCTTGTTCTGGCACCTGACATACTCCTGACTGAGATACAGGGGAACATATCAACTCATCCTGCCCTGACTCCCAGTGGTTTGATCCACTTATGTTTTCACATGGCATCTCAAACAACCCTGGCTCTGACACAGATAGGCACACACGCTCATCCAGCCCTGCCTCCCCTTGCAGTTGTTTTTGCCCACTCACACATGGTATTGCAGGCACTCTTATTTCTGCCCCGGACTGGCATGCATGCTCATTCTGCCCTCGCACCCAGCACAATTGCCGGCATACACCTTCACATGTTTCCATGGACACCCCTGGTTCTGGCACAGATTGACACACATTCTGCCCTCCCTCCCAGTAAAGTTGCCCTGGCAAACTTTCCCCTGTTACCACAGACACCTCTGGTTCTGGCACAGCCTGGCACACATGCTCATTCTGCCCTCCCTCCCAGCACAATTGTCTGCATACATTTTCACAAGTTTCCACGGACACCCCTGGTTCTGGCACAGATTGACACACCTTCTGACCTCCCTCCCAGAGAAGTTGCCCTGGCAAACTTTCCCCTGGTACCACAGACACCTCTGATTCTGGCACAGCCTGGCACACATGCTCAATCTGCCCTCCCTCCCAGCACAATTGTCTGCATACCTTTTCACATGTTTCCACGGACAGCCCTGGTTCTGGCACAGATTGACACACATTCTGCCCTCCCTCCCAGTAAAGTTGCCCTGGCAAACTTTCACCTGTTACCACAGACACCTCTGGTTCTGGCACAGCCTGGCACACATGCTCATTCTGCCCTCCCTCCCAGCACAATTGTCTGCATACCTTTTCACATGTTTCCACGGACAGCCCTGGTTCTGGCACAGATTGACACACATTCTGCCCTCCCTCCCAGTAAAGTTGCCCTGGCAAACTTTCACCTGTTACCACAGACACCTCTGGTTCTGGCACAGCCTGGCACACATGCTCATTCTGCCCTCCCTCCCAGCAAGGTAGTCTACGTACACTTTTACATATTGCCCTCTGCACAGTAGGGCCCCTATGAGGCTTGGGTTTAAAACACACATTACCTTCAGGCACATACTGGGATAACAATCTACCTAAGTCAGTACCAAGTAATACATTTGCAGGGATATTCTCATCTACCCCCACATTTCTGAAACCCTTCCCCGCTCCCCAATCCAAATAAACTCGTGCCATTGGCACTACAAGCCGTATCCCCCCAATCCCTTTAACTGCTAGAGTCTTGCCAGGAATTAAGTCCTCAGAGCGCACTAGCTCTGGACGCACAAGAGTCACATCTGCCCCAGTGTCCCTGAGTCCCACAGTTACCTCTCCTCCGACTGTCACAGGTTGCAGATTCACATTGTTGCTGCCCTCTGATCTGGTTACAAACAACACAGAGGACGTTGGTTCCGAGGAGCGTCCCTCCCCAGCTGATAATGCTGGCTGCCGTTTCCCAGGGCAAGCAACACTAATGTGCCCCACTTGGTTGCAAATAAAACATCTGCGACTATCTCCTTGCGTAGCCATGGCACTAGCTCCCCCTCTCCCTGAGGTAGGAGCTGAAACAAAGGATGGCCCGCTAGGCCTGGTGATGGGGAGTCGTGGTGGTGTGGTCCTCCAGCTGGATGTTCCCTTGGCAAAACCTCTGCTCCGGTCCACTGTTGCTCGATTGGCAGTGTGGAAATCTGCCAGCTCACCCGCCTCCAATGCCGTTTTGGGGTTCCGGTCCAGCAACCATTCCTGTACATCGGCTGGGCAGAGCTGCAAAAACTGTTCTTTTATTAACAAGTCTTGCAAACTTTCCAAAGTGGTAATCTCCAGCCCTGTAGTCCACTGTCGGAATGCTGTCGCCAGGTGCCCCACCACTGCTGCATAACTTTCTGTGGGATGCTTTTGCAAAGTCCTGAATTTCTTTCGGTACACCTCAGGAGTAAGGTTGTACCGTTTTTGCAAGGCAGCCTTAATCACATCATAGTCCTGGTCAAATTCTGCTGGAAGCGTAGCAAATGCTTCCAGTGCAGGACCTCTGAGACCAGGGGTGAGGTATTTTGCCCACTGGTCCTTTGGTAGCTGGTACTGCCTGCAAACCTTTTCAAAACTGCGCAGGAAAACATCCAAATCATCATCTTTGTCCAAAGTTGGAAAGTTCTCTGCACGTGGTTTGGGTGCAGAAGAGTCTCTGGAATTAATACTTATAGGGGAGGCAGTCAACCTCTCCAACTCAGCCATTTTTATCTCATGCTCTCTGGCAGCTTGGCGCTCCGCGGCCTCTCTCTCAGCTTGCCGCTCTGCAGCCTCTCTCTCCCTCTCAGCTTGCCGCTCTGCAGCCTCTCTCTCCCTCTCAGCTTGCCGCTCTGCAGCCTCTCTCTCCCTCTCAGCTTGGCGCTCTCTCTCAGCTTGGCGCTCTCTCTCACCCTCCTGATATTTAAGGATAAGCTGCAGTTTTTGGTTTGTATCTGCTGAGTCCACATATTTCAACACAGTTTGCAAGTACAAATCCAAAGGATCTCCAGATCTCGGTACATCATTGACAAAAGCTGCAGGTATCTCCTCTGCAGTGTTTGAGGCATCATTTTGCACCGCTTGTTGCATATCATAGTCCACCAGTGCTTGTAATAGTTCCTCTTTTGTTTTTCCCCGACAGGGGATAGATCTCTCCCGGCAAAGCTGGTCTAGCACTGCCTTGGACTGCGCCTGGTACTCCATTTGGTAAATAAAAGATAGCAAAGAAAAAACAGAGAAGGGGGGGGGGGGACTGTTGAGGTGTAAATATATTATATATGCACTGAGTTCAGCCTTTGGAAATTGAGACACAATTTCTTTTAGTGCCTGGATTAACCAACAAATCCAGCAACACTAAAATCTGGTATAAAAAGATGAAAAATCTTTTAGTTATCCCACCGCTATGCCACCAATTTGTCACGAACGCACCCTACTCCAAGAGTGTGCGTGACGTAGTTGTGGTGGTGAAAGGGTTAAAGTACACTATTTGTCTGCACTAGACCGGAAATAATGACAAAATCCCCCTTTTTAACACCACCCACACTTAAACATAATAGTATAACTATTACTATCTTAACGCTGCCACCACCAAGACAATTTATAAATGGGGTGCCTTGGTCCCCCAGGTAAATCAACAATAAAACCCACCAAATATTACTTAGTACAATATTTAAGGAATTACAAAAATACTAACTAGTCTCTTCAGGTAACGTGATTCTTAACCAGACAAAGGTAGAACTTAATAAATGAATGTTTATTATGAGCAAAAATTGTCACAGTGCATATAACAATATATGATAAACAAGTTATTTACACCAACAACAGATAAAAACAAAAAGGATAAAATACAGAAGTCCTAATTACTCACTTAGGTTTTTCAAAGTACAACTTCTGTCCAGGGGGTCTCTGGCAAGGAAAGATGGTGACTCACTCAAAATTAGATCTTGGCCCCAAGCAAGTACACACCACCCTTCAGGATTACAGGAGATATACCCTGTGGAATTATCACACCCCACCCAGGGGCGTACCTATAGTGATTCCTAGTGACCACCTCCTTTGTTCCAGAAACAGCAAGCCAAATATAAACTTTTTTGGTTTTATCTCCTCTACTGTACCTGCCATAGAAATAATAATTGCCTCTATGAATTTGTTATTGTTTTCCCATTCCATAGACATGTTGCACGCCCCACCTGCGATCCAATAGGACAGACATCACAATTCCTGCCACACGGTTTAAGTTGTGCAACTCATGTTTAGGCTTAATTAAAAGATTGGGCTTGTCCCATTCCAAATATAATAAAAATTAGGCTTTATTATTATTCTGTGGGGTAAATATGAATGTTTTTGTCCTTCCTTTGGATATGATACTGGAGCAAAGCTAAAATGGTATTTACATTTCAAAGAGTTTTACTCAGCACTTAATGGTACAGGCCAAATGGATGTAGAGACATTCAGACTTTTCCCAAGTGTAGAACCTCACACCTTGCAGAGCCTTGATTACTTCACATCCATATTAGTAAAACCCTTTCAACCTTGCTATGCCATCCACACTTCCCCTTCTGTCATCCAACCTCTGTGGGGGTCCCAGCTTCAAAAGATGTAACCCCTGTTGACCTCAGCAATAGCATCCTTTTGTGCCATTTACTACACAAATGGCATTAAAGGATAATATTTCATAATGTAATACAAAGTTATGCACCCTTGCCGTGACAGGGTGTATATAAAAAAATACCCCTTTCTGTCTCATTAGAGATATCTTTGCCAGAAGCTCAAGGAAGCAGGCTGAAGGGTCAGTGTTAGGACCCGCTTAGGGGGGTCTGCCTTGACGTTGGCAGGCGGGCATCCCTCCAATGGCCATTGGAGCAACTAAATGACCTCCATTTGTCTAAATATACATAGGGATTAAGGAGAAAGTGCAAGTAACATTTTCTTTTCTTTGGTTTTTACTATATATTGGGGCTGATGTGTGTTGTAGTCCTTGCTGCTTAAGCGCAGGACTTCTCTTTTTGTATTTGTATTTACCTTGTAATTGATGAGACAAACTCCTTTGATATGCTAATGGCCATTAACCTTGTTCCAGTATCATATCCAAAGAGAAACATTCATATTTACCCCACAGAATAATAATGTAGCCTCATTCTTTTTATATTTGGAATGTGACAAGCGACATCTTCTAAACTAGCGCAAACATGAGTGGCCTGACTTGACCATAGGGGAAGGAATTGTGATGTCTGTCCTATTGGATCACAGGTGGGTATGCGACATGTCTATGGAAAGGGAAAGTAATAACAAATTCATAAATGCAATTATTACTTCTCTGGCAGGTACATAAGAGTAGATAGAGCCAAATGTTTCCATTTGGATTGACGTTGGTCTGGAACAGGAGGTGGTCACTTATTATTTCTATAAGTACGCCTTTACTCCACCCCTGGGCAAGACTAGATAATCCATAGGGTATATATCCAATGATTTAGGGGTGTTGGTGTACTTGCTTGGGGCCAAGGTCCAATTTTGAGTGAGTCACCATCATCCTTCCTTGCCAGAGACCCCTTGGGCAGAAGTTTTACTTTGAAAACCTAAGTGAGTAATTAGGACTTCTGTTATTTTATCCTTTTTGTTTGTATCTGTTTTTGGTGTAAATAATTTGTTTATCATATATTTTTGTATGCACTGTGACTATTTTTTGCTCATAATAAACATTCATTTATTAAGTTCTGCCTTTGTCTGGTTAAGAATCAAGTTACCTGAAGAAACTAATTAGTATTTTTCAATTACATAGATATTGAGCTAAGCAATATTTAGTGGATTTTTATTATTGATTTAACTGGAAAACCTAGGCACCCCATTTATAAATTGTCTTGGTGGTGGCCACGTTAAAATAGGAATAGTTATATTATTATGTTGAAGTGTGTGTGATGTTAAGATCTTGTCATTATTTCCGGTCTAGTGCAGACAAATAGTGAACTATAACCCTTTCGCCACCACAACTACGTCAGGCATACTCTAGGAGTACGGTGCGTTTGTGACAAATTTTGGGATTGACAATACCATCTCTGTCAAGCCAGCAGGTCCTTAATGGACTACACAAATTCCATTAAAGGACAATATTCCATAGTGCAATAATACATTATGCACCCTTGCTGTGACAATTGACATGACCTGATCAGGCATGACCTGATCATTAAGACAAATCTGAATCTAAAGACTGGCGATACAATTAGCGGAGTATAAAAAATGCTATCAGTACACATTTTCAAAATCCTAGATCATTCAAAGCATCTTTGACCAAATGGAAAATATTCATACTGTTCATTCCCAGTCCATAATACATATCTTATTTTATAAATAGAATTTTGTTGCATTTCTACACATACATTGGCAGTAACTACTACATTGTCTATTCTGTTTATCTATAGTGGTAACCAATGGAAAACATAAAATGCATATATATTGTTGTAAGTACACATTTCCCAATCTAATTGGTCATTCATTTTTTTTTTTCATTCTATTAAGTCAATCTCTTTTTTCCTTCATGTATTATATCTATACCCACAGGGTCACAGGTCCTCATGAAAGATATTTTTTTGCATGTTTCAATCATAATTTTGTTGATAGCTTACTTCTTCTCTGTCACTTTTGTTTCTAAATCCTACAATAAAGTTTCTCTGACTTTTATAAACTGTTTTTTTCTTTCACTGTCGTGCCTCATGGACCTCATGATATACACACTACCGACTCCTTCACTCGACACAATGATTTATCCCAAAAGGTTTGACTTAAAGGGTGCATCTGTAATAGCAGAGCATTTGTTAACTACCTGGTATTATTAACAACTACAATTAGAACTGAGATGAAAAATTTGGAGAAGTGCTAGGTCCTCAAATTCAAAGTGACATGACATGGGAAAAAAGGAGAAATATATGGTGCAGGACGTCAAATTTCCAAATTAAAAACAGAAGTAAACACACTTAGAGTGTAGGGAGCTATTTCTTAGACTGGGCAGTATAATCCCTGTCTGTGGATATAATGATGAAATCTTGGTCGAACCGAATCAGATATGCATATGTAACATAAACACAAGACCAAACAAAAGTTCAATATGTCAGGAAACCAAAAATGAATAAATAGTATAAAAATACACACTCACATTTGTCAGAGCCCTCTAATGGATCCTTGCATATGGCATTAATTGAATAATTCCCACTCTTAGGATACAGGTGCAGACTTCTTTCTGTTGGTAGGTAAAATCCTCGCCGTATATATAAAAAAACAAAATATAAAATATAGTGCACATTGTGTGGCTATAAGAGCATATAAAAATAGGAAATGTACTCACTTTTTTGAGCGCAAAAAAAAAGGTTTAGCTCAATCCAAAACGCTTGGGTGGTATATTCACCAAGGAAAATTATGTATTATCGTTAGTAGAATCAGGAAAGTCAAGGAGTATAATATAGATTAAATGTTATCATTATTCACATAAATAAAAGCAAATATAGAAACAAGTATACAAAGCACAACGCATTTCACCTAATGAGTAGGCTTTTTCAAGTGCATTACAGTGATATGGGACCTTCGCTGTATTTATGCCTTAATATGAGGGAAAAATTTGAAAAAAAATGGTCAGATGACATCATAGGTTATGTGATCCCTTTTCCCAATTAACAGTACATCTGAATAAATTAATTTAACAACTATGATCTGTAAAAGTATCTAGGAAAACCATATTTAAAATTATACCACACATTCAAAATGAATAGCTAGAAAAGCTTATAAAAGGAGATTGGAGGTGTACCAAGATGGTGGCTGTCGGCTGCGTGGTCGAGGCTTGGAATATATAGCAAATGCTGCCTATAGCCGATTTAGTGGTAATAACTGCCTTTCACATTTGGACATTGTAAACCTCTTTTATCTTTTATTTTGGATAATTTGAGATTCATTTCAGGCTATACTGCAATTCAGTCAATTTCAGGCTATTTAATGTTTGGAGGAAAGTACAGGTAGTTCCCAACTTTATTAATTAATTGGTTCCGAAGCCTAGTTCATAAAGTGAGAACTAATTTCCCATAGACACAATGTAATAAACACGGGTTCCGTTTCTGACCAACACATTTTACCATTGAAAACCTAAATTATTAAGTACAAATACAGCATGAAAGTATAGCAAATACATGTATGTTGCAGGAATTTTAAAGGCATGCATACCATATTGAAATCTTCTTTAAATTATCATCAATCCTCATCCTATTCAATGAAGAGACATGCTGCACTTGTTGGATGGGAACCTCTCTTAAACTCTCATACTTATTCATTTTCTTCATTATCAGCTTCCCCCTCTCTTTTATCACTTTTCTGTTACTCCTTTTATTTTTACAGCTCTCAAACGTTCTTCCTGCTCCCCTTTTTCAGGCTTTTCAGCCCTCTTCCTGCTCCTTACTATTGCTGCCTGCCAAAATATGGCAGAATGGCAAACACACATACACACAGACAGCTATGTCAGACACACACAGACAAATCAAGTCAAATCTCTACTCAATAGCACACAGTGCAATAATATTACAGGATCTGCAATGTATGCCCATGAAAGCACAAAGAGAATACATTGCAATCTAAACCTGTTTTTAGACTTCCCTTTATCTTCAGGAACTGTGTTCCTGATTGATCCTCATCTCTCTTCTTGTCTACTCCGGACCACAAATTATTATTCTTCTCTTCTTGTTTGTGCTCCAAAGCACTCTCCTCTGTCCTGATCTGTGGACCACTGACACAAAATGGTGGTGAAACAAAATGGCGGCTCATACAGAAAAAAGTTCATAAAGGCAGGAGTTCATAAGGTGAGAGTTCATAAAGTGAGAATTGTCTGTATACCGAAATTCTTTTTCCACTTGTACACTGTCTGTATTCCATACAATTTAGTATCATTTGTGCATTGTGTTGATCCGGATTGTGGAGGGGTGTTATCAGTATTCTGCACCCTTGCACTTTAGCACTTGCACTATTACTATTATTACAGTTACTTGTATGCTTGAAGCTGCTGTCCTTAAGGGTTCTTGGCCAATTGTGGCTATTTATTTTATACACTTTGTGATTGTGCACTATTGTGTGTTATTGCTTGTTCTTTATCTGTAATAAAGTGTACCTTTGTATTTCCACTGATTGTTTCTTCCTTTTTCTTTTTCTTCTATCTATGGGAACCTCCTGTTTCAGTTACACTTATTCTAAGTAATTGTGGCGTACTGTTTTCTGATATTGTGTTCAGAAATTGTGTTCTCGATGCAAATTAACCTGCATCTTTATCAGCCACAAGCCAAAGGGTGGGTGCTAATGTATTGTACTGAAAAAAGGTTTGGGATCACTTTGACTGCCTCCCAGAAGGCTGGCTTGCAAAGTACAAACTGTGCAGCAAAAAAGTGAGTTGAGGCCGAATTAAGGGTCATCTCACTAGTACAGGTATGAAGAAATATCTGCAAAGATATAAAATCTATACTACGAAGAGAAAAAGCAAAACAAGAAAGTACTTATCAGGCAGCAGGTTCACTGGTGCTGTGTCTGATTCTGAGTAGTTGTAACAATCTGCTACTAACACTATCTCCTCTTCCTACTACTACCACCATTAGAGAGAGCAGGTGGGATGGTGAGGATGGCAAGTTGTCAACAGAGGCAGGTTAGACAGGAACAGTCAGAGCCATCATAATCCACAGTAAATACACCAGTAGCAGTAAATCCAGTAAGCAACAACTAATTTTTCAACACAAATATAACACACAGTGAAGCCACTACAATGCAAGTCTTTTGAAAAAAATTGTGAGCAACAGCAGCAGCTGCAGTACCTCCTTCACTATTACCACTCTAGGCATATCAGTGGGTAGTGCCAGTCATCGTCAGAGTCTGGTTGGACCAGGACAGTTGAACTCCTTATCATTCCAGGGAAGTTCCCTCCAGCCCACTCCTAAAATGTTGTTGGTTTTTATTCCAGGACAAAGTCAAAACAGCAGGCTAACAAAATCACCCATATTTATGGAGTAGTCCTACTGGACAGTTTTTCTGACCAGTACCATGCCCATGGTGCATGGGTAGTAATAGTAGTGGAGAAGGTCCAACCTCACCCCAAACCTTGCTTGAGCATTGAAGGAGGCAGGAGAAAGGAAAAGAGGGTTTTTCACACACCATCTACAACCAGATGTAAGCACACTGTGGAACTCCACTGTAGTGAAAAGAATATTGAAACATCCCATCTTCCTACCAATCCATTGAGCTTTACTTCTCACTGGCACATTAAGATTGGATAATATTAGGGCAGCTAGTGTCAGTGCTTATTCAATTTAGGGATGTGACAGAAACTTTGAACCACAGTAATGACAGTTTCGGACAGGTCACCCCCTTGCTTAGGCCTGGTTTACTTTACAAGGGCCTGTATACATAGATTTCTCTAGCACTCCCCCAAACCCGCCTAAACTCGTAAAAAAAAAAAAAAAAAAGAGGTTTTAACTTGACGTGGCAGGCTTAAATGGCTATTCAAGTGATATAAAAAAAAAACCTACTTATATTATATTAGTTGTGGCCCCATTTGCATACCTCCTTTTTTTCCTTTTTATTTACATTTTTGCTAACCAGTTGCAATATGTGCAGCAGTATGGGTAAGAGAATGTGTGGAACAGAGTGTGTGTGATTTCAGAGTTGTCACAGTTCTCTATTTTCTTCTCGCCAGTACGCTCCCTCCTACAGAATGCTGTGTTCAGTCTGAGGGGGTGGGACCAGGCACAGATCACGCTGTTTGGTCTGAGAAGGCAGGGCCAAGGTTAGATCACTGCTCCTCAGACTGAATGCAGAGATCTCAGTGAGTCCTGCAGCCAGCAGACACAGGACAGGGGGAGGTATGGAGGGGATTTTAACAGGCAGTGGAGGTGCTCCCTACAGGACAGGCATCTGTAGGAAGGTGCCTATTCTGCATAAAAAAAAAATCCGGCCCTGCGTAAAAATCCCCTATTTTGAACTTGAAATTAATCCTGATCCCCATTTTTCAATATAAGATAATCAATGAAAAAAGTTATTTTACTTCCCAATTTCCTTAAACACAGAAATATAATATAATTAAATGTATACAACTAAGCATTAGCATTGCAAAAATGCCTGATATTGCATAAGCCGTAGGTACCATATTTTCTGCATTTTTGGCTGCCAGAATTTCTGAATTTCTTGGGGTACCAAACACCAGTAAGAACTAAATTCTGCCATCCAAAAAAAAAAAAGTCTTCAGAAGTGGTTCAGTAGAACGGAACTGCACAAGTCTAATAACAACATGATTAATATTGCACAGAAAGACAATAACATGAGGGTTAGAGAAATCTATGTGCATAAATTGGGATTACCAGGGTTTTTACTCAAGTGAGAATTCAAAGTAAAATTTTAATTTAAAGTTTTTAAATTTAAAATGAAGGCCTTGCTGGCTTAAAGAATATTTCCAGTTCATTCATTTTGATCTTAAAATTGAAATGTGCTTTGAATTCTCACTTTACAAAGTAACCCTGTGAACTTTTTGTTCCATAGTAACCTCACCGTAACATTGTATTAGGGATAGCCAAGTATCTTCTAAAGGGTATACAGATTGTGATTGTTTAATTGTTATACTATGAAAGTCAGGACCTTTGCAAGTCTCATCACAACATCATCCCCTGAGGCTGATCTACTTGAAACCAACCCTTGCCTGCTGTCACCTGCCATCAGTGAATAATGAGGACATTCACTGATATTGTTTTGAAACATAGAAAGAAACATAGAATGTGACGGCAGAGAAGAACCATTCGGCCCATCTAGTCTGCCCAGTTTTCTAAATACTTTCATTAGTCCCTGGCCTTATCTTATAGTTAGGATAGCCTTATGCCTATCCCACGCATGCTTAAACTCCTTTACTGTGTTAACCTCTACCACTTCGGCTGGAAGGCTATTCCATGCATCCACTACCCTCTCAGTAAAGTAATACTTCCTGATAATATTTTTAAACCTTTGTCCCTCTAATTTAAGACTATGTCCTCTTGTTGTGGTAGTTTTTCTTCGTTTAAATATAGTCTCCTCCTTTACTGTGTTGATTCCCTTTATGTATTTAAATGTTTCTATCATATCCCCCCTGTCTCGTCTTTCCTCCAAGCTATACATGTTAAGATCCTTTAACCTTTCCTGGTAAGTTTTATCCTGCAATCCATGAACCAGTTTAGTAGCCCTTCTTTGAACTCTCTCTAAGGTATCAATATCCTTCTGAAGATAGGGTCTCCAGTGCTGTGTACAGTACTCCAAGTGAGGTCTCACCAGTGTTCTTTTTGTGTTTTGTTTTGCTTTTGTGTTTTGATTTGCTTTTGTGGCCCATTTGGTTCTCCAGCCATGATCTTTAAATTCTCTTTATATTATATTTCTGTCTTAATCTCTATAATTTAAGACTGAAAGCGTATAGGTCATTTGCTAATATAGTGCAGCAAAACCAGAAAATATGAGAATGGGCAAAAGCTCAGAGAAATCTCAATAGCTTGTCCTTGTTTTAATCCATAGGTAAGTGCTGAAGGGGTGCTTAAAGGAACACTATAGGGTCAGGAGCACAAACATGTATTCCTGACCATATACTGCTGGAAACACCATATAGCCCCCCTGCACCTCTACCCCACCCTCCCTAAATATAGTATAATATTACCTTTACTCCAGTCAGCTGCTGCTGACTCTGCCCCTGATCAGCCTCCTTTACTGACATCATCAGAAGTCATGTTCTGAGCCAATCACAATGCTTCCATAGAGGAAAGCATCAGATTGGCTGAGATTGCCAAAGTGGCAGATCAGTGGCAGAGCCAACACAAGCCAAACACAGCCTCACCAATCAGCATCTCCACATAAAGATACATTGAATAAATACATCTCTATGAGGAAAGTTCAGTGTCTCCATGGAGAGAGTGGAGACACAGAATGGCAGTGCTGAACAGTGTGCATCACTGACCCAAAAAGCACCTTTAGTAGCCATCTGAGGAGTGGCCTTGTTCATTTTAATTTTGCATCAAACAGTTGCTTTGAAAAGTGAAATTAAGCCTGATGAATCAAAGACCAAACAGGCTAAATAGGATGGAGTTTTGACTAAACCGTTCTCGGTACTTACCAGTGAGGCCATTGTACTGCCTGTCAATACATCCAACACCACTAAGCCACCTTCACTGAAAGTTGCAATCAGGAGACTTTTAGAACAAGGTCCTTTTGAATTACAAAACCACATAGGTAGATTATCTCTTGACCTGCTTGTGTGTTTAAAATATGATGTGAAACATTACAACCTTTCAAAAATGTCCATTCTGTGTGCAGTACCAGGGAGACACTGGTCTCCAGACATTTAAAAAAATGGTCACCAGATCTCTTACAGATATTTTTTTTTTTATGTTAGAGCATTGAACATGTCACACTCTATTCCTGAGACATACAACTATGCCAAAGGGAATGCAACTGGATATATATACACTAAATACTCTAAGTCATCATGGTTTAAATGAAGGGTTCTTCTTCACACTTTTCATTTAGTAAAGTTTTGATTTTGTCTTCTGCCATTTTTCACAACTACCTGCTACTTTAGTTATTATTATTTCAGGATTTTTCACTTGTTTTACGAACAATCAAAGCCGCAACGGCTTTAAAGTCCATTATAATGGGGACGGCATAGAATGCCGTAACAGTGTTAAGGGGTTAAATAGGTAACATAAAGAAGTAAGTGTGCAATCAGTCTGCTCAAAGTGTAGTGCAAATGCAATAGGGAGGCAAATTCTGTTTGCTGGTGGTGGGTTACTAGAATTAAAAAAAATATATAATAAAGTAGTATATATATATATATATATATATATATATATATATATATATATATATATATACTACTTTATTATATATATATTTTTTTAATTCTAGTAACCCACCACCAGCAAACAGAATTTGCCTCCCTGTTTGTAAATTCTAGGAACCCTAACCCACCACAGTTCCAGCCATCTTCATCTGGAGTCAGAGTTACTGCAGGTTATAGAAATAGTGACTATGTTGGTCCAGACTATGCATTGTGATTGCTGGTGTACTCTCTGTACTACTATGGATCTCAGTAGATTGCATTTGCACTACACTTTGAGCAGACTGATTGCACACTTACTTCTTTATGTTACCTATTTAACCCCTTAACGCTGTTACGGCATTCTATGCCGTCCCCATTATAATGGACTTTAAAGCCGTTGCGGCAGCATAGAACGCCGTAACGGCTTAAGCCCCAAGGAGCCTCCAGATACTCACCTTCCCGGCAATCCGCTTTGGGAGGACTGCCTGAAAGCGCGTCAAATCAGGCCCCCGGTGAAGGAATTGAAACAGTTAATCTGTTAGTATTTAGTTGTCTGTTAGTATAAGTTGAATTATTTTGTAAATGTAGTAGCAAGCTCTTTTGCAGAACCGCTTACACAACATGACTTCCATAACTCTTCCCTAAATTCAGCTGACAATCGAGGGTTGGAGAACCGTGGACAAAGAGGGACCGAGTCACTAGATTAGCAGATTTACCTTTCACCCGGGGGCCATGTGATCGTTCTCAAAGAGCAATCACATGGCCCCCTATAGCTGGCTGTGGATCTGCCTGCAGAGGACTGTCTGGGCTGTCAGACAGTCCCCCTGCTGGTGGGAAAATAAATACAAATATTATTACACATGATAAAACTAAATTAAATGTATGTGTATATATGAAATCAAACTGTCCACTTAGGAAGCAACACTGAGTGACAATCAATTTCACATGCTGTTGTGCAAATGGGATAGACAACAGGTGGAAATTATAGGCAATTAGCAAGACACCCCCAATAAAGGAGTGGTTCTGCAGGTGGTGACCACAGACCACTTCTCAGTTCCTATGCTTCCTGGCTGATGTTTTGGTCACTTTTGAATGCTGGCTGTGCTTTCACTCTAGTGGTAGCATGATATGGAGTCTACAACCCACACAAGTGGCTCAGGTAGTGCAGCTCATCCAGGATTGCAATCAATGTGAGCTGTGGCAAGAAAGTTTGCTGTGTCTGTCAGTGTAGTGTACAGAGCATGGAGGCGCTACCAGGAGACAGGCCAGTACATCAGGAGAGTTGGAGGAGGCCGTAGGAGGGCAACAACCCAGCAGCAGGATAGGGCATGATGTTCCGCTAGCCGGACATCTAGGGTCCCGCCGCACAGCCCATAGGATTATGCAGAATTTTTTTGGGCCAGGGTTTAACCAGGCTGTGCGGATATATTGTAGCACGTGTGACACTTGTCAACGGGTAGGTAAGCGGGGGGACCACCCAAGAGCTAGGCTTATGTCAATGCCTATTATTGGGGAGCCCTTTGCCCGCATAGCTGTTGATATTGTGGGTCCACTGGCCAGGGCTAGTCCATCCGGTAAGAAATATATTCTCACCGTGGTGGACTATGCCACTCGCTATCTAGCGCTGTCTAACATAGAGGCAGAGACAGTTGCTGATGCCCTGGTTAGGATTTTTACCAGGTGTGGCGAAACCAACTTCGCCACTGTGGGCTGGAGAAGCCTGGCTGCTAGCCTCCTGCCCGCTGACTATGGCCCCTGGACATATTGCACTCTAAAGACTATATTTGGGCATGTACTAATTTATATTGCTGCTACTGGCCCTTTAAAATCAGCAATGGACATTTTGGGACTACTGTCCCTTTAAGACTGTGAAGCCTATCCTATTGTACTGCCTGTATATTGTATATGTATTTATGTATGCAGTTAACCTGGGTTATATATATATGCAGTATTCATCTGATTGTTCGGTAGAATCACTCCATTCATTATATTGAGGAAACTACCGAACAGCCAGACCACCCAGGACTAAGTGTGCCTCCAATTACCGTTTGCAACAATGTTGCAAACGGGTAATTGGCAATCAGTGCAGTGTGGTCTTTGTCCTCTGGGTGGCCGCCATTCGGGAAACAAACACGTGGCGGCGGCCATCTTTAACTACCGAACAGCGGTGTTTTGCCGTCGAGTGTCTGGAACTGAAATCGGACACTTGACTAGGCAAACACCGCTGAGACCTCCATACTTCCAGAAGTTCGTATGGAAACTACCGAATGACCCCCCGTTCGGTAGAAAGAACCCCACAAACAAGGGAATTCATTCAAACCCTCTCCAGGCTCTATAACACAGGCAATTCGCCTGTTTTCATTCCCTTGTTTGTGACCGACCGCAGGGCCAAAATGCATGGAACTGTTTTCGGATACTTTACCCATGCGGTCGGTCAATACTTTAAAGTTCCATAACTCCTGAACCATTTATCCGAATGGGCTGATTCTTGCATATGTTGTCCCCCTGAATAAGGGCTATCAGGGGATACCTGTTTTGGAGGTGTAGCATATGTATTTGGGGTACATCCAGGAATTGGGGAAAAGGGTGTACAGTATAATTGTGTTAAGTGTTAATCTAAGGGGAGGAAATGTGTGGGAGGTACATCCATGTGATTGGTTAATTTCATCCTCCCCCTGGGAGTGTCCTGTATGTACTTGTTGGTAATAAAAGCCAGACTGGGTGTCCCAGTCTTGAGTTCCTGCTTAACCCTCAAAATGAAGTGTCGTCTCGTTCTTGGGGGGGATTGGATTGTAAGCTGACTGCCAAGAGTGTAAGCCGATTGTATGCTTTTCTTGTTCAGCTGTTCCAGTTCGGAGTGTTATTTCGTATCCAGCTCGTGAGTTCTGATGTTCTGCAGTAGCTGTGCCTGTCTATGGAAAAGGGGATTATCGCCTAAACGCATTTTTTCCCTTTTATGCTGAAACGGTCCGTTACAATTGGTGGCAAGCGGTGGGATCGTTCCTACAACCAGAGGGACAGCTACAGACAACACCATTCCTGGATTACAAAGTGAGGGCAACGCCAGTACCCGTACAGCGCCCCTATCTACAAGGAACCAACTGCAGCAGAGCAAGCATGGCACCCAGCTACACTCAAGAGGCGTATGACAGAGAGGTCACCAAGATACTGGCTTTATGCGGACCCAACCCCTCAGAATATAGAGTGCAGCGTGTGAAGCAAGCAGTGCGAGAGTACTTGCCGTGGGAATCAGAGCGGGCCAGGGGGTTTGCAGACCTCCCTCCCCAGCGGCAATGTGTGGCCCAGGGAGCTGATGGTGTCGTCCATCCTCCCCAGCAGCCGTGTGTGTCCAAGGGAGCCGAAGGTGCAGTCCTTCCTCCCCAGCGGCAGGCTGAGTTACAGGGGGCAGAGGTTGTTGTTCCTGCCCCCCAGCAGCAAAGTGAGATGCCAAGAAGGCAGTGTGAAGGGAAGGGAGAGGAGAGCAGCGTCCTCCCTCCCCAGCGGCAATGTGTGCCCCAGGGAGCTGATGGTGTCGTCCATCCTCCCCAGCAGCCGTGTGTGTCCAAAGGAGCCGAAGGTGCAGTCCTTCCTCCCCAGCGGCAGGCTGAGTTACAGGGGGCAGAGGTTGTTGTTCCTGCCCCCCAGCAGCAAAGTGATATGCCAAGAAGGCAGTGTGAAGGGAAGGGAGAGGAGAGCAGCGTCCTCCCTCCCCAGTGGCAATGTGTGCCCCAGGGAGCTGATGGTGTCGTCCATCCTCCCCAGCAGCCGTGTGTGTCCAAGGGAGCCGAAGGTGCAGTCCTTCCTCCCCAGCGGCAGGCTGAGTTACAGGGGGCAGAGGTTGTTGTTCCTGCCCCCCAGCAGCAAAGTGAGATGCCAAGACGGCAGTGTGAAGCGAAGGGAGAGGAGAGCAGCGTCCTCCCTCCCCAGCGGCAGTGTGTGCCCCAGGGAGCTGATGGTGTCGTCCATCCTCCCCAGCGGCAGTGTGTCCTGCAGGGAGCAGAGACAGTCAGTCTCGCACCCCAGCAGCCGGACAAGAGAAGGAAAGGGGAGACAGCTGGTCCCCCTTTCCACCAGCAGAGAGAGTGGCAGGGAGAGGAGCCTGCTAACCCCCCTCCCCAGCGGCAGTTTACCGTCCAGAGAGAGGAGCTTGTTACACCCTCTCTCCAGCGGCAGCCTAACCCACCAAGGGGAGATGTTAAGCCCCACATCTGTGCAGATGGGACCGTAGTCTCTGCACTTACAGCACAAGGGATAGGGACGGTCGGTCCTGTCCCCCAGCCACAGAGCGATATATCTAAAGGGGAGACAGTCGGTCTCCAGCAGCCAGGCTCCCACCAGACTACTCCCGTGGTAGTGCTGGCAACAGGACAGAGTACCGCTGGTCTCTGCCCCCTCAGCAACCCACCAAGGCAGCCTATCAGTCTCTCACCCAGCCGTGGGGAGGCATCTGAACTTGGACAAAATTCTCCCTCACCCAGGTGTGGTAACTGTTTATTATGGGTGGGCTGCTCTACTACTTCTGTTCTGTGGGTGGGTTGCTGGACTAACCAGGGCACTGACCGGCAGGAGGTCAGATACCCTGTTAGTCTAATTGGTAAAGGGGAGAATTGTGGCGAAACCAACTTCGCCACTGTGGGCTGGAGAAGCCTGGCTGCTAGCCTCCTGCCCGCTGACTATGGCCCCTGGACATATTGCACTCTAAAGACTATATTTGGGCATGTACTAATTTATATTGCTGCTACTGGCCCTTTAAAATCAGCAATGGACATTTTGGGACTACTGTCCCTTTAAGACTGTGAAGCCTATCCTATTGTACTGCCTGTATATTGTATATGTATTTATGTATGCAGTTAACCTGGGTTATATATATATGCAGTATTCATCTGATTGTTCGGTAGAATCACTCCATTCATTATATTGAGGAAACTACCGAACAGCCAGACCACCCAGGACTAAGTGTGCCTCCAATTACCGTTTGCAACAATGTTGCAAACGGGTAATTGGCAATCAGTGCAGTGTGGTCTTTGTCCTCTGGGTGGCCGCCATTCGGGAAACAAACACGTGGCGGCGGCCATCTTTAACTACCGAACAGCGGTGTTTTGCCGTCGAGTGTCTGGAACTGAAATCGGACACTTGACTAGGCAAACACCGCTGAGACCTCCATACTTCCAGAAGTTCGTATGGAAACTACCGAATGACCCCCGTTCGGTAGAAAGAACCCCACAAACAAGGGAATTCATTCAAACCCTCTCCAGGCTCTATAACACAGGCAATTCGCCTGTTTTCATTCCCTTGTTTGTGACCGACCGCAGGGCCAAAATGCATGGAACTGTTTTCGGATACTTTACCCATGCAGTCGGTCAATACTTTAAAGTTCCATAACTCCTGAACCATTTATCCGAATGGGCTGATTCTTGCATATGTTGTCCCCCTGAATAAGGGCTATCAGGGGATACCTGTTTTGGAGGTGTAGCATATGTATTTGGGGTACATCCAGGAATTGGGGAAAAGGGTGTACAGTATAATTGTGTTAAGTGTTAATCTAAGGGGAGGAAATGTGTGGGAGGTACATCCATGTGATTGGTTAATTTCATCCTCCCCCTGGGAGTGTCCTGTATGTACTTGTTGGTAATAAAAGCCAGACTGGGTGTCCCAGTCTTGAGTTCCTGCTTAACCCTCAAAATGAAGTGTCGTCTCGTTCTTGGGGGGGATTGGATTGTAAGCTGACTGCCAAGAGTGTAAGCCGATTGTATGCTTTTCTTGTTCAGCTGTTCCAGTTCGGAGTGTTATTTCGTATCCAGCTCGTGAGTTCTGATGTTCTGCAGTAGCTGTGCCTGTCTATGGAAAAGGGGATTATCGCCTAAACGCATTTTTTCCCTTTTATGCTGAAACGGTCCGTTACACCAGGGTTGGGTTCCCTAAAGAGATCCTCTCTGACCAGGGAACCCAATTTACCGCTGTGCTCACCCAGCAGCTGTGGAGGGTATGCGGTATTAAACCGATACTTAGTTCCCCATACCATCCACAGACTAACGGTCTCTGCGAGCGATTTAATGGCACCCTCAAACAGATGCTGAGGACCTTTTCTGACACTTGCAGAGACTGGGAGCGATTCCTGCCTCATCTGTTGTTTGCTTACAGAGAGGTGCCCCAGGAATCTACTGGGTTCTCCCCCTTTGAGCTGCTTTATGGGAGAAGGGTCCGCGGACCCCTAGATCTCATTAGAGGCCACTGGGAGGGGGAGACAGAGCAGGAAGGGACCCCCATAGTGCCGTATGTTCTGGAGCTCCGGGAACCGCATGGAGAAACTGTCTCTGATGGTAAGAGAGAACCTCCAGGTGGCCCAGGGGAGACAGATGGAATGGTACGATCGGGGTGCCCGGCAACGAGTCTTCCAGGTTGGGCAGAAGGTGCTAGTGCTCAAACCTGTGAAGGCGAACAAGATGCAGGCATCTTGGCAGGGCCCGTATAAAGTGTTAGCTCAGGTGTGTGATACTACCTACCTTATAGCCAGCTGTTCAGATGACAGGATCCAGCGATCCTTTCATGTGAACATGCTAAAGGAGTATCAGGAACGACCTGAGAATGTAGCTGCAGTATGTGCCCCCGCTGCAGACGATACCGAAAGTTTACCTTTACCCGACTTGTTAGCAAGTGATTCCCAGACGGACATGACTAGCCTCGTACAGCTAGGGGACAGGTTAAGCCCCGCAGAGAAAGGACAGGCAAGACAGCTTCTGTGGGAGAAGCAGGCGACGTTCTCCCAAGAGCCCGGCTACACTACCCTAGCTGTACATAAGGTAGAGACTCCTGGACAGAACCCCCTGCGACAGCCTCCTTACCGTATCCCTGAAGCAGTCCGAGAAGGAATGCGGAAGGAGATACAGGAGATGACCCAGCTTGGGGTCATCGAGCACTCCGATAGCCCTTGGGCCTCCCCTGTAGTCCTGGTGCCTAAGAAGGATGGGACCACCCGGTTCTGTGTGGACTACAGGAGGCTCAACGAGCGGACCACCACTGACGCCTACCCGATGCCCCGGGTGGACGAATTGTTAGACCGTATTGCCAGAGGACGCTATCTGACCACCACAGACCTGTGTAAGGGCTACTGGCAGATTCCCCTGGCCAAGGACGCTATCCCCAAGTCGGCCTTCATCACCCCATTTGGCTTATACCAATTTAAGGTCATGCCATTTGGGATGAAGAATGCCCCAGCTACCTTCCAACGTATGGTGGACAGGCTCCTTGATGGATTCCAGGAATTTGCTTGTGCATACCTGGATGATATTGCGATCTACAGTGGGTCCTGGGAGGAACACCTGGTGCATGTAGGGGTAGTACTGGATAAAATCCGGGCCGCCGGCCTGACATTGAAGCCAGAGAAGTGTCATCTAGGCATGGCTGAAGTACAATACTTGGGTCACAGAGTGGGGTGCGGGAGCCAGAGACCAGAGCCAGCTAAGATAGAGGCAGTAGCGAACTGGCCCACACCTATCACTAAGACCCAAGTATTGGCCTTCCTAGGGACAGCAGGGTACTACAGACGCTTTGTCCCCGACTACAGCTCTATCGCTAAGCCCCTGACTGACCTGACTAAAGAAAACCTCCCTAAGCAGGTCCTGTGGTCTCCAGCTTGTGAAGCTGCGTTTCGAGCACTTAAGCAGGCTCTAGTGAATGCCCCTGTCCTGGCTGCCCCCCTTCCTAACAAACGTTTTCTCGTCCATACAGATGCTTCCATGTATGGACTGGGGGCTGTGCTAAGCCAGGTCGGGGAAGATGGAGGAGAGCACCCTTTCGCATATCTCAGTAGAAAGCTGTTACCCCGAGAAGTGAGTTATGCGGCAGTGGAGAAAGAATGTTTGGCCCTGGTCTGGGCATTGAAAAAGTTTGTATGGACAGGAATTTTCCCTTGTGACGGACCACAATCCCCTTGTCTGGCTTAACCGGGTCTCAGGACACAATGGTAGACTGCTGCGGTGGAGTTTAGCCTTACAACCGTATAACTTCACCATCAGCTACCGACCCGGTAAGCAGAATGGGAATGCAGATGGATTGTCGCGGCAAACCGACGTTCTTGCTACCTCCTAGTCCGGTCATCCCCAAGTTGACCCGCTAAAGGGGCAAGCCGGGTCTGCCGGAGTGTCCCACAAGGGGGGAGCCGTGTGACGAACCCTTCTGCATAGACCTGTATTGCTGGTTCGTCTGTTTGCCTTGAGTTCGTGGATTTCCTGTCCGTATGCCCTTGTTCGTATGTTTTCCCTAAGTACCGATTGAAACTACCGAACCAACGGCCACCCAGGAGAGGAGTGTGTGGCTTGTTAACACCTTGACCACAATTAGAACGTTGTGGTTAACCGCAAACACCTCTCCATTCCATTCGTACGGGTGGTCATCGTTCGTATGCCGAACATGAGGCGGCGGCCATTTTGGACACGAGGCGAATCAGCGGTGTTCGGTGCAAAACCTATGGATCTAAAAACGGACTCTTTATCTACCGAACACCGCTGGAGACGGCCGCCCCCTTCTATTTCTTTGAGGCGTACGAACACCGGTCAGTTCGGGAGTTTCTCTAATTCGTATGGACTTACCCAGGTATCCGTCCCATGGAGTCATTCTTATACCGAAGGACTTATGAGAGACTTTGACTCCATGGCGATTGGACTGTGTACATCGGACCTGAGCGCTATTCGGTAGGAATATGACCTCAGATCCAGGCTATCTGGGGATACGTTGCACGAACACTATACATTCGGTATTTCTGATTTTATGTATTTTATTGTATTTTTCGTATTATGTTTTAAAATGGCTATGGTCCCTATCCTCGGAGTTAATTAGGTTTCTCACTAATTATCTCTGGGATAGGAAAGAATGACTTATGGGTAAATGGGAAGGGCTTGTATTGAAGCCACTGCGATTGGCTACTGTATAATATATTTTACAGTCTTCCACAAGGTCCCCTAGGGGAGTGTCTACCTTGTGGAGACCTGCATAAATACCGGGCAGGTAGCCCCCATTAAACACATTCCTGTTTGACCTTCAAGACGGAGCTTTGTCTCGTTTGTGGAGGGATTTACTATTGGGACAGCGTTTTCGTTTATTTATAGCTGTGGAAGGATTTCGGATGGATTGCTGATCGGGAGTTGCCGCATTCGTATGCTCCGTTCGGGAGTTTTACGATCGGTTGGACTAAAATTGCATTTCTGGAGAAAGGGGATTATCGACTAAACGGCGGCTTCATTCCCCTGGCGGTGAGTGTCGTAACAAGTGTGATTATTGTGAGTTAGTAATTAGATATGTGAAAAAAGAGCATAGCAATTATACATATATATACATCTATTTACACAATATAGAGATAGTTGTGAGGATATTGTTACGGCACTCGCAAGACATAAATGTATATATATGAAAATGTATAAAAGATCGTCTTATATATATAATTTCTCACATTCTATTCCTTCATTGCCAAGTAAACAAGCTTATCCTAAACAACATGGGAGTGCAACTCCCACCACCGGGAACTTCCTCACCATAAGTCAGTGCCAACTGAAATAGTAGAAACTATGAAAAGTATCAAATGGACACAGTGATACATACTCGTTACTTTTTGTTGCACCAACATTGGCAATTATTTATCATCATGAGTTACTGTGTCAATACTCTCTAGCATGCATACGATTCCTGTCAGTAGTAAATCTCAGTTATAATTTTTCTGATACATTATTTCTAATGATATACCATTAGCAAGAATATTTCAGGTGATCACTCCGAAGATAACTAAGGAACTTAGGAAAAATTAGATTATCAATCCATAGATAATTAGGAAATATAAGGTGATCCATCTGTAGATTATTAGAAAATTCATAAGCGGCTAAGCACATCATATAATAGACTAGATTTGGATATCTATTCTCATACATTGATCCTTATTACTATCACAATATATGAAAACATGATTTTATCTTTTCGATAGGAAGCAATATAGTGGATCCATGAGGGGACAATGTGTCCAATGTATGGATCCAGTACGCTTCTCTCTGTAATAATCATGTATCCCTGTCACCTCCTCTCGTTGGTATAGGGACATGGTCTATGCCCATAAATCTCAAAGAAGTTAGCATATGTCCAGCCTCCAGAAAGTGCCATGCAATGGGGGTGTTCGCCGTGTTATTCTGGATAGCTAAGCGTATGGCTGACCGATGTCCCCTCATTCTTTCTCTTAAATCATTTGATGTCTTGCCCATGTAGACCAAGCCTCATGAGCACA
Source organism: Pelobates fuscus (assembly GCF_036172605.1). NCBI lineage: Eukaryota > Metazoa > Chordata > Amphibia > Anura > Pelobatidae > Pelobates > Pelobates fuscus. The sequence continues at coordinate 182,437,066 of NC_086320.1, read as the reverse complement.
CAATCTGGTATACAACATGTGTTGTTGTGCAGGTGATTCTATATCTAATTTTATATTTGTTCCCTGTTCTTGAGTGTGAGAATTTTTTTCCTGGAGTCATAGAGTTGCACGCAATGCATTTGAGGTATCTAAAGCATTCTAGATGGGTAATCTCAACTTTTTGCTGGATTTTAGTAAATTGATCTGTATGGCTTAAAAGGTTCTTTACGTTTTTCCCTCTTCTATAGCTCATAATCAGGCTTTGTTGAAAAGATGTTGGTAATGTTGTATCTTTCACAAACACTAGTCAAATATTAGTTTTCTTCCTTTTTTCACACAAAAACAAATATGAACGCTAACTTTGGCCAGTGTTTGTGACTAAGTGGTTACTAAAAATGACTGGACATACCCCACTTGCAATACCTTGGGTTGTGTACTTTTGCAAATGGTATGCCATCACGGGGTAATTCTCATTCCTGGGCTACCACACAGTCTCAAAGGTAACATTACTAATCTGGCAAATTTTAATGTGAAACAAATGAAAAATGGTATGTGCTATATTTGACCCTGTAACCATCCAAAACACTGTAAAATCTGTTAATGGGGGGGTACTGTTGTTCTCGTGAGACTTTGCTTAATAAAAAATCTGTGCATTTTATTGACATTTACAGCTAAAATGTCAGGCGGAATTACAATAATAAAAAAAACAAAAAACAATCTTAATTTCTCACAGTTTTTTTTATTTTATTCAGAATAAGTTATGTTTCATATATGAATAGTTCATGAGAAATTAAAGCCCTATTTATCCTGAACAAAATGATATATAAGTGTGGGTGCACTTAATATGAAAGAGGTGAATTACGGACATATAGTGCAAATTCCAGCTTTTGTTTACATTTTGTTTTGATCAGATTTACTATTGACTTCCTGAAGGGGTTAATGTTTATAATCTTACACATAAGGTGCGTATTTTGCATCCAGACATTTGATGCACTGTCTTAACTATGACTGCATTTACAATACACTTTGGGCAGACTGGTTACACTCCAGAAATATCCAGAAATATCCTGTGCCACCTACTTAATGTTTACAATTTTACTCAGGTGCCAAATTATCGAGCCTTAGTTGGTGATATTCCACACACCCTACTATTAGTTAGGTGGTTTTACTAGATATCATTGTATACCGGGCTGTGAAGCATGTGCTTTATTCTGACTGTGCTTTTGAAGAGATCCTGGAGAGCTTCAACAGCCTACTATGTGTGGTATAGAGGAAGAGACAAAACAGAAAATGTTTGTTATACACTGAAATAAAAACATTTGACTTTATCAGGTTTAATCTATTCTACCTGCAGATTACTAATGTCCAATTAGAAAAACCTGAAACACCTGCAGCAAAGTTATTATAGTATTTAGTAAATGTAAAAAAAATAAAAATAAATCAAAACGTAATTTCTTCGATTTCACTTTATATCACATGTGATGCTTAAAGGGACACTATAGTCACCTGAACAACTTTAGCTTAATGAAGCAGTTTTGGTGTATAGAACATGCTGCCATTTAGGAGTTAAATCCCTTTGTTTATGAACCCTAGTCACACCTCCCTGCATGTGACTTGCACAGCCTTCCATAACCACTTCCTGTAAAGAGAGCCCTATTTAGGCTTTCCTTATTGCAAGTTCTGTTTAATTAAGATTTTCTTATCCCTGCTATGTTAATAGCTTGCTAAACCATGCAATAGCCTCCTGTATGTGATTAAAGTTCAATTTAGAGATTGAGATACAATTATTTAAGGTAAATTACATCTGTTTGAAAGTGAAACCAGTTTTATTTTCATGCAGGCTCTGTCAATCATAGCCAGGGGAGGTGTGGCTGCTATGGCTGCATACACAGAAACAAAGTGATATAAATCCTAAATGACAGTGAATTGAGCAGTGAAATTGCAGGGGAATGATCTATACACTAAAACGGCTTTATTTAGCTAAAGTAATTTAGGTGACTATAGTGTTCCTTTAAGGTTTATTTCATTTTATTTTCAGTTCAGGAAGGGAGGGAGAGAGGTTCAGGTAGGCATCCATGGTTAATCCACAGTGCCGAGGTAGTAGGGACAGAACAACTCTAAGAAGTTTTTGGTTCTGAGGCTGCAATGGAATTTTTCATTTGGGGTAATTAACCCTCTTTAGTGCAAGACCCTACATTTTACCTCTAGTTATACCTGATTTTTCTATCCATTTGCTGGGACCACACACAGTTTAGTCTTAGACCTGATTAGAGGATAAGCAGATGCTGTATTACCTAGCTGAATATTGATAGTTATGTGTGTGTGGATATACATACACATTACATATATACCTTTTTTTTCTGTCTCCCTCTCTCTGTCCTGTTTTATATTCCTGTTTCCCCTTAGGACTATTAAAGGTAGGGTTCACCTTTCCCACTCTCATTGTTAACTCTCCCATTTAGGACCTCCCAGCCCACTCTCGCATATACAGCTTATCCTGGGCTATTCCCCAATCTTAGGGGTAACATAGGGCATCTTTTGGTACTGATCCACTAGCCCCTCATTACCCTGGGACTCTTGGATCAGCACCTTTCTCTTTACAATATATTGGGATTTAACTTACATAAACAGAAATTTGACATATTTACAATGCAGGCTATTTTAGATAGCAATAATGTTGCCTCATTATCATTACATACTTTCCGGTATAATTTAACTTGTGTCTTTTTTATTGCAGTGACCTGCACTTTTGTATTAAATTGGGTGGATATTAAGCAAAATCCTTTTAAATACTGTATATTTTTCATCACATTATCTCATTCCAAGGTTTAACTACTGCAAATATCTGGTTTTATTGGTTTGCAGTATCGTTGAAATAATTATAATATGTTTACCATTATAGATTTGCTTTCACTTGTTTTTCATGTTTGCTATTTGTATGGATCATCTGCTCATTACAGATTTAACTTTAATTTGTATGTGATATTGGGTTCTAGATCTTTTCTAATCTAACATTTCTGCATCTCTGACTTTTTGCCCAGTGTATGGTGTAGAGGGACTAAATCGGTGCATAAAGGGGAATGTATTAAGTACTAAGTAAAGACTCACACAACCGTCTGTTCCATTAAAATCACATGAGGACTTTCAGGTCAAATCAGTAATATATTGAATGTGATTCTAGGCTCTGCTTTAGTACCATGTATCATACTCTGATTTACTGATAGTGGAATATGTAACAGGGACAGAGTTCTCAAGTGCCTGAAAAATGATCAATTCACAGGAATGTACCAGTGTTTATGTATTTTGTCGCAGTCTGATGTCTAGAAGTGATCTTGTGTTTGGTAGTTATGCACTGGTTATCAATTAAAGATAATCTGTATCTTCTTTTGCTAATTTTCACTCTTTGGGTCTGGGCCAGTGTCGGGAACTAACGCCGATGCAGCCAGTGTGACTGCATCTGTCCCACACCATGAGGATACCGATCGGTTGGTCCATGCACTTAGAGCCACCCGATGGCAAAGTGTCCTGAGGGTCCCAGTCAGTGCTGTGTCCCTTTAATAATGCAACCAGGCCCTCTGTAATGATGACAGCACTGGGAGGAAGTGGATGTTGTTTACTTCCCCCCAGCTAACAGATCAAGCCATTGTAATGACATGAAGGGGTGCTGCCCTGGAACAGCACTGTCACTTTAAATGTGGGAAACAATACAGCAAAGAAATAAATGCCAAGACACAAATGAATAGGGTAAATCAAGATATATATATATATATATATATATATATATATATATATTTACAGAGAACCAAAGGACAAAACAATATATATACAACATGCCACAAAATATATACAATAAATCAGAATAAGCACGAATCATGCAGGTAACATATACTGAAACAGTCCTTTGGTATAAGGGCAGGATTGTGCAGTTGCCACGAGTAGCATGTAGGGCACAGATCCAGAGTCACAAGACTAATATACCGACACCGGGAAGCAAGATCAGAAGCAGAATAAATGAACAAGGCTGCAGGGTCAGGATCACTGGTAATAAAGCAGAGAACACGGAACCAGAACACAGGATTGGAGGGCACAGCAACGAAGGATCAGTAGGACACAGTAATGCAGGATCAGGAGGACACAGGACAGGGGCGGAGCCAACACCCGAGCAGAGCGGACGCCAACTCACCGAGCTCCGCAAGAAACGATCCGAAATCGCCCTAAAAACGAGCAATTTTAAACGAGCAAACGAAGGTACACGGTGCCAACAACACAGGGTTACTCACTACAGTGCCCGATGCCCTTTTTCCACACCCCACGGACAAAGGGACCGAAGCGCAGGTCTGCGGCCTACCTCGCGCCCTCCATCCCCAGACTCGAGTACATCCTCGGCGGATATCAGGAAAGCGACCTCCTCTGGCCGACCAAACCACCACCACCCACCTCACAGGCGGAGAACACAACAATGGGACGCCGATCCCAGAGACCAGCACCGGCCACAGTGTCCGACACGAGAGATATCAGCACTCTCCTAAAGCAACAACCGCCACACAAGATGGCGGCCGCAAAGAGCCAGGTCCCCTCTCCTGCACCCAGCCCTGCACCCAGCCCTGCAGAACCAGCAACATCAACACTGATACCCACAATGGGGGCAGAGCTCACAGAAAATGCAGCACCAGCACCTCTGCCCACGACTGGAGCAGAGCTTACAACACCTGCAGCACCCCTGACAGCCCAGGGGGGGACTGAGCTAGCTACCAAGCAAGACATACAAGCCTTCATGCTGGAGATCCGAAAGTGGCATGAAACAGACAACGCAATCATAAAGGAGGAGGTACGGGCGGTGACAGACAGGGTCCGGGCCTCCGAGGAGGACATTCTGGATATACACAAGGGCATGTCAGCAATGCACGACACCATAAGGCAAGTCCAGACCTCCCAACAGGCCCTCAGCACACAATTAACAACCATGGAAGAGCGCTATAGACGACAACACATTAAGATTCGGGGAATACCTGACAGCATCCCCCTGGAAGAACTACCACACTACCTAAGGCGGCTGATGGCAACCATACTATCTCAGCAGCAGGCAAGGAAGATAACCCTTGATGGGGCATATCGCCTCCCGAAATCTCCCAATGCACCCCCCAATGTGACAAGGGACGTAGTGGTGCGCTGCTCCTCACTACAAGACAAGGGACACATTATGTCGGCAATTCGTGACAAGACCCCCTACTCCTTCGAGAACTCACCGCTTACGTTTTACCACGACCTCACTAGATCCACGCTCCAGTGGCGCAGATCCCTCAAGCCAGTGACCAGCCACTTGAAAGACTCTGGTGTGACATACAACTGGGGCCCCCCAAGGTCCCTCATAGTGACTCACCAAGGAACTGTTCACCGGATCTCCAATATCACAGAGGCTCCCGCTTTCTTACAAGCCCTGGGGCTGCCGGCACTACCCACAGAGGCAACTCACACGACCCCAGCCTGGGACCCAAGCCATGTGGTTCCCTTTGTCCCACGAGACCGAAGGGAGGTTCACCCAGATACCTGACGCCAAGCAAGACCGAAAACGCCGTCGACATCCCAACTGTTAAACTGTTATAATGCGTACACATGAGTACAATAGCGTTCACCATGTATATTCTAAGTTACTAAGTTAATACTTGTATCTTTTACGATCAACACACACCACACTGTAGAATTTCCTCAGCCCACCAAGGGCACGCCATAAGTTGAGCTCCCTCTCATCGCCCCCCCCCCCCCCCCCCCCCCGCGGGGGTAAATTAAACAAAAATAACAACACTGTACCCACATTGCCTATAACTCCCACTACCCAAAATCCAGGCCCACTAAGGCTCAGCGTTCAGGCACTACCCACCCACGCAGGGTCAAGTCGCCTAAGCCTGTCATGCTACCTTAAAATACCCGGCACGACAATGTGAGGGAATGCCCGACCTGGCCAATACTATTAACACATACACGACAATAGGACACTCACCAGTGAGGAGACACTAGGGTACAAATTAATTAATCGTGTACTTCACATCCTATAATGCCTGTAGATGATGTGATAATCTAACCTGTTACAGAACAAGACGTGTGACAATTGTGTTGCTTATACATAAATATAGTTAATCTCGCTTGCCATACCTAACAACTCGACCGAACTCTATTTCTAAGCTACAAGTGAAATACAGATTTGCCTGTTCTATCTTTTTTTTTTTTTTTTTTTTTTTTTTTAAACGTGCACATTAATTTTAATAATTACTATTAATCCCGTTACTAATATACAAGCATGCATATGTAGACTAAATGCGCTATTATAGTCCTATCCATGTAGACCTAGTCTGTTAAATCTCATTAATATAAAAATGTGCTGTATTACTCTGCTATGACAATGATTGCGATTGAAATGCCTGTACTAGCTGTCGTGGCGCTACAGGACCGTTTGTGATGTTTTCTTATGCACAAGAAAAATAAAGAATTTTAAAAAAAAAGGAGGACACAGGACGAAGACCAGGAGAACACGGGAACAAAGACCAGGAGGTGCAGGACACAGGACCAAGGAACGGTATGCAGGATCAAGGAGCCAGAATCACAGGAAACCAGGGAAACAGAAGACAAGAGACAATGATCTGGCAAGGAGTGAGGGGAGAAACCAAACTATATAGGTGCTAAACAAGGACCAGGCGAAGTGCTTAACGAAAAGAATTTAGGAACAGTGCCAAACAAAGATAGTGGTGAATGTGGGTACTGCACAAAGGTAATTCAACTAAGGAGTGTTGTGACAGCCATGAAGAGATGAGAGGAAAGAAGTGGGAGAACCTCTGACTCCCAACAGCCACAGGTAACCCACTGGACCCCATCCCCAAAATAGGAAATGGGAGGGTAGCCTAAAATTTACTTTTTCATGTATATCTGTATGTGTGTATGTGTATCCATCTTTGTTTGTGTCTGTGTATCTGCATGTTTGTCTGTATGTGTATATTTTTGTATGTGTGTACGTATATCTGTGTGTCTGTATGTGTATCTATTTGTCTAACTGTTTGTGTGTCTTTGTATCTGCATGTTTATCTGTGTGTCTGTCTATCTGCATGTGTGTATGTGTCAATGTTTGTATCTGTATGAGTGTCATTATGTGCATCTGTGTGTTGTTTTGGGTGTCTGTGTATATGTATGTGTGCCAGTGAGTGCCTCTGTGCATCTGCATGTGTGCCCATGTTTGTATCTGTATGAGTGTCATTGTGTTATTGAGTGTGAATCTGTATGTGAGTGTCAGTGTGTGTGCGCGTCTGTTTATCTGCTTTTGTCTATATGTGCTTCTGTGTATCTGGATGTGTGTCAGTGTATGTATTTGTGTGTATGTACCTGTGTCTGTGTGTATCTGTATGTGTATCAATGTGTATCTGCTTGTGTATCTTTATAAGAATTTTGAACTTTGAGAAGTTGACATTTGATGTCCTTGCAGGTCAGTAATGCATATTGTACATTTTAGCTGATACATGAACTCTTTGTATTAGCTATCCCTTACATTTAATGTATTGCTTGAGTATTTCCCATAAGTCAATGCTACCATGGCTTAATTAGGAAACTTGGTTTCATACCTACTGTAATTTTATTTTTCTGATTAAGCAATGACAGCATTACTTTCCCATCACTCTTCTGCAAGGTTTTTTGAAGCTAGTAACACAAACTTGCTGACAGGCAATGGGCAGTACCATTTAAATTAATTTAACAGCACTTTTTCATGTACTTTCTGCTGTGGAGGGTGAATCTAACCCATAAGTCAATGTTGCCATGGCTTAATCAGGCAAATTATTATTTTTTTTAAACAACACACCTGTTAATTAAAAACAATTATCTTAATAGGGGTAATACACTAAAAAATTTAAATTATTAAGGGATGTTAATGATAGATTTAATTTGTGCCAGTGTTCTTAATTATGTAAATAACATGTAAGTTATAGAGGAAATATAACATATTAAAACCAGAGTATTTTGCAAGGTCAAATATATTGAAATTATTTTTCCTTCTTTGTAAGATGACTTATCAACTATATTAAAATTATTCCAAAAATATCACTCTGAATTACACAGTACAGAAAAACAAAAGGTTCTGATTTCATTAAGCAATAGTCAGGTTACCTTAAATACATATTTGTTTGATATACTTGAGAAACACTTGAACAGCTCATAAGAAAGTTATTTGATATTTTGGCAATCCACAGAATAAAAATCGAAACATAACTAAATACATGGCTGTCTCATTGGAAATAAATTTGTGCCAAAGGCCAACAGTTGGCTGTTGCGTGTCTCGTCTGTTCTTGTCGCTTTTTAAATAGCCCGCTTGCCGGTTTCATTCGTTGCATCTATTACTTCCGGGTTGTGTCACTTCCGGGTTGACGAGAAGCACTGAAACGCACGGTACGTTCCAACGGGACGCAACCCGGAAGTGACGCATCCCGGAAGTAATAGATGCATCAAATTAAACCGGCAAGCGGGCTATTTAAAAAGCGACAAGAACCGACGAGACACACGAGTCACACAACAGCCAAGGCGAAACGCGTTTTGGACTTGGACATATTATTCTGGACTATTAAGTCTATCCAGAGATATCTGATACTTGCATATTGATTTTTAAATTTTGTTTTCACTTTTGGATAAATAAAAACACTTTTTAGCAAATCCTTTTGCATCTGGCATCTTTAACTTTGGGAGCCAGCTGAGAGACACAAGGAAAATCACCAAGAACGCTGGGAAAGAAGGGCTTGGACAACCCCCAAATGGTCCAGAGGATTATACCACTCGAGTCATATGAGGGTATGACTGCAGGCTTGTAAGTTTAACTATTCTTTTACCCCGTTTTATGTAGTGTTTTAAAGACATATTGCACTATTTGTTGTACTAATTTTATTTTGCAGAATATCCGCAGAATTTCTATTTCAAAGCTCCACCTTTTATATATATGTATACAAGAGTATGACAATTTGCGGTCAGTCAATTTGCGGTGACCCACTCACGGTAGATGCCCTATTTTAAAAGAAATGACATAATGGTGATGATGGAGCCTTTCAATTTCTCACCTTTCTTGACTTTGCACACTAACATATTTGGCATAGCCACAGGTAAACATAATAATTTAAAAAGGGATAATAATTGATCTCTCAGCTTCTCATTCAATTGCTACACCTAAACTTAATTTGTTAATTCAATCAGAAGATTTTTTCCTCCAATACATTATTGTAGATTATGCCATTCAAGCAATTTTGCACACAGGCAAAGGAGCTTAGTTTGGGGAAACTGATATCGTCAATGCCTTCAAATTGTTTCCTATTCATTCCTCACTGTGGACCTGCATGGCATTAAATGAGGAGTTCAGAATGTATTTGTTACTAGGCTTTCCTTTGGGGCCTCTGATGGCACCTTCTTAATGTAAGCAGCTGCCTAGCAGTAATCCATTACCTAGATGATTCTCTAACCATCAAAAGGGCTTCAAAGAATCAAGAATACTACTACCTTGTTCTCAGAGTAAGGAGTACCACTTTCCCAGGATCAGACTGAAGTTCACATGATTAGTTTGACCTTTTTAGCAATTCAACTGGAATCAAACTCAATGGCTAGTCTCCTTGAGAAAAAGGATTAGTAAATCCAGGAGCATATAGCCTCTCAAACCTTGGTTTCCCCTCTTGCAGAAAGCTGCAGTCCGTCCTAGGTTTGTTTAATTTTGCCATGCGCATAATTCCTCAGGGATGCTCCTTTATCTCCCATATGCTTCACATACTGCCCAGTCTTACAGATGACGACAGCAGAACACTTTTGTTGTCCATGCCAGGGCTGACTTGGCCATGTGGCAAGATTTCCTTTTCAATAGAAATTTCAGGGCCGTTCTTCATCCCCCACTTACAGATTAATCACCTACTATTTGGAAAGATGTGGCAGCACCTATTAATAATAATAGTTATCAACAAAGGGTCATCTCTACTTTATTCATCATGAGTCTGACAGAACTGAGGCTATATCTGTTGACAAGTTTCATTGGGACTTTATATTGGACATTTTATTAATTTTTATTTTATTGCATTATTCCTATAGTGGTTTTTACACTTGTGTTATTTTTACTCACATAATGTCTATTCTCACTTGGCGCAACCTATTATCTAACCCATAATTCTACCTATAATACCAGTCCTACTCCCAATCACCTGGGCTTCCTTTTTTTTTTTTTTTTTACATTGGAGCCTGGGGTATTG